>NW_028290710.1:0-300000 GCF_057876585.1 Rhinolophus sinicus
GCGTCCCTGGCTCAAGGATCGGCGTGTCCTCGGGCAAACGGGACGCCCACCCGCCCCGCCCCACCGGAGTCTTCTGTCTCCGCGGGCAGGCACCTCTCCCCACACCCCCGCGCGTCCCCTCCCGTCTCCCACAAGAGCCAGGAGCCCTCCCTTCCCGCCGGCCACGCTGTCCCCGACACAAAGGGCACAAAGAGCCGGGACAAACCAGGGGACGGCGGGAGCAGCACCCCAACACACCACGCGCCATCGACTCCAGGGGAGACCGCCACAAGGGAAGAGCAGGCACGCAGGCACACAATCCTCACAACCAGGGTGCCTGGGGGCTGCCACTCTCCTCCCGCGGGCGGGTCCCTGGGCGGGGCTCAGAGCCCACTGGCCCTCCGGAGACCCTGGCGGCCCGCCCCGGGGGCTTCAATGGTGACTGCCAACGCCAGGGCAATGCCTCCTTGGCGGAGCCCAGCCCCGGGCACGACCACACTCCGGTGGAGAAGCCACCACTTCAACACAGCCTCAGTGCGTCTGTCCCAGTCCGTGTGCCCGAATGTGCGTCCCTCCCACCCTCCCCCACCCCATGTCTGTCTGGCTCTGTGACGTGCCTGTTGGGTTCTGGCTCTGGCTCAGGAGCTCTCTCCCCGCGTGCCTGCCCCCTCTTTCTCTGTCTCTGTCCATGTCTCTCTGTATGTCTAGACACATACATGTACATATACGTGTATATTTCCATCTCGCTCCCTCTTACTCCTCCTCCCGTTCTGTCTGTCTGTCCCTGTCCTGCGGGGACTCTAGTCCCTCTGCCCGCACAAGAACGCAGGATTTGGCGAGGCCAAGAAGGAACACCCACAGAGCCACGGATAGGGGGCTCATAGCACCATGTCTCACGGGCGGCTGGCTTGGAGACACGGCAAGCCGGAGCCGCCCGATCCCCCACCTGCTGGCCGATTCTCTGCCAACCAACAGACCCACCAAGCCGGCCCACTGCAGTCCGCGCCCCTCTGCAATTTGCAGTCCACCATCCGCGCTTCCTAGCTTGGCCACCGCAGCTCTGCCGGTGTCCAATGGCCAACTGGCAACAGCTGAAGGCCAAGCGGTAACAGCTGATGTCAGTGCAGCCCCACGCAGTACCCCCGTCCCCCGGTACCCCCGTCTCCCCGTCACCCCTGTCTCCGTTCCCCCGGTTCCCCGTCTTCCTGTCCCCCGTCTCCCGGGTCCCCCGTCCCCACGTTCCACCATCCCCCCTATTCCGGTCCCCCCCGTCCCCTGTTCCCCCCGTCCCCTGATCCCCCTGTTCCCCCGTACCCCCATCCACCCTCTCCCAGTCCACCCGTCCCCCGGTGCCCCCGTCCCCCCAGTGCCCCATCCCCCGTCCCCCGCTCCCCCGTCCCCAAAGTCCCCCCACGCCCCTGGTCCACCCGTCCCCCATTCCCTCGTCTCCCGGTCCCCCCCTCCTCGGGTCCCCCGACCCCCGTTCCCCCGTCTCCCGGTCCTCCGTCTCGCGGTCCACCTGTCCCCCGGTCCCCCAGTCCCAACGTCTCCCCGTCCCCCCGTCCCTCCTTCGCCTGGTCCCCCCGTCCCCCCATACCCCCGGTCTCCCGTTCCCCGGTCCCCCGTCTCCTGGTCCCCCGGTCCCCCGGTTCCCCCGGCGCCCAGGCGCCCTTCTACCGGTCCCCCCGTTCCCCGGTCGCCCCGTCTCCCGGTCCCCAGTCTCCCGGTCCCCTGTCTCCCGGTCGCCCGGTCTTCCGGTTCCCCCGGTCCTCCGTCCAGTGTTACCCCCCTTTCCCCGGTCCCCCGGTCCCCCCATCTCCCTGTCCCTCTGTCTCCCGGTCCGGCCGCACACCCATCCCCCCGTCTCCCGGTCCCCCGTCTCCCGGTCGCCCGGTCCCCAGGTCCCCCGTCTCCCGGTCCCCTCATCCCCTGGACCCCCAACCCCCGGTCCCTGGTCCCCCGGTCCCCCAGTCCCCCGGTTCCCCCATCGCCCTGGCCCCCGTCTACCGATCCCCCAGTTCTCCGTTCGCCCCGTCTTCCGGTCCTCCCGTCCCACAGTCTCCCGTCTCCCGGTGTCCCATCTCCCGGTCACCCCGTCCCCGGTCCCCCGTCTCGCGGTCCCCCGTCTCCTAGTCGCCCCGTTCCCCGGTACCCGATCTCCCGGTCCCCTCATCCCCCAGTCCCCCAACCCCCGGTCCCCCGGTCCCCCCGTCCCCCGGTCCCCGGTCCCCCGGTCCCCCCATCTCCCGGTCCACTGGTACCCCCGTCCCCCCAGTCCATTCATGCCCCTGGTCACCCCGTCGCCCGGTCCCCTATCCCCCGGTCCCCCCAACCTCCGGTCCCCCGGTCCGCGGGTCCCCTGGTCCCCCCATCCGCCGTTCCCCCGGTCCCCCCCGTCTCCGTTGCCCCGGTCCCCCCGTCCCCCGGTCCCCCGTCCCCCGGTCCCCCCGACCCTCCAGTCCCCCTGTCCCTCTGTCTCCCGGTCCCCCCGTCACCCCGTCCCCCCGGCCCCAGGTCCCCCATCTCCCGGTCCCCCCGTCTCACGGTCCCCCGTTCCCCCGTTTCCCGGTCCCCCCCTCCCCATGTCCCTCGTCCCCCAGTACCCTCGTACTCCTGTCCCTCCATCCACCGGTCTCCTGGTCCCTCCGTCCCACCGTCCGCCAGTCCCACCGTCCTCTCATTCCCCCAATCCCCCAGTCCCCCAGTCTCCCTGTCCCCCAATTCCCCGGTCTCCCTTTCCCTGGTACCGTGTCCCCCCATCTCCCGGTCCCCCCGTCCCCTGGTCCCACTGTCTCCCAGTACCCAGTCCCCCTGTCCCCCCGGTCCCCCGGTCCCCTTGTCCCCCCATCCCCCAGTCCCCCCGTCCCCCCGGCCCTCTCGTACTCCGGTCCCCCCATCTTCCGGTCACCCCTTCCCCCCGTCCCACATGCCCCCGTCTCCCAGACCCCCGTCCCCCGGTTCTCCCAGTTCCAACGGTCTCCCTGTCCCCCTGCCCCCCTTCCCCCATCTCCTGGTACCCCGTCCCCCGGTACCCCCCGCCCCGGGTTCCTACAGTCCCACCGTTCTCCCTGTCCCCCCCTTACACCCGTCTCCCGGTCCCCTGTCCCCCCGGTCCTCCCGTCCCCCGGTCCCCCTGTCCCCCCGTTCTGTCTGTCGGTCCCTGTCCTGCGGGGACTCTAGTCCCTCTGCCCGCACAAGAACCCAGGATTTGGCGAGGCCAAGAAGGAACACCAACAGAGCCACGGATAGGGGGCTCATAGCACCATGTCTCACGGGCAGCTGGCTTGGAGACACGGCAAGCCGGAGCCGCCCGATCCCCAACCTGCCGGCCGATTCTCTGCCAACCAACAGACCCACCAAGCCGGCCCACTGCAGTCCGCGCCCCTCTGCAATTTGCAGTCCACCATCCGCGCTTCCTAGCTTGGCCACCGCAGCTCTGCCAGTGGCCAATGGCCAACTGGCAACAGCTGATGGCCAAGCGGTAACAGCTGATGTCCGTGCAGCCCCCACGCAGCACCCCTCCACGCGAGGCCCAGAGCCTGGAAAGTGCTCTCTGCAAGTCTGTCCCCACAGTCCCCGTCTGTCTCTCTCCGCCTACCTCTTGCTCCGTCTCTGGCCTTCTCTCATCCTCTCTCTCAACACCCTGGGTCAGGAGAGGTGATGTGTAGCCAGTGAAGTGACCAGTGATCGGGCGGGACGCCGGTCGCTGATGAGGGGCGAGGGCCCAGACAGAAGGCTGTGTGACGAAGGGTGGTGGCAGTCTGGAGGTGCTGCCCCCTGGTCGCGGGTGGCTCTCCCTGGCTTTGGGCCAGTGGGTGGGGCCGGCCAAGGCCAGGGTCTGGGTTGCACGTCCCTAGGGTGGAGGGGACTGAGAGGACCCTGCGACCCCCTCGGTGGCCCTGAGTGGTGGGGACAGCACAGCAGCAAGGGGGGTGTGCGGTTGTGGGGCTGGGGGGGGGGATGAGAGGGGTTGGGGTAGGGGGGCGTGGTAAAAGCCATTCCGGGCGTGGGGAGTCCCAGGATGCCAGGGCGCCCAGACATATGTCACAGTCAGGGAAGTGACAGAGGCCTGTGGAGCCACTGGGGGGCGCGAAGGGGCCTCGCTGCGGGCCAGGAGTAGCCCGTCGCCCACACCAGTGGCGACCGGAGGAGGCGGGGAGCGGGCGGGAGGCACGCGGGCAGACATGCTCGCCACCCGAGCGGCCCAGCAGCATGGCGCGTGCGCTCAGGAGGCAAGTCGGGAGCAGGCTCTTGGAGTGCCGGGAGCCGGGTCCCAGTGCCTAAGGCCATAACACCCTGAACGCAGCAGATCTCGTCTGATCTCGGAAGCGAAGCAGGGTCTGTCCTGGTTAGTACTTGGATGGGAGACCGCCTGGGAATACCTGTTGGCTTTTGCTAGCGTCTCCTTTTGCATCGCCGCTTCGGCGTGGCTCCCTCCGAACCCCTGCCGCCCCTTGCCCCTCTGCAGCCTCCCAGCCAGCCGCAGGTCCCCCTGACCAGCAGAGGGTCAGCCGCCCGGCACTACAAGCTGGCAGCCCCGGCCGCACACCAGGCCCGTGGGCCAGGGCTCCCCCCCCACGCCCTCCTCTCAGTCCTCTTCGGTCCCGCAGGCCGTCATCGCGAATCCTTCGCCGACGCGCGGTCGCCGCCACCGCCGCCTGCGCCAAAGCCACCGCCACCACCGGGCTCCCCACACCCCCCCCCCACCCCCCGCCAGCGCTGCCCTCGCCCCCGCCCCTGTCCCCGCCACCGCCGCCGCCACCGCCAAACTCCCTCAAACTCCCTCCTGTGCTCTCCCCACCTCGGCCGCCAGCACCGCGCTCCCCATCTCCGCCACCAGTGCTGCCCTCTCCCCCACCCCCGCCCCCGCCGCCGCCATATCCGTACTCCCTCAATTCCCTCCTCCGCTCTCCCCGCCTCCAGCACCGCCATCTCCCCCGCCCCCGCCCCAGACCCCCGCAGCCACCATCGCCATACTCCCTCAGTCTCCCGCCTCTGCTCTCCCGGCCTCCGCCGCCAGCACCGCCCTCACGCCCTCCCCCGCCCCCGCTGCCGCCATTGCCGCACTCCCTCAATTCCCTCCTCTGCTCTCCCCGCCTCCAGCACCGCCATCTTCCCCGCCCCCGCCCCAGCCCCCGCCGCCACCAATGCCATACTCGCTCAGTCTCCCGCCTCTGCTCTCCCGGCCTCCGCCGCCAGCACCGCCCTCACGCCCTCCCCAGCCCCCGCCGCCACCGCCGCCGCCATCGGCCCCCGTGTCCCAGCGCCCACCGTCAAAGCCCCCATTGTCGCCGCCGCCATCGCCGCCCTGGCGCCATCCACGCGGTTGCCATCGCCTACCTCGCCACCCTCCCCTGCCTCCGCCGACGGCGCCGCCGCCGCCGCCGCAGCAGCGGCCGCCGCCGCCGCCGCCGCAGCCGCCCCCGCCGCCGCCGCGGGGTCCTCCCACAACTCCCAGGCCCAGGGTTGCCTGCTGGTGCAGGCCTCCACCAGCCTTGGGGCTGCGGTTGGGGGTAAACCTGGTGGCGGTAGGGGGGCGGGTTGTATGCCGGTCTGGGTGCGGGGAGTCCCAGGATGCCAGAGTTCCACGACTTCTGGCACCATCAGGGAAGTGGCAGTGTCCCATGGAGCCCCGGGTGGCGCGAAGGGGCCTCGCTGTCGGCCAGGAGTAGCCCGCCGCCCACGCCAGGGGCATTAGGAAGAGGCGGGGAGCCGGACTGGGGGGGGACGCGGTGCTGGCAGAGCCGGCCCGCGGGTCGATGCTCGCCACCGGAGCGGCTCATCTGCATGGCGGGCGCTCACGAGACAGGCCGGGAGCAGGCTCTTGGGGCGCGGGAGCCGGGTCCCAGCGTCTACGGCCATACCACCCTGAACGCGCCCGATCTCCTCTGATCTCGGGAGCTAAGCAGGGAGGGGCCTGGTTAGTACTTGCATGGGAGACCGCCTGGGAATACCTGTAGGCTTTTGCTCGCCTCTCCTTTTGCGCCGCCGCCCCGGCGTGCCTCCCTCCGAATCCCTGCCGCCCCTTGCCCCTCTGCAACCCCTGCAGCCGCCCAGCCAGCCGAAGGTCCCCCTGGCCAGAGGAGGGACAGCCGCCCAGCACTACAAGCTCGCATCCCCGGCCGCACACCAGGCCTGTCGGCCAGGGCTCCCCCCCTCTCCCTCTTCTTAGTGCTCTTCGCCGAGGCAGGCCGTCAGCCTGCAGCAGTCAGCCGCGTCTAGGTCGCCGCCGCCGCCACCGCCATCGCAGGGCTCCCTCTCGCTCCCCGACCCTGCCGCCGCCGCAACCCCCAACGCCCAAGCCCAGGGCTGCCTGCCGGCGCAGGCTTCCACCAGGCTCTCTCCATCCCAGGACGTGCCGGTCCTTTGCACCTCGGCCCGAGCCCAGGGGACGCCCATCCCTGCGCCTGCCCCTGGGCCCCGAGACACAGGATCGGCGTGTCCTCGGGCAAACGGGACGCCCACCCGCCCCGCCCCACCGGAGTCTTCTGTCTCCGCGGGCAGGCACCTCTCCCCACACCCCCGCGCGTCCCCTCCCGTCTCCCACAAGAGCCAGGAGCCCTCCCTTCCCGCCGGCCACGGTGTCCCCGACACAAAGGGCACAAAGAGCCGGGACAAACCAGGGGACGGCGGGAGCAGCACCCCAACACACCACGCGCCATCGACTCCAGGGGAGACCGCCACAAGGGAAGAGCAGGCACGCAGGCACACAATCCTCACAACCAGGGTGCCTGGGGGCTGCCACTCTCCTCCCGCGGGCGGGTCCCTGGGCGGGGCTCAGAGCCCACTGGCCCTCCGGAGACCCTGGCGGCCCGCCCCGGGGGCTTCAATGGTGACTGCCAACGCCAGGGCAATGCCTCCTTGGCGGAGCCCAGCCCCGGGCACGACCACACTCCGGTGGAGAAGCCACCACTTCAACACAGCCTCAGTGCGTCTGTCCCAGTCCGTGTGCCCGAATGTGCGTCCCTCCCACCCTCCCCCACCCCATGTCTGTCTGGCTCTGTGACGTGCCTGTTGGGTTCTGGCTCTGGCTCAGGAGCTCTCTCCCCGCGTGCCTGCCCCCTCTTTCTCTGTCTCTGTCCATGTCTCTCTGTATGTCTAGACACATACATGTACATATACGTGTATATTTCCATCTCGCTCCCTCTTACTCCTCCTCCCGTTCTGTCTGTCTGTCCCTGTCCTGCGGGGACTCTAGTCCCTCTGCCCGCACAAGAACGCAGGATTTGGCGAGGCCAAGAAGGAACACCCACAGAGCCACGGATAGGGGGCTCATAGCACCATGTCTCACGGGCGGCTGGCTTGGAGACACGGCAAGCCGGAGCCGCCCGATCCCCCACCTGCTGGCCGATTCTCTGCCAACCAACAGACCCACCAAGCCGGCCCACTGCAGTCCGCGCCCCTCTGCAATTTGCAGTCCACCATCCGCGCTTCCTAGCTTGGCCACCGCAGCTCTGCCGGTGTCCAATGGCCAACTGGCAACAGCTGAAGGCCAAGCGGTAACAGCTGATGTCAGTGCAGCCCCACGCAGTACCCCCGTCCCCCGGTACCCCCGTCTCCCCGTCACCCCTGTCTCCGTTCCCCCGGTTCCCCGTCTTCCTGTCCCCCGTCTCCCGGGTCCCCCGTCCCCACGTTCCACCATCCCCCCTATTCCGGTCCCCCCCGTCCCCTGTTCCCCCCGTCCCCTGATCCCCCTGTTCCCCCGTACCCCCATCCACCCTCTCCCAGTCCACCCGTCCCCCGGTGCCCCCGTCCCCCCAGTGCCCCATCCCCCGTCCCCCGCTCCCCCGTCCCCAAAGTCCCCCCACGCCCCTGGTCCACCCGTCCCCCATTCCCTCGTCTCCCGGTCCCCCCCTCCTCGGGTCCCCCGACCCCCGTTCCCCCGTCTCCCGGTCCTCCGTCTCGCGGTCCACCTGTCCCCCGGTCCCCCAGTCCCAACGTCTCCCCGTCCCCCCGTCCCTCCTTCGCCTGGTCCCCCCGTCCCCCCATACCCCCGGTCTCCCGTTCCCCGGTCCCCCGTCTCCTGGTCCCCCGGTCCCCCGGTTCCCCCGGCGCCCAGGCGCCCTTCTACCGGTCCCCCCGTTCCCCGGTCGCCCCGTCTCCCGGTCCCCAGTCTCCCGGTCCCCTGTCTCCCGGTCGCCCGGTCTTCCGGTTCCCCCGGTCCTCCGTCCAGTGTTACCCCCTTTCCCCGGTCCCCCGGTCCCCCCATCTCCCTGTCCCTCTGTCTCCCGGTCCGGCCGCACACCCATCCCCCCGTCTCCCGGTCCCCCGTCTCCCGGTCGCCCGGTCCCCAGGTCCCCCGTCTCCCGGTCCCCTCATCCCCTGGACCCCCAACCCCCGGTCCCTGGTCCCCCGGTCCCCCAGTCCCCCGGTTCCCCCATCGCCCTGGCCCCCGTCTACCGATCCCCCAGTTCTCCGTTCGCCCCGTCTTCCGGTCCTCCCGTCCCACAGTCTCCCGTCTCCCGGTGTCCCATCTCCCGGTCACCCCGTCCCCGGTCCCCCGTCTCGCGGTCCCCCGTCTCCTAGTCGCCCCGTTCCCCGGTACCCGATCTCCCGGTCCCCTCATCCCCCAGTCCCCCAACCCCCGGTCCCCCGGTCCCCCCGTCCCCCGGTCCCCGGTCCCCCGGTCCCCCCATCTCCCGGTCCACTGGTACCCCCGTCCCCCCAGTCCATTCATGCCCCTGGTCACCCCGTCGCCCGGTCCCCTATCCCCCGGTCCCCCCAACCTCCGGTCCCCCGGTCCGCGGGTCCCCTGGTCCCCCCATCCGCCGTTCCCCCGGTCCCCCCCGTCTCCGTTGCCCCGGTCCCCCCGTCCCCCGGTCCCCCCGTCCCCCGGTCCCCCCGACCCTCCAGTCCCCCTGTCCCTCTGTCTCCCGGTCCCCCCGTCACCCCGTCCCCCCGGCCCCAGGTCCCCCATCTCCCGGTCCCCCCGTCTCACGGTCCCCCGTTCCCCCGTTTCCCGGTCCCCCCCTCCCCATGTCCCTCGTCCCCCAGTACCCTCGTACTCCTGTCCCTCCATCCACCGGTCTCCTGGTCCCTCCGTCCCACCGTCCGCCAGTCCCACCGTCCTCTCATTCCCCCAATCCCCCAGTCCCCCAGTCTCCCTGTCCCCCAATTCCCCGGTCTCCCTTTCCCCTGGTACCGTGTCCCCCCATCTCCCGGTCCCCCCGTCCCCTGGTCCCACTGTCTCCCAGTACCCAGTCCCCCTGTCCCCCCGGTCCCCCGGTCCCCTTGTCCCCCCATCCCCCAGTCCCCCCGTCCCCCCGGCCCTCTCGTACTCCGGTCCCCCCATCTTCCGGTCACCCCTTCCCCCCGTCCCACATGCCCCCGTCTCCCAGACCCCCCGTCCCCCGGTTCTCCCAGTTCCAACGGTCTCCCTGTCCCCCTGCCCCCCTTCCCCCATCTCCTGGTACCCCGTCCCCCGGTACCCCCGCCCCGGGTTCCTACAGTCCCACCGTTCTCCCTGTCCCCCCCTTACACCCGTCTCCCGGTCCCCTGTCCCCCGGTCCTCCCGTCCCCCGGTCCCCCTGTCCCCCCGTTCTGTCTGTCGGTCCCTGTCCTGCGGGGACTCTAGTCCCTCTGCCCGCACAAGAACCCAGGATTTGGCGAGGCCAAGAAGGAACACCAACAGAGCCACGGATAGGGGGCTCATAGCACCATGTCTCACGGGCAGCTGGCTTGGAGACACGGCAAGCCGGAGCCGCCCGATCCCCAACCTGCCGGCCGATTCTCTGCCAACCAACAGACCCACCAAGCCGGCCCACTGCAGTCCGCGCCCCTCTGCAATTTGCAGTCCACCATCCGCGCTTCCTAGCTTGGCCACCGCAGCTCTGCCAGTGGCCAATGGCCAACTGGCAACAGCTGATGGCCAAGCGGTAACAGCTGATGTCCGTGCAGCCCCCACGCAGCACCCCTCCACGCGAGGCCCAGAGCCTGGAAAGTGCTCTCTGCAAGTCTGTCCCCACAGTCCCCGTCTGTCTCTCTCCGCCTACCTCTTGCTCCGTCTCTGGCCTTCTCTCATCCTCTCTCTCAACACCCTGGGTCAGGAGAGGTGATGTGTAGCCAGTGAAGTGACCAGTGATCGGGCGGGACGCCGGTCGCTGATGAGGGGCGAGGGCCCAGACAGAAGGCTGTGTGACGAAGGGTGGTGGCAGTCTGGAGGTGCTGCCCCCTGGTCGCGGGTGGCTCTCCCTGGCTTTGGGCCAGTGGGTGGGGCCGGCCAAGGCCAGGGTCTGGGTTGCACGTCCCTAGGGTGGAGGGGACTGAGAGGACCCTGCGACCCCCTCGGTGGCCCTGAGTGGTGGGGACAGCACAGCAGCAAGGGGGGTGTGCGGTTGTGGGGCTGGGGGGGGGGATGAGAGGGGTTGGGGTAGGGGGGCGTGGTAAAAGCCATTCCGGGCGTGGGGAGTCCCAGGATGCCAGGGCGCCCAGACATATGTCACAGTCAGGGAAGTGACAGAGGCCTGTGGAGCCACTGGGGGGCGCGAAGGGGCCTCGCTGCGGGCCAGGAGTAGCCCGTCGCCCACACCAGTGGCGACCGGAGGAGGCGGGGAGCGGGCGGGAGGCACGCGGGCAGACATGCTCGCCACCCGAGCGGCCCAGCAGCATGGCGCGTGCGCTCAGGAGGCAAGTCGGGAGCAGGCTCTTGGAGTGCCGGGAGCCGGGTCCCAGTGCCTAAGGCCATAACACCCTGAACGCAGCAGATCTCGTCTGATCTCGGAAGCGAAGCAGGGTCTGTCCTGGTTAGTACTTGGATGGGAGACCGCCTGGGAATACCTGTTGGCTTTTGCTAGCGTCTCCTTTTGCATCGCCGCTTCGGCGTGGCTCCCTCCGAACCCCTGCCGCCCCTTGCCCCTCTGCAGCCTCCCAGCCAGCCGCAGGTCCCCCTGACCAGCAGAGGGTCAGCCGCCCGGCACTACAAGCTGGCAGCCCCGGCCGCACACCAGGCCCGTGGGCCAGGGCTCCCCCCCCACGCCCTCCTCTCAGTCCTCTTCGGTCCCGCAGGCCGTCATCGCGAATCCTTCGCCGACGCGCGGTCGCCGCCACCGCCGCCTGCGCCAAAGCCACCGCCACCACCGGGCTCCCCACACCCCCCCCCCACCCCCCGCCAGCGCTGCCCTCGCCCCCGCCCCTGTCCCCGCCACCGCCGCCGCCACCGCCAAACTCCCTCAAACTCCCTCCTGTGCTCTCCCCACCTCGGCCGCCAGCACCGCGCTCCCCATCTCCGCCACCAGTGCTGCCCTCTCCCCCACCCCCGCCCCCGCCGCCGCCATATCCGTACTCCCTCAATTCCCTCCTCCGCTCTCCCCGCCTCCAGCACCGCCATCTCCCCCGCCCCCGCCCCAGACCCCCGCAGCCACCATCGCCATACTCCCTCAGTCTCCCGCCTCTGCTCTCCCGGCCTCCACCGCCAGCACCGCCCTCACGCCCTCCCCCGCCCCCGCTGCCGCCATTGCCGCACTCCCTCAATTCCCTCCTCTGCTCTCCCCGCCTCCAGCACCGCCATCTTCCCCGCCCCCGCCCCAGCCCCCGCCGCCACCAATGCCATACTCGCTCAGTCTCCCGCCTCTGCTCTCCCGGCCTCCACCGCCAGCACCGCCCTCACGCCCTCCCCAGCCCCCGCCGCCACCGCCGCCGCCATCGGCCCCCGTGTCCCAGCGCCCACCGTCAAAGCCCCCATTGTCGCCGCCGCCATCGCCGCCCTGGCGCCATCCACGCGGTTGCCATCGCCTACCTCGCCACCCTCCCCTGCCTCCGCCGACGGCGCCGCCGCCGCCGCCGCAGCAGCGGCCGCCGCCGCCGCCGCCGCAGCCGCCCCCGCCGCCGCCGCGGGGTCCTCCCACAACTCCCAGGCCCAGGGTTGCCTGCTGGTGCAGGCCTCCACCAGCCTTGGGGCTGCGGTTGGGGGTAAACCTGGTGGCGGTAGGGGGGCGGGTTGTATGCCGGTCTGGGTGCGGGGAGTCCCAGGATGCCAGAGTTCCACGACTTCTGGCACCATCAGGGAAGTGGCAGTGTCCCATGGAGCCCCGGGTGGCGCGAAGGGGCCTCGCTGTCGGCCAGGAGTAGCCCGCCGCCCACGCCAGGGGCATTAGGAAGAGGCGGGGAGCCGGACTGGGGGGGGACGCGGTGCTGGCAGAGCCGGCCCGCGGGTCGATGCTCGCCACCGGAGCGGCTCATCTGCATGGCGGGCGCTCACGAGACAGGCCGGGAGCAGGCTCTTGGGGCGCGGGAGCTGGGTCCCAGCGTCTACGGCCATACCACCCTGAACGCGCCCGATCTCCTCTGATCTCGGGAGCTAAGCAGGGAGGGGCCTGGTTAGTACTTGCATGGGAGACCGCCTGGGAATACCTGTAGGCTTTTGCTCGCCTCTCCTTTTGCGCCGCCGCCCCGGCGTGCCTCCCTCCGAATCCCTGCCGCCCCTTGCCCCTCTGCAACCCCTGCAGCCGCCCAGCCAGCCGAAGGTCCCCCTGGCCAGAGGAGGGACAGCCGCCCAGCACTACAAGCTCGCATCCCCGGCCGCACACCAGGCCTGTCGGCCAGGGCTCCCCCCCTCTCCCTCTTCTTAGTGCTCTTCGCCGAGGCAGGCCGTCAGCCTGCAGCAGTCAGCCGCGTCTAGGTCGCCGCCGCCGCCACCGCCATCGCAGGGCTCCCTCTCGCTCCCCGACCCTGCCGCCGCCGCAACCCCCAATGCCCAAGCCCAGGGCTGCCTGCCGGCGCAGGCTTCCACCAGGCTCTCTCCATCCCAGGACGTGCCGGTCCTTTGCACCTCGGCCCGAGCCCAGGGGACGCCCATCCCTGCGCCTGCCCCTGGGCCCCGAGACACAGGATCGGCGTGTCCTCGGGCAAACGGGACGCCCACCCGCCCCGCCCCACCGGAGTCTTCTGTCTCCGCGGGCAGGCACCTCTCCCCACACCCCCGCGCGTCCCCTCCCGTCTCCCACAAGAGCCAGGAGCCCTCCCTTCCCGCCGGCCACGGTGTCCCCGACACAAAGGGCACAAAGAGCCGGGACAAACCAGGGGACGGCGGGAGCAGCACCCCAACACACCACGCGCCATCGACTCCAGGGGAGACCGCCACAAGGGAAGAGCAGGCACGCAGGCACACAATCCTCACAACCAGGGTGCCTGGGGGCTGCCACTCTCCTCCCGCGGGCGGGTCCCTGGGCGGGGCTCAGAGCCCACTGGCCCTCCGGAGACCCTGGCGGCCCGCCCCGGGGGCTTCAATGGTGACTGCCAACGCCAGGGCAATGCCTCCTTGGCGGAGCCCAGCCCCGGGCACGACCACACTCCGGTGGAGAAGCCACCACTTCAACACAGCCTCAGTGCGTCTGTCCCAGTCCGTGTGCCCGAATGTGCGTCCCTCCCACCCTCCCCCACCCCATGTCTGTCTGGCTCTGTGACGTGCCTGTTGGGTTCTGGCTCTGGCTCAGGAGCTCTCTCCCCGCGTGCCTGCCCCCTCTTTCTCTGTCTCTGTCCATGTCTCTCTGTATGTCTAGACACATACATGTACATATACGTGTATATTTCCATCTCGCTCCCTCTTACTCCTCCTCCCGTTCTGTCTGTCTGTCCCTGTCCTGCGGGGACTCTAGTCCCTCTGCCCGCACAAGAACGCAGGATTTGGCGAGGCCAAGAAGGAACACCCACAGAGCCACGGATAGGGGGCTCATAGCACCATGTCTCACGGGCGGCTGGCTTGGAGACACGGCAAGCCGGAGCCGCCCGATCCCCCACCTGCTGGCCGATTCTCTGCCAACCAACAGACCCACCAAGCCGGCCCACTGCAGTCCGCGCCCCTCTGCAATTTGCAGTCCACCATCCGCGCTTCCTAGCTTGGCCACCGCAGCTCTGCCGGTGTCCAATGGCCAACTGGCAACAGCTGAAGGCCAAGCGGTAACAGCTGATGTCAGTGCAGCCCCACGCAGTACCCCCGTCCCCCGGTACCCCCGTCTCCCCGTCACCCCTGTCTCCGTTCCCCCGGTTCCCCGTCTTCCTGTCCCCCGTCTCCCGGGTCCCCCGTCCCCACGTTCCACCATCCCCCCTATTCCGGTCCCTCCCGTCCCCTGTTCCCCCCGTCCCCTGATCCCCCTGTTCCCCCGTACCCCCATCCACCCTCTCCCAGTCCACCCGTCCCCCGGTGCCCCCGTCCCCCCAGTGCCCCATCCCCCGTCCCCCGCTCCCCCGTCCCCAAAGTCCCCCCACGCCCCTGGTCCACCCGTCCCCCATTCCCTCGTCTCCCGGTCCCCCCCTCCTCGGGTCCCCCGACCCCCGTTCCCCCGTCTCCCGGTCCTCCGTCTCGCGGTCCACCTGTCCCCCGGTCCCCCAGTCCCAACGTCTCCCCGTCCCCCCGTCCCTCCTTCGCCTGGTCCCCCCGTCCCCCCATACCCCCGGTCTCCCGTTCCCCGGTCCCCCGTCTCCTGGTCCCCCGGTCCCCCGGTTCCCCCGGCGCCCAGGCGCCCTTCTACCGGTCCCCCCGTTCCCCGGTCGCCCCGTCTCCCGGTCCCCAGTCTCCCGGTCCCCTGTCTCCCGGTCGCCCGGTCTTCCGGTTCCCCCGGTCCTCCGTCCAGTGTTACCCCCTTTCCCCGGTCCCCCGGTCCCCCCATCTCCCTGTCCCTCTGTCTCCCGGTCCGGCCGCACACCCATCCCCCCGTCTCCCGGTCCCCCGTCTCCCGGTCGCCCGGTCCCCAGGTCCCCCGTCTCCCGGTCCCCTCATCCCCTGGACCCCCAACCCCCGGTCCCTGGTCCCCCGGTCCCCCAGTCCCCCGGTTCCCCCATCGCCCTGGCCCCCGTCTACCGATCCCCCAGTTCTCCGTTCGCCCCGTCTTCCGGTCCTCCCGTCCCACAGTCTCCCGTCTCCCGGTGTCCCATCTCCCGGTCACCCCGTCCCCGGTCCCCCGTCTCGCGGTCCCCCGTCTCCTAGTCGCCCCGTTCCCCGGTACCCGATCTCCCGGTCCCCTCATCCCCCAGTCCCCCAACCCCCGGTCCCCCGGTCCCCCCGTCCCCCGGTCCCCGGTCCCCCGGTCCCCCCATCTCCCGGTCCACTGGTACCCCCGTCCCCCCAGTCCATTCATGCCCCTGGTCACCCCGTCGCCCGGTCCCCTATCCCCCGGTCCCCCCAACCTCCGGTCCCCCGGTCCGCGGGTCCCCTGGTCCCCCCATCCGCCGTTCCCCCGGTCCCCCCCGTCTCCGTTGCCCCGGTCCCCCCGTCCCCCGGTCCCCCCGTCCCCCGGTCCCCCCGACCCTCCAGTCCCCCTGTCCCTCTGTCTCCCGGTCCCCCCGTCACCCCGTCCCCCCGGCCCCAGGTCCCCCATCTCCCGGTCCCCCCGTCTCACGGTCCCCCGTTCCCCCGTTTCCCGGTCCCCCCCTCCCCATGTCCCTCGTCCCCCAGTACCCTCGTACTCCTGTCCCTCCATCCACCGGTCTCCTGGTCCCTCCGTCCCACCGTCCGCCAGTCCCACCGTCCTCTCATTCCCCCAATCCCCCAGTCCCCCAGTCTCCCTGTCCCCCAATTCCCCGGTCTCCCTTTCCCCTGGTACCGTGTCCCCCCATCTCCCGGTCCCCCCGTCCCCTGGTCCCACTGTCTCCCAGTACCCAGTCCCCCTGTCCCCCCGGTCCCCCGGTCCCCTTGTCCCCCCATCCCCCAGTCCCCCCGTCCCCCCGGCCCTCTCGTACTCCGGTCCCCCCATCTTCCGGTCACCCCTTCCCCCCGTCCCACATGCCCCCGTCTCCCAGACCCCCCGTCCCCCGGTTCTCCCAGTTCCAACGGTCTCCCTGTCCCCCTGCCCCCCTTCCCCCATCTCCTGGTACCCCGTCCCCCGGTACCCCCGCCCCGGGTTCCTACAGTCCCACCGTTCTCCCTGTCCCCCCCTTACACCCGTCTCCCGGTCCCCTGTCCCCCGGTCCTCCCGTCCCCCGGTCCCCCTGTCCCCCCGTTCTGTCTGTCGGTCCCTGTCCTGCGGGGACTCTAGTCCCTCTGCCCGCACAAGAACCCAGGATTTGGCGAGGCCAAGAAGGAACACCAACAGAGCCACGGATAGGGGGCTCATAGCACCATGTCTCACGGGCAGCTGGCTTGGAGACACGGCAAGCCGGAGCCGCCCGATCCCCAACCTGCCGGCCGATTCTCTGCCAACCAACAGACCCACCAAGCCGGCCCACTGCAGTCCGCGCCCCTCTGCAATTTGCAGTCCACCATCCGCGCTTCCTAGCTTGGCCACCGCAGCTCTGCCAGTGGCCAATGGCCAACTGGCAACAGCTGATGGCCAAGCGGTAACAGCTGATGTCCGTGCAGCCCCCACGCAGCACCCCTCCACGCGAGGCCCAGAGCCTGGAAAGTGCTCTCTGCAAGTCTGTCCCCACAGTCCCCGTCTGTCTCTCTCCGCCTACCTCTTGCTCCGTCTCTGGCCTTCTCTCATCCTCTCTCTCAACACCCTGGGTCAGGAGAGGTGATGTGTAGCCAGTGAAGTGACCAGTGATCGGGCGGGACGCCGGTCGCTGATGAGGGGCGAGGGCCCAGACAGAAGGCTGTGTGACGAAGGGTGGTGGCAGTCTGGAGGTGCTGCCCCCTGGTCGCGGGTGGCTCTCCCTGGCTTTGGGCCAGTGGGTGGGGCCGGCCAAGGCCAGGGTCTGGGTTGCACGTCCCTAGGGTGGAGGGGACTGAGAGGACCCTGCGACCCCCTCGGTGGCCCTGAGTGGTGGGGACAGCACAGCAGCAAGGGGGGTGTGCGGTTGTGGGGCTGGGGGGGGGGATGAGAGGGGTTGGGGTAGGGGGGCGTGGTAAAAGCCATTCCGGGCGTGGGGAGTCCCAGGATGCCAGGGCGCCCAGACATATGTCACAGTCAGGGAAGTGACAGAGGCCTGTGGAGCCACTGGGGGGCGCGAAGGGGCCTCGCTGCGGGCCAGGAGTAGCCCGTCGCCCACACCAGTGGCGACCGGAGGAGGCGGGGAGCGGGCGGGAGGCACGCGGGCAGACATGCTCGCCACCCGAGCGGCCCAGCAGCATGGCGCGTGCGCTCAGGAGGCAAGTCGGGAGCAGGCTCTTGGAGTGCCGGGAGCCGGGTCCCAGTGCCTAAGGCCATAACACCCTGAACGCAGCAGATCTCGTCTGATCTCGGAAGCGAAGCAGGGTCTGTCCTGGTTAGTACTTGGATGGGAGACCGCCTGGGAATACCTGTTGGCTTTTGCTAGCGTCTCCTTTTGCATCGCCGCTTCGGCGTGGCTCCCTCCGAACCCCTGCCGCCCCTTGCCCCTCTGCAGCCTCCCAGCCAGCCGCAGGTCCCCCTGACCAGCAGAGGGTCAGCCGCCCGGCACTACAAGCTGGCAGCCCCGGCCGCACACCAGGCCCGTGGGCCAGGGCTCCCCCCCCACGCCCTCCTCTCAGTCCTCTTCGGTCCCGCAGGCCGTCATCGCGAATCCTTCGCCGACGCGCGGTCGCCGCCACCGCCGCCTGCGCCAAAGCCACCGCCACCACCGGGCTCCCCACACCCCCCCCCCACCCCCCGCCAGCGCTGCCCTCGCCCCCGCCCCTGTCCCCGCCACCGCCGCCGCCACCGCCAAACTCCCTCAAACTCCCTCCTGTGCTCTCCCCACCTCGGCCGCCAGCACCGCGCTCCCCATCTCCGCCACCAGTGCTGCCCTCTCCCCCACCCCCGCCCCCGCCGCCGCCATATCCGTACTCCCTCAATTCCCTCCTCCGCTCTCCCCGCCTCCAGCACCGCCATCTCCCCCGCCCCCGCCCCAGACCCCCGCAGCCACCATCGCCATACTCCCTCAGTCTCCCGCCTCTGCTCTCCCGGCCTCCGCCGCCAGCACCGCCCTCACGCCCTCCCCCGCCCCCGCTGCCGCCATTGCCGCACTCCCTCAATTCCCTCCTCTGCTCTCCCCGCCTCCAGCACCGCCATCTTCCCCGCCCCCGCCCCAGCCCCCGCCGCCACCAATGCCATACTCGCTCAGTCTCCCGCCTCTGCTCTCCCGGCCTCCGCCGCCAGCACCGCCCTCACGCCCTCCCCAGCCCCCGCCGCCACCGCCGCCGCCATCGGCCCCCGTGTCCCAGCGCCCACCGTCAAAGCCCCCATTGTCGCCGCCGCCATCGCCGCCCTGGCGCCATCCACGCGGTTGCCATCGCCTACCTCGCCACCCTCCCCTGCCTCCGCCGACGGCGCCGCCGCCGCCGCCGCAGCAGCGGCCGCCGCCGCCGCCGCCGCAGCCGCCCCCGCCGCCGCCGCGGGGTCCTCCCACAACTCCCAGGCCCAGGGTTGCCTGCTGGTGCAGGCCTCCACCAGCCTTGGGGCTGCGGTTGGGGGTAAACCTGGTGGCGGTAGGGGGGCGGGTTGTATGCCGGTCTGGGTGCGGGGAGTCCCAGGATGCCAGAGTTCCACGACTTCTGGCACCATCAGGGAAGTGGCAGTGTCCCATGGAGCCCCGGGTGGCGCGAAGGGGCCTCGCTGTCGGCCAGGAGTAGCCCGCCGCCCACGCCAGGGGCATTAGGAAGAGGCGGGGAGCCGGACTGGGGGGGGACGCGGTGCTGGCAGAGCCGGCCCGCGGGTCGATGCTCGCCACCGGAGCGGCTCATCTGCATGGCGGGCGCTCACGAGACAGGCCGGGAGCAGGCTCTTGGGGCGCGGGAGCTGGGTCCCAGCGTCTACGGCCATACCACCCTGAACGCGCCCGATCTCCTCTGATCTCGGGAGCTAAGCAGGGAGGGGCCTGGTTAGTACTTGCATGGGAGACCGCCTGGGAATACCTGTAGGCTTTTGCTCGCCTCTCCTTTTGCGCCGCCGCCCCGGCGTGCCTCCCTCCGAATCCCTGCCGCCCCTTGCCCCTCTGCAACCCCTGCAGCCGCCCAGCCAGCCGAAGGTCCCCCTGGCCAGAGGAGGGACAGCCGCCCAGCACTACAAGCTCGCATCCCCGGCCGCACACCAGGCCTGTCGGCCAGGGCTCCCCCCCTCTCCCTCTTCTTAGTGCTCTTCGCCGAGGCAGGCCGTCAGCCTGCAGCAGTCAGCCGCGTCTAGGTCGCCGCCGCCGCCACCGCCATCGCAGGGCTCCCTCTCGCTCCCCGACCCTGCCGCCGCCGCAACCCCCAATGCCCAAGCCCAGGGCTGCCTGCCGGCGCAGGCTTCCACCAGGCTCTCTCCATCCCAGGACGTGCCGGTCCTTTGCACCTCGGCCCGAGCCCAGGGGACGCCCATCCCTGCGCCTGCCCCTGGGCCCCGAGACACAGGATCGGCGTGTCCTCGGGCAAACGGGACGCCCACCCGCCCCGCCCCACCGGAGTCTTCTGTCTCCGCGGGCAGGCACCTCTCCCCACACCCCCGCGCGTCCCCTCCCGTCTCCCACAAGAGCCAGGAGCCCTCCCTTCCCGCCGGCCACGGTGTCCCTGACACAAAGGGCACAAAGAGCCGGGACAAACCAGGGGACGGCGGGAGCAGCACCCCAACACACCACGCGCCATCGACTCCAGGGGAGACCGCCACAAGGGAAGAGCAGGCACGCAGGCACACAATCCTCACAACCAGGGTGCCTGGGGGCTGCCACTCTCCTCCCGCGGGCGGGTCCCTGGGCGGGGCTCAGAGCCCACTGGCCCTCCGGAGACCCTGGCGGCCCGCCCCGGGGGCTTCAATGGTGACTGCCAACGCCAGGGCAATGCCTCTTTGGCGGAGCCCAGCCCCGGGCACGACCACACTCCGGTGGAGAAGCCACCACTTCAACACAGCCTCAGTGCGTCTGTCCCAGTCCGTGTGCCCGAATGTGCGTCCCTCCCACCCTCCCCCACCCCATGTCTGTCTGGCTCTGTGACGTGCCTGTTGGGTTCTGGCTCTGGCTCAGGAGCTCTCTCCCCGCGTGCCTGCCCCCTCTTTCTCTGTCTCTGTCCATGTCTCTCTGTATGTCTAGACACATACATGTACATATACGTGTATATTTCCATCTCGCTCCCTCTTACTCCTCCTCCCGTTCTGTCTGTCTGTCCCTGTCCTGCGGGGACTCTAGTCCCTCTGCCCGCACAAGAACGCAGGATTTGGCGAGGCCAAGAAGGAACACCCACAGAGCCACGGATAGGGGGCTCATAGCACCATGTCTCACGGGCGGCTGGCTTGGAGACACGGCAAGCCGGAGCCGCCCGATCCCCCACCTGCTGGCCGATTCTCTGCCAACCAACAGACCCACCAAGCCGGCCCACTGCAGTCCGCGCCCCTCTGCAATTTGCAGTCCACCATCCGCGCTTCCTAGCTTGGCCACCGCAGCTCTGCCGGTGTCCAATGGCCAACTGGCAACAGCTGAAGGCCAAGCGGTAACAGCTGATGTCAGTGCAGCCCCACGCAGTACCCCCGTCCCCCGGTACCCCCGTCTCCCCGTCACCCCTGTCTCCGTTCCCCCGGTTCCCCGTCTTCCTGTCCCCCGTCTCCCGGGTCCCCCGTCCCCACGTTCCACCATCCCCCCTATTCCGGTCCCCCCCGTCCCCTGTTCCCCCCGTCCCCTGATCCCCCTGTTCCCCCGTACCCCCATCCACCCTCTCCCAGTCCACCCGTCCCCCGGTGCCCCCGTCCCCCCAGTGCCCCATCCCCCGTCCCCCGCTCCCCCGTCCCCCCAGTCCCCCCACGCCCCTGGTCCACCCGTCCCCCATTCCCTCGTCTCCCGGTCCCCCCCTCCCCGGGTCCCCCGACCCCCGTTCCCCCGTCTCCCGGTCCTCCGTCTCGCGGTCCACCTGTCCCCCGGTCCCCCAGTCCCAACGTCTCCCCGTCCCCCCGTCCCTCCTTCGCCTGGTCCCCCCGTCCCCCCATACCCCCGGTCTCCCGTTCCCCGGTCCCCCGTCTCCTGGTCCCCCGGTCCCCCGGTTCCCCCGGCGCCCAGGCGCCCTTCTACCGTTCCCCCCGTTCCCCGGTCGCCCCGTCTCCCGGTCCCCAGTCTCCCGGTCCCCTGTCTCCCGGTCGCCCGGTCTTCCGGTCCCCCGGTCCTCCGTCCAGTGTTACCCCCTTCCCCCGGTCCCCCGGTCCCCCCATCTCCCTGTCCCTCTGTCTCCCGGTCCGGCCGCACACCCATCCCCCCGTCTCCCGGTCCCCCGTCTCCCGGTCGCCCGGTCCCCAGGTCCCCCGTCTCCCGGTCCCCTCATCCCCTGGACCCCCAACCCCCGGTCCCTGGTCCCCCGGTCCCCCAGTCCCCCGGTTCCCCCATCGCCCTGGCCCCCGTCTACCGATCCCCCAGTTCTCCGTTCGCCCCGTCTTCCGGTCCTCCCGTCCCACAGTCTCCCGTCTCCCGGTGTCCCATCTCCCGGTCACCCCGTCCCCGGTTCCCCGTCTCGCGGTCCCCCGTCTCCTAGTCGCCCCGTTCCCCGGTACCCGATCTCCCGGTCCCCTCATCCCCCAGTCCCCCAACCCCCGGTCCCCCGGTCCCCCCATCTCCCGGTCCACTGGTACCCCCGTCCCCCCAGTCCATTCATGCCCCTGGTCACCCCGTCGCCCGGTCCCCTATCCCCCGGTCCCCCCAACCTCCGGTCCCCCGGTCCGCGGGTCCCCTGGTCCCCCCATCCGCCGTTCCCCCGGTCCCCCCCGTCTCCGTTGCCCCGGTCCCCCCGTCCCCCGGTCCCCCCGTCCCCCGGTCCCCCCGACCCTCCAGTCCCCCTGTCCCTCTGTCTCCCGGTCCCCCCGTCACCCCGTCCCCCCGGCCCCAGGTCCCCCATCTCCCGGTCCCCCCGTCTCACGGTCCCCCGTTCCCCCGTTTCCCGGTCCCCCCCTCCCCATGTCCCTCGTCCCCCAGTACCCTCGTACTCCTGTCCCTCCATCCACCGGTCTCCTGGTCCCTCCGTCCCACCGTCCGCCAGTCCCACCGTCCTCTCATTCCCCCAATCCCCCAGTCCCCCAGTCCCCCAATTCCCCGGTCTCCCTTTCCCCTGGTACCGTGTCCCCCCATCTCCCGGTCCCCCCGTCCCCTGGTCCCACTGTCTCCCAGTACCCAGTCCCCCTGTCCCCCCGGTCCCCCGGTCCCCTTGTCCCCCCATCCCCCAGTCCCCCCGTCCCCCCGGCCCTCTCGTACTCCCGTCCCCCCATCTTCCGGTCACCCCTTCCCCCCGTCCCACATGCCCCCGTCTCCCAGACCCCCCGTCCCCCGGTTCTCCCAGTTCCAACGGTCTCCCTGTCCCCCTGCCCCCCTTCCCCCATCTCCTGGTACCCCGTCCCCCGGTACCCCCGCCCCGGGTTCCTACAGTCCCACCGTTCTCCCTGTCCCCCCCCTTACACCCGTCTCCCGGTCCCCTGTCCCCCGGTCCTCCCGTCCCCCGGTCCCCCTGTCCCCCCGTTCTGTCTGTCGGTCCCTGTCCTGCGGGGACTCTAGTCCCTCTGCCCGCACAAGAACCCAGGATTTGGCGAGGCCAAGAAGGAACACCAACAGAGCCACGGATAGGGGGCTCATAGCACCATGTCTCACGGGCAGCTGGCTTGGAGACACGGCAAGCCGGAGCCGCCCGATCCCCAACCTGCCGGCCGAATCTCTGCCAACCAACAGACCCACCAAGCCGGCCCACTGCAGTCCGCGCCCCTCTGCAATTTGCAGTCCACCATCCGCGCTTCCTAGCTTGGCCACCGCAGCTCTGCCAGTGGCCAATGGCCAACTGGCAACAGCTGATGGCCAAGCGGTAACAGCTGATGTCCGTGCAGCCCCCACGCAGCACCCCTCCACGCGAGGCCCAGAGCCTGGAAAGTGCTCTCTGCAAGTCTGTCCCCACAGTCCCCGTCTGTCTCTCTCCGCCTACCTCTTGCTCCGTCTCTGGCCTTCTCTCATCCTCTCTCTCAACACCCTGGGTCAGGAGAGGTGATGTGTAGCCAGTGAAGTGACCAGTGATCGGGCGGGACGCCGGTCGCTGATGAGGGGCGAGGGCCCAGACAGAAGGCTGTGTGACGAAGGGTGGCGGCAGTCTGGAGGTGCTGCCCCCTGGTCGCGGGTGGCTCTCCCTGGCTTTGGGCCAGTGGGTGGGGCCGGCCAAGGCCAGGGTCTGGGTTGCACGTCCCTAGGGTGGAGGGGACTGAGAGGACCCTGCGACCCCCTCGGTGGCCCTGAGTGGTGGGGACAGCACAGCAGCAAGGGGGGTGTGCGGTTGTGGGGCTGGGGGGGGGGATGAGAGGGGTTGGGGTAGGGGGGCGTGGTAAAAGCCATTCCGGGCGTGGGGAGTCCCAGGATGCCAGGGCGCCCAGACATATGTCACAGTCAGGGAAGTGACAGAGGCCTGTGGAGCCACTGGGGGGCGCGAAGGGGCCTCGCTGCGGGCCAGGAGTAGCCCGTCGCCCACACCAGCGGCGACCGGAGGAGGCGGGGAGCGGGCGGGAGGCACTCGGGCAGACATGCTCGCCACCCGAGCGGCCCAGCAGCATGGCGCGTGCGCTCAGGAGGCAAGTCGGGAGCAGGCTCTTGGAGTGCCGGGAGCCGGGTCCCAGTGCCTAAGGCCATACCACCCTGAACGCAGCAGATCTCGTCTGATCTCGGAAGCGAAGCAGGGTCTGTCCTGGTTAGTACTTGGATGGGAGACCGCCTGGGAATACCTGTTGGCTTTTGCTAGCGTCTCCTTTTGCATCGCCGCTCCGGCGTGGCTCCCTCCGAACCCCTGCCGCCCCTTGCCCCTCTGCAGCCTCCCAGCCAGCCGCAGGTCCCCCTGACCAGCAGAGGGTCAGCCGCCCGGCACTACAAGCTGGCAGCCCCGGCCGCACACCAGGCCCGTGGGCCAGGGCTCCCCCCACACGCCCTCCTCTCAGTCCTCTTCGGTCTCGCAGGCCGTCATCGCGAATCCTTCGCCGAGGCGCGGTCGCCGCCACCGCCGCCTGCGCCAAAGCCACCGCCACCACCGGGCTCCCCACACCCCCCCCCACCCCCCGCCAGCGCTGCCCTCGCCCCCGCCCCTGTCCCCGCCACCGCCGCCGCCACCGCCAAACTCCCTCAAACTCCCTCCTGTGCTCTCCCCACCTCGGCCGCCAGCACCGCGCTCCCCATCTCCGCCACCAGTGCTGCCCTCTCCCCCACCCCCGCCCCCGCCGCCGCCATATCCGTACTCCCTCAATTCCCTCCTCCGCTCTCCCCGCCTCCAGCACCGCCATCTCCCCCGCCCCCGCCCCAGACCCCGCCGCCACCAATGCCATACTCGCTCAGTCTCCCGCCTCTGCTCTCCCGGCCTCCGCCGCCAGCACCGCCCTCACGCCCTCCCCAGCCCCCGCCGCCACCGCCGCCGCCATCGGCCCCCGTGTCCCAGCGCCCACCGTCAAAGCCCCCATTGTCGCCGCCGCCATCGCCGCCCTGGCGCCATCCACGCGGTTGCCATCGCCTACCTCGCCACCCTCCCCTGCCTCCGCCGCCGGCGCCGCCGCCGCCGCCGCCGCAGCCGCCGCCGCCGCCGCCGCCGCCGCAGCCGCCCCCGCCGCCGCCGCGGGGTCCTCCCACAACTCCCAGGCCCAGGGTTGCCTGCTGGTGCAGGCCTCCACCAGCCTTGGGGCTGCGGTTGGGGGTAAACCTGGTGGCGGTAGGGGGGCGGGTTGTATGCCGGTCTGGGTGCGGGGAGTCCCAGGATGCCAGAGTTCCACGACTTCTGGCACCATCAGGGAAGTGGCAGTGTCCCATGGAGCCCCGGGTGGCGCGAAGGGGCCTCGCTGTCGGCCAGGAGTATCCCGCCGCCCACGCCAGGGGCATTAGGAAGAGGCGGGGAGCCGGACTGGGGGGGGACGCGGTGCTGGCAGAGCCGGCCCGCGGGTCGATGCTCGCCACCGGAGCGGCTCATCTGCATGGCGGGCGCTCACGAGACAGGCCGGGAGCAGGCTCTTGGGGCGCGGGAGCCGGGTCCCAGCGTCTACGGCCATACCACCCTGAACGCGCCCGATCTCCTCTGATCTCGGGAGCTAAGCAGGGAGGGGCCTGGTTAGTACTTGCATGGGAGACCGCCTGGGAATACCTGTAGGCTTTTGCTCGCCTCTCCTTTTGCGCCGCCGCCCCGGCGTGCCTCCCTCCGAATCCCTGCCGCCCCTTGCCCCTCTGCAACCCCTGCAGCCGCCCAGCCAGCCGAAGGTCCCCCTGGCCAGAGGAGGGACAGCCGCCCAGCACTACAAGCTCGCATCCCCGGCCGCACACCAGGCCTGTCGGCCAGGGCTCCCCCCCTCTCCCTCTTCTTAGTGCTCTTCGCCGAGGCAGGCCGTCAGCCTGCAGCAGTCAGCCGCGTCTAGGTCGCCGCCGCCGCCACCGCCATCGCAGGGCTCCCTCTCGCTCCCCGACCCTGCCGCCGCCGCAACCCCCAACGCCCAAGCCCAGGGCTGCCTGCCGGCGCAGGCTTCCACCAGGCTCTCTCCATCCCAGGACGTGCCGGTCCTTTGCACCTCGGCCCGAGCCCAGGGGACGCCCATCCCTGCGCCTGTCCCTGGGCCCCGAGACACAGGATCGGCGTGTCCTCGGGCAAATGGGACGCCCACCCGCCCCGCCCCACCGGAGTCTTCTGTCTCCGCGGGCAGGCACCTCTCCCCACACCCCCGCGCGTCCCCTCCCGTCTCCCACAAGAGCCAGGAGCCCTCCCTTCCCGCCGGCCACGCTGTCCCCGACACAAAGGGCACAAAGAGCCGGGACAAACCAGGGGACGGCGGGAGCAGCACCCCAACACACCACGCGCCATCGACTCCAGGGGAGACCGCCACAAGGGAAGAGCAGGCACGCAGGCACACAATCCTCACAACCAGGGTGCCTGGGGGCTGCCACTCTCCTCCCGCGGGCGGGTCCCTGGGCGGGGCTCAGAGCCCACTGGCCCTCCGGAGACCCTGGCGGCCCGCCCCGGGGGCTTCAATGGTGACTGCCAACGCCAGGGCAATGCCTCCTTGGCGGAGCCCAGCCCCGGGCACGACCACACTCCGGTGGAGAAGCCACCACTTCAACACAGCCTCAGTGCGTCTGTCCCAGTCCGTGTGCCCGAATGTGCGTCCCTCCCACCCTCCCCCACCCCATGTCTGTCTGGCTCTGTGACGTGCCTGTTGGGTTCTGGCTCTGGCTCAGGAGCTCTCTCCCCGCGTGCCTGCCCCCTCTTTCTCTGTCTCTGTCCATGTCTCTCTGTATGTCTAGACACATACATGTACATATACGTGTATATTTCCATCTTGCTCCCTCTTACTCCTCCTCCCGTTCTGTCTGTCTGTCCCTGTCCTGCGGGGACTCTAGTCCCTCTGCCCGCACAAGAACGCAGGATTTGGCGAGGCCAAGAAGGAACACCCACAGAGCCACGGATAGGGGGCTCATAGCACCATGTCTCACGGGCGGCTGGCTTGGAGACACGGCAAGCCGGAGCCGCCCGATCCCCCACCTGCTGGCCGATTCTCTGCCAACCAACAGACCCACCAAGCCGGCCCACTGCAGTCCGCGCCCCTCTGCAATTTGCAGTCCACCATCCGCGCTTCCTAGCTTGGCCACCGCAGCTCTGCCGGTGTCCAATGGCCAACTGGCAACAGCTGAAGGCCAAGCGGTAACAGCTGATGTCAGTGCAGCCCCACGCAGTACCCCCGTCCCCCGGTACCCCCGTCTCCCCGTCACCCCTGTCTCCGTTCCCCCGGTTCCCCGTCTTCCTGTCCCCCGTCTCCCGGGTCCCCCGTCCCCACGTTCCACCATCCCCCCTATTCCGGTCCCCCCCGTCCCCTGTTCCCCCCGTCCCCTGATCCCCCTGTTCCCCCGTACCCCCATCCACCCTCTCCCAGTCCACCCGTCCCCCGGTGCCCCCGTCCCCCCAGTGCCCCATCCCCCGTCCCCCGCTCCCCCGTCCCCCCAGTCCCCCCACGCCCCTGGTCCACCCGTCCCCCATTCCCTCGTCTCCCGGTCCCCCCCTCCTCGGGTCCCCCGACCCCCGTTCCCCCGTCTCCCGGTCCTCCGTCTCGCGGTCCACCTGTCCCCCGGTCCCCCAGTCCCAACGTCTCCCCGTCCCCCCGTCCCTCCTTCGCCTGGTCCCCCCGTCCCCCCATACCCCCGGTCTCCCGTTCCCCGGTCCCCCGTCTCCTGGTCCCCCGGTCCCCCGGTTCCCCCGGCGCCCAGGCGCCCTTCTACCGGTCCCCCCGTTCCCCGGTCGCCCCGTCTCCCGGTCCCCAGTCTCCCGGTCCCCTGTCTCCCGGTCGCCCGGTCTTCCGGTTCCCCCGGTCCTCCGTCCAGTGTTACCCCCTTTCCCCGGTCCCCCGGTCCCCCCATCTCCCTGTCCCTCTGTCTCCCGGTCCGGCCGCACACCCATCCCCCCGTCTCCCGGTCCCCCGTCTCCCGGTCGCCCGGTCCCCAGGTCCCCCGTCTCCCGGTCCCCTCATCCCCTGGACCCCCAACCCCCGGTCCCTGGTCCCCCGGTCCCCCAGTCCCCCGGTTCCCCCATCACCCTGGCCCCCGTCTACCGATCCCCCAGTTCTCCGTTCGCCCCGTCTTCCGGTCCTCCCGTCCCACAGTCTCCCGTCTCCCGGTGTCCCATCTCCCGGTCACCCCGTCCCCGGTCCCCCGTCTCGCGGTCCCCCGTCTCCTAGTCGCCCCGTTCCCCGGTACCCGATCTCCCGGTCCCCTCATCCCCCAGTCCCCCAACCCCCGGTCCCCCGGTCCCCCCGTCCCCCGGTCCCCGGTCCCCCGGTCCCCCCATCTCCCGGTCCACTGGTACCCCCGTCCCCCCAGTCCATTCATGCCCCTGGTCACCCCGTCGCCCGGTCCCCTATCCCCCGGTCCCCCCAACCTCCGGTCCCCCGGTCCGCGGGTCCCCTGGTCCCCCCATCCGCCGTTCCCCCGGTCCCCCCCGTCTCCGTTGCCCCGGTCCCCCCGTCCCCCGGTCCCCCCGTCCCCCGGTCCCCCCGACCCTCCAGTCCCCCTGTCCCTCTGTCTCCCGGTCCCCCCGTCACCCCGTCCCCCCGGCCCCAGGTCCCCCATCTCCCGGTCCCCCCGTCTCACGGTCCCCCGTTCCCCCGTTTCCCGGTCCCCCCCTCCCCATGTCCCTCGTCCCCCAGTACCCTCGTACTCCTGTCCCTCCATCCACCGGTCTCCTGGTCCCTCCGTCCCACCGTCCGCCAGTCCCACCGTCCTCTCATTCCCCCAATCCCCCAGTCCCCCAGTCTCCCTGTCCCCCAATTCCCCGGTCTCCCTTTCCCCTGGTACCGTGTCCCCCCATCTCCCGGTCCCCCCGTCCCCTGGTCCCACTGTCTCCCAGTACCCAGTCCCCCTGTCCCCCCGGTCCCCCGGTCCCCTTGTCCCCCCATCCCCCAGTCCCCCCGTCCCCCCGGCCCTCTCGTACTCCCGTCCCCCCATCTTCCGGTCACCCCTTCCCCCCGTCCCACATGCCCCCGTCTCCCAGACCCCCCGTCCCCCGGTTCTCCCAGTTCCAACGGTCTCCCTGTCCCCCTGCCCCCCTTCCCCCATCTCCTGGTACCCCGTCCCCCGGTACCCCCGCCCCGGGTTCCTACAGTCCCACCGTTCTCCCTGTCCCCCCCTTACACCCGTCTCCCGGTCCCCTGTCCCCCGGTCCTCCCGTCCCCCGGTCCCCCTGTCCCCCCGTTCTGTCTGTCGGTCCCTGTCCTGCGGGGACTCTAGTCCCTCTGCCCGCACAAGAACCCAGGATTTGGCGAGGCCAAGAAGGAACACCAACAGAGCCACGGATAGGGGGCTCATAGCACCATGTCTCACGGGCAGCTGGCTTGGAGACACGGCAAGCCGGAGCCGCCCGATCCCCAACCTGCCGGCCGATTCTCTGCCAACCAACAGACCCACCAAGCCGGCCCACTGCAGTCCGCGCCCCTCTGCAATTTGCAGTCCACCATCCGCGCTTCCTAGCTTGGCCACCGCAGCTCTGCCAGTGGCCAATGGCCAACTGGCAACAGCTGATGGCCAAGCGGTAACAGCTGATGTCCGTGCAGCCCCCACGCAGCACCCCTCCACGCGAGGCCCAGAGCCTGGAAAGTGCTCTCTGCAAGTCTGTCCCCACAGTCCCCGTCTGTCTCTCTCCGCCTACCTCTTGCTCCGTCTCTGGCCTTCTCTCATCCTCTCTCTCAACACCCTGGGTCAGGAGAGGTGATGTGTAGCCAGTGAAGTGACCAGTGATCGGGCGGGACGCCGGTCGCTGATGAGGGGCGAGGGCCCAGACAGAAGGCTGTGTGACGAAGGGTGGCCGCAGTCTGGAGGTGCTGCCCCCTGGTCGCGGGTGGCTCTCCCTGGCTTTGGGCCAGTGGGTGGGGCCGGCCAAGGCCAGGGTCTGGGTTGCACGTCCCTAGGGTGGAGGGGACTGAGAGGACCCTGCGACCCCCTCGGTGGCCCTGAGTGGTGGGGACAGCACAGCAGCAAGGGGGGTGTGCGGTTGTGGGGCTGGGGGGGGGGATGAGAGGGGTTGGGGTAGGGGGGCGTGGTAAAAGCCATTCCGGGCGTGGGGAGTCCCAGGATGCCAGGGCGCCCAGACATATGTCACAGTCAGGGAAGTGACAGAGGCCTGTGGAGCCACTGGGGGGCGCGAAGGGGCCTCGCTGCGGGCCAGGAGTAGCCCGTCGCCCACACCAGCGGCGACCGGAGGAGGCGGGGAGCGGGCGGGAGGCACTCGGGCAGACATGCTCGCCACCCGAGCGGCCCAGCAGCATGGCGCGTGCGCTCAGGAGGCAAGTCGGGAGCAGGCTCTTGGAGTGCCGGGAGCCGGGTCCCAGTGCCTAAGGCCATACCACCCTGAACGCAGCAGATCTCGTCTGATCTCGGAAGCGAAGCAGGGTCTGTCCTGGTTAGTACTTGGATGGGAGACCGCCTGGGAATACCTGTTGGCTTTTGCTAGCGTCTCCTTTTGCATCGCCGCTCCGGCGTGGCTCCCTCCGAACCCCTGCCGCCCCTTGCCCCTCTGCAGCCTCCCAGCCAGCCGCAGGTCCCCCTGACCAGCAGAGGGTCAGCCGCCCGGCACTACAAGCTGGCAGCCCCGGCCGCACACCAGGCCCGTGGGCCAGGGCTCCCCCGCCCCACACCCTCCTCTCAGTACTCTTCGGTCCCGCAGGCCGTCATCGCGAATCCTTCGCCGACGCGCGGTCGCCGCCACCGCCGCCTGCGCCAAAGCCACCGCCACCACCGGGCTCCCCACACCCCCCCCACCACCCCCCACCCTCCCCCGCCAGCGCTGCCCTCGCCCCCGCCCCTGTCCCCGCCCCCGCCGCCGCCACCGCCAAACTCCCTCAAACTCCCTCCTGTGCTCTCCCCACCTCGGCCGCCAGCACCGCGCTCCCCATCTCCGCCACCAGTGCTGCCCTCTCCCCCACCCCGGCCCCCGCCGCCGCCATATCCGTACTCCCTCAATTCCCTCCTCCGCTCTCCCCGCCTCCAGCACCGCCATCTCCCCCGCCCCCGCCCCAGACCCCCGCAGCCACCATCGCCATACTCCCTCAGTCTCCCGCCTCTGCTCTCCCGGCCTCCGCCGCCAGCACCGCCCTCACGCCCTCCCCCGCCCCCGCTGCCGCCATTGCCGCACTCCCTCAATTCCCTCCTCCGCTCTCCCCGCCTCCAGCACCGCCATCTTCCCCGCCCCCGCCCCAGCCCCCGCCGCCACCAATGCCATACTCGCTCAGTCTCCCGCCTCTGCTCTCCCGGCCTCCGCCGCCAGCACCGCCCTCACGCCCTCCCCAGCCCCCGCCGCCGCCATCGGCCCCCGTGTCCCAGCGCCCACCGTCAAAGCCCCCATTGTCGCCGCCGCCATCGCCGCCCTGGCGCCATCCACGCGGTTGCCATCGCCTACCTCGCCACCCTCCCCTGCCTCCGCCGCCGCCGCCGCCGCCGCCGCCGCCGCAGCCGCCCCCGCCGCCGCCGCGGGGTCCTCCCACAACTCCCAGGCCCAGGGTTGCCTGCTGGTGCAGGCCTCCACCAGCCTTGGGGCTGCGGTTGGGGGTAAACCTGGTGGCGGTAGGGGGGCGGGTTGTATGCCGGTCTGGGTGCGGGGAGTCCCAGGATGCCAGAGTTCCACGACTTCTGGCACCATCAGGGAAGTGGCAGTGTCCCATGGAGCCCCGGGTGGCGCGAAGGGGCCTCGCTGTCGGCCAGGAGTATCCCGCCGCCCACGCCAGGGGCATTAGGAAGAGGCGGGGAGCCGGACTGGGGGGGGACGCGGTGCTGGCAGAGCCGGCCCGCGGGTCGATGCTCGCCACCGGAGCGGCTCATCTGCATGGCGGGCGCTCACGAGACAGGCCGGGAGCAGGCTCTTGGGGCGCGGGAGCCGGGTCCCAGCGTCTACGGCCATACCACCCTGAACGCGCCCGATCTCCTCTGATCTCGGGAGCTAAGCAGGGAGGGGCCTGGTTAGTACTTGCATGGGAGACCGCCTGGGAATACCTGTAGGCTTTTGCTCGCCTCTCCTTTTGCGCCGCCGCCCCGGCGTGCCTCCCTCCGAATCCCTGCCGCCCCTTGCCCCTCTGCAAACCCTGCAGCCGCCCAGCCAGCCGAAGGTCCCCCTGGCCAGAGGAGGGACAGCCGCCCAGCACTACAAGCTCGCATCCCCGGCCGCACACCAGGCCTGTCGGCCAGGGCTCCCCCCCTCTCCCTCTTCTTAGTGCTCTTCGCCGAGGCAGGCCGTCAGCCTGCAGCAGTCAGCCGCGTCTAGGTCGCCGCCGCCGCCACCGCCATCGCAGGGCTCCCTCTCGCTCCCCGACCCTGCCACCGCCGCAACCCCCAACGCCCAAGCCCAGGGCTGCCTGCCGGCGCAGGCTTCCACCAGGCTCTCTCCATCCCAGGACGTGCCGGTCCTTTGCACCTCGGCCCGAGCCCAGGGGACGCCCATCCCTGCGCCTGCCCCTGGGCCCCGAGACACAGGATCGGCGTGTCCTCGGGCAAACGGGACGCCCACCCGCCCCGCCCCACCGGAGTCTTCTGTCTCCGCGGGCAGGCACCTCTCCCCACACCCCCGCGCGTCCCCTCCCGTCTCCCACAAGAGCCAGGAGCCCTCCCTTCCCGCCGGCCACGCTGTCCCCGACACAAAGGGCACAAAGAGCCGGGACAAACCAGGGGACGGCGGGAGCAGCACCCCAACACACCACGCGCCATCGACTCCAGGGGAGACCGCCACAAGGGAAGAGCAGGCACGCAGGCACACAATCCTCACAACCAGGGTGCCTGGGGGCTGCCACTCTCCTCCCGCGGGCGGGTCCCTGGGCGGGGCTCAGAGCCCACTGGCCCTCCGGAGACCCTGGCGGCCCGCCCCGGGGGCTTCAATGGTGACTGCCAACGCCAGGGCAATGCCTCCTTGGCGGAGCCCAGCCCGGGGCACGACCACACTCCGGTGGAGAAGCCACCACTTCAACACAGCCTCAGTGCGTCTGTCCCAGTCCGTGTGCCCGAATGTGCGTCCCTCCCACCCTCCCCCACCCCATGTCTGTCTGGCTCTGTGACGTGCCTGTTGGGTTCTGGCTCTGGCTCAGGAGCTCTCTCCCCGCGCGCCTGCCCCCTCTTTCTCTGTCTCTGTCCATGTCTCTCTGTATGTCTAGACACATACATGTACATATACGTGTGTATTTCCATCTCGCTCCCTCTTACTCCTCCTCCCGTTCTGTCTGTCTGTCCCTGTCCTGCGGGGACTCTAGTCCCTCTGCCCGCACAAGAACGCAGGATTTGGCGAGGCCAAGAAGGAACACCCACAGAGCCACGGATAGGGGGCTCATAGCACCATGTCTCACGGGCGGCTGGCTTGGAGACACGGCAAGCCGGAGCCGCCCGATCCCCCACCTGCTGGCCGATTCTCTGCCAACCAACAGACCCACCAAGCCGGCCCACTGCAGTCCGCGCCCCTCTGCAATTTGCAGTCCACCATCCGCGCTTCCTAGCTTGGCCACCGCAGCTCTGCCGGTGTCCAATGGCCAACTGGCAACAGCTGAAGGCCAAGCGGTAACAGCTGATGTCAGTGCAGCCCCACGCAGTACCCCCGTCCCCCGGTACCCCCGTCTCCCCGTCACCCCTGTCTCCGTTCCCCCGGTTCCCCGTCTTCCTGTCCCCCGTCTCCCGGGTCCCCCGTCCCCACGTTCCACCATCCCCCCTATTCCGGTCCCCCCCGTCCCCTGTTCCCCCCGTCCCCTGATCCCCCTGTTCCCCCGTACCCCCATCCACCCTCTCCCAGTCCACCCGTCCCCCGGTGCCCCCGTCCCCCCAGTGCCCCATCCCCCGTCCCCCGCTCCCCCGTCCCCCCAGTCCCCCCACGCCCCTGGTCCACCCGTCCCCCATTCCCTCGTTTCCCGGTCCCCCCCTCCCCGGGTCCCCCGACCCCCGTTCCCCCGTCTCCCGGTCCTCCGTCTCGCGGTCCACCTGTCCCCCGGTCCCCCAGTCCCAACGTCTCCCCGTCCCCCCGTCCCTCCTTCGCCTGGTCCCCCCGTCCCCCCATACCCCCGGTCTCCCGTTCCCCGGTTCCCCGTCTCCTGGTCCCCCGGTCGCCCGGTCCCCCGGTTCCCCCGGTGCCCAGGCGCCCTTCTACCGGTCCCCCCGTTCCCCGGTCGCCCCGTCTCCCGGTCCCCAGTCTCCCGGTCCCCTGTCTCCCGGTCGCCCGGTCTTCCGGTCCCCCGGTCCTCCGTCCAGTGTTACCCCCTTCCCCCGGTCCCACGGTCCCCCCATCTCCCTGTCCCTCTGTCTCCCGGTCCGGCCGCACACCCATCCCCCCGTCTCCCGGTCCCCCGTCTCCCGGTCGCCCGGTCCCCAGGTCCCCCGTCTCCCGGTCCCCTCATCCCCTGGACCCCCAACCCCCGGTCCCTGGTCCCCCGGTCCCCCAGTCCCCCGGTTCCCCCATCGCCCTGGCCCCCGTCTACCGATCCCCCAGTTCTCCGTTCGCCCCGTCTTCCGGTCCTCCCGTCCCACAGTCTCCCGTCTCCCGGTGTCCCATCTCCCGGTCACCCCGTCCCCGGTCCCCCGTCTCGCGGTCCCCCGTCTCCTAGTCGTCCCGTTCCCCGGTACCCGATCTCCCGGTCCCCTCATCCCCCAGTCCCCCAACCCCCGGTCCCCCGGTCCCCCCATCTCCCGGTCCACTGGTACCCCCGTCCCCCCAGTCCATTCATGCCCCTGGTCACCCCGTCGCCCGGTCCCCTATCCCCCGGTCCCCCCAACCTCCGGTCCCCCGGTCCGCGGGTCCCCTGGTCCCCCCATCCGCCGTTCCCCCGGTCCCCCCCGTCTCCTTTGCCCCGGTCCCCCCGTCCCCCGGTCCCCCCGTCCCCCGGTCCCCCCGACCCTCCTGTCCCCCTGTCCCTCTGTCTCCCGGTCCCCCCGTCACCCCGTCCCCCCGGCCCCAGGTCCCCCATCTCCCGGTCCCCCCGTCTCACGGTCCCCCGTTCCCCCGTTTCCCGGTCCCCCCATCCCCATGTCCCTCGTCCCCCAGTACCCTCGTACTCCTGTCCCTCCATCCACCGGTCTCCTGGTCCCTCCATCCCACCGTCCGCCAGTCCCACCGTCCTCTCATTCCCCCAATCCCCCAGTCCCCCAGTCTCCCTGTCCCCCAATTCCCCGGTCTACCTTTCCCCTGGTACCGTGTCCCCCCATCTCCCGGTCCCCCCGTCCCCTGGTCCCACTGTCTCCCAGTACCCAGTCCCCCTGTCCCCCCGGTCCCCCGGTCCCCTTGTCCCCCCATCCCCCTGTCCCCCCGTCCCCCCGTCCCCCCGGCCCTCTCGTACTCCCGTCCCCCCATCTTCCGGTCACCCCTTCCCCCCGTCCCACATGCCCCCGTCTCCCAGACCCCCCGTCCCCCGGTTCTCCCAGTTCCAACGGTCTCCCTGTCCCCCTGCCCCCCTTCCCCCTTCTCCTGGTACCCCGTCACCCGGTACCCCCGCCCCGGGTTCCTACAGTCCCACCGTTCTCCCTGTCCCCCCCCTTACACCCGTCTCCCGGTCCCCTGTCCCCCGGTCCTCCCGTCCCCCGGTCCCCCTGTCCCCCCGTTCTGTCTGTCGGTCCCTGTCCTGCGGGGACTCTAGTCCCTCTGCCCGCACAAGAACCCAGGATTTGGTGAGGCCAAGAAGGAACACCAACAGAGCCACGGATAGGGGGCTCATAGCACCATGTCTCACGGGCAGCTGGCTTGGAGACACGGCAAGCCGGAGCCGCCCGATCCCCAACCTGCCGGCCGATTCTCTGCCAACCAACAGACCCACCAAGCCGGCCCACTGCAGTCCGCGCCCCTCTGCAATTTGCAGTCCACCATCCGCGCTTCCTAGCTTGGCCACCGCAGCTCTGCCAGTGGCCAATGGCCAACTGGCAACAGCTGATGGCCAAGCGGTAACAGCTGATGTCCGTGCAGCCCCCACGCAGCACCCCTCCACGCGAGGCCCAGAGCCTGGAAAGTGCTCTCTGCAAGTCTGTCCCCACAGTCCCCGTCTGTCTCTCTCCGCCTACCTCTTGCTCCGTCTCTGGCCTTCTCTCATCCTCTCTCTCAACACCCTGGGTCAGGAGAGGTGATGTGTAGCCAGTGAAGTGACCAGTGATCGGGCGGGACGCCGGTCGCTGATGAGGGGCGAGGGCCCAGACAGAAGGCTGTGTGACGAAGGGTGGCGGCAGTCTGGAGGTGCTGCCCCCTGGTCGCGGGTGGCTCTCCCTGGCTTTGGGCCAGTGGGTGGGGCCGGCCAGGGCCAGGGTCTGGGTTGCACGTCCCTAGGGTGGAGGGGACTGAGAGGACCCTGCGACCCCCTCGGTGGCCCTGAGTGGTGGGGACAGCACAGCAGCAAGGGGGGTGTGCGGTTGTGGGGCTGGGGGGGGGGATGAGAGGGGTTGGGGTAGGGGGGCGTGGTAAAAGCCATTCCGGGCGTGGGGAGTCCCAGGATGCCAGGGCGCCCAGACATATGTCACAGTCAGGGAAGTGACAGAGGCCTGTGGAGCCACTGGGGGGCGCGAAGGGGCCTCGCTGCGGGCCAGGAGTAGCCCGTCGCCCACACCAGCGGCGACCGGAGGAGGCGGGGAGCGGGCGGGAGGCACTCGGGCAGACATGCTCGCCACCCGAGCGGCCCAGCAGCATGGCGCGTGCGCTCAGGAGGCAAGTCGGGAGCAGGCTCTTGGAGTGCCGGGAGCCGGGTCCCAGTGCCTAAGGCCATACCACCCTGAACGCAGCAGATCTCGTCTGATCTCGGAAGCGAAGCAGGGTCTGTCCTGGTTAGTACTTGGATGGGAGACCGCCTGGGAATACCTGTTGGCTTTTGCTAGCGTCTCCTTTTGCATCGCCGCTCCGGCGTGGCTCCCTCCGAACCCCTGCCGCCCCTTGCCCCTCTGCAGCCTCCCAGCCAGCCGCAGGTCCCCCTGACCAGCAGAGGGTCAGCCGCCCGGCACTACAAGCTGGCAGCCCCGGCCGCACACCAGGCCCGTGGGCCAGGGCTCCCCCCACACGCCCTCCTCTCAGTCCTCTTCGGTCCCGCAGGCCGTCATCGCGAATCCTTCGCCGACGCGCGGTCGCCGCCACCGCCGCCTGCGCCAAAGCCACCGCCACCACCGGGCTCCCCACACCCCCCCCCACCCCCCCGCCAGCGCTGCCCTCGCCCCCGCCCCTGTCCCCGCCCCCGCCGCCGCCACCGCCAAACTCCCTCAAACTCCCTCCTGTGCTCTCCCCACCTCGGCCGCCAACACCGCGCTCCCCATCTCCGCCACCAGTGCTGCCCTCTCCCCCACCCCCGCCCCCGCCGCCGCCATATCCGTACTCCCTCAATTCCCTCCTCCGCTCTCCCCGCCTCCAGCACCGCCATCTCCCCCGCCCCCGCCCCAGACCCCCGCAGCCACCATCGCCATACTCCCTCAGTCTCCCGCCTCTGCTCTCCCGGCCTCCGCCGCCAGCACCGCCCTCACGCCCTCCCCCGCCCCCGCTGCCGCCATTGCCGCACTCCCTCAATTCCCTCCTCTGCTCTCCCCGCCTCCAGCACCGCCATCTTCCCCGCCCCCGCCCCAGCCCCCGCCGCCACCAATGCCATACTCGCTCAGTCTCCCACCTCTGCTCTCCCGGCCTCCGCCGCCAGCACCGCCCTCACGCCCTCCCCAGCCCCCGCCGCCACCGCCGCCGCCATCGGCCCCCGTGTCCCAGCGCCCACCGTCAAAGCCCCCATTGTCGCCGCCGCCATCGCCGCCCTGGCGCCATCCACGCGGTTGCCATCGCCTACCTCGCCACCCTCCCCTGCCTCCGCCGCCGCCGCCGCCGCCGCCGCCGCGGGGTCCTCCCACAACTCCCAGGCCCAGGGTTGCCTGCTGGTGCAGGCCTCCACCAGCCTTGGGGCTGCGGTTGGGGGTAAACCTGGTGGCGGTAGGGGGGCGGGTTGTATGCCGGTCTGGGTGCGGGGAGTCCCAGGATGCCAGAGTTCCACGACTTCTGGCACCATCAGGGAAGTGGCAGTGTCCCATGGAGCCCCGGGTGGCGCGAAGGGGCCTCGCTGTCGGCCAGGAGTATCCCGCCGCCCACGCCAGGGGCATTAGGAAGAGGCGGGGAGACGGACTGGGGGGGGACGCGGTGCTGGCAGAGCCGGCCCGCGGGTCGATGCTCGCCACCGGAGCGGCTCATCTGCATGGCGGGCGCTCACGAGACAGGCCGGGAGCAGGCTCTTGGGGCGCGGGAGCCGGGTCCCAGCGTCTACGGCCATACCACCCTGAACGCGCCCGATCTCCTCTGATCTCGGGAGCTAAGCAGGGAGGGGCCTGGTTAGTACTTGCATGGGAGACCGCCTGGGAATACCTGTAGGCTTTTGCTCGCCTCTCCTTTTGCGCCGCCGCCCCGGCGTGCCTCCCTCCGAATCCCTGCCGCCCCTTGCCCCTCTGCAACCCCTGCAGCCGCCCAGCCAGCCGAAGGTCCCCCTGGCCAGAGGAGGGACAGCCGCCCAGCACTACAAGCTCGCATCCCCGGCCGCACACCAGGCCTGTCGGCCAGGGCTCCCCCCCTCTCCCTCTTCTTAGTGCTCTTCGCCGAGGCAGGCCGTCAGCCTGCAGCAGTCAGCCGCGTCTAGGTCGCCGCCGCCGCCACCGCCATCGCAGGGCTCCCTCTCGCTCCCCGACCCTGCCGCCGCCGCAACCCCCAACGCCCAAGCCCAGGGCTGCCTGCCGGCGCAGGCTTCCACCAGGCTCTCTCCATCCCAGGACGTGCCGGTCCTTTGCACCTCGGCCCGAGCCCAGGGGACGCCCATCCCTGCGCCTGCCCCTGGGCCCCGAGACACAGGATCGGCGTGTCCTCGGGCAAACGGGACGCCCACCCGCCCCGCCCCACCGGAGTCTTCTGTCTCCGCGGGCAGGCACCTCTCCCCACACCCCCGCGCGTCCCCTCCCGTCTCCCACAAGAGCCAGGAGCCCTCCCTTCCCGCCGGCCACGCTGTCCCCGACACAAAGGGCACAAAGAGCCGGGACAAACCAGGGGACGGCGGGAGCAGCACCCCAACACACCACGCGCCATCGACTCCAGGGGAGACCGCCACAAGGGAAGAGCAGGCACGCAGGCACACAATCCTCACAACCAGGGTGCCTGGGGGCTGCCACTCTCCTCCCGCGGGCGGGTCCCTGGGCGGGGCTCAGAGCCCACTGGCCCTCCGGAGACCCTGGCGGCCCGCCCCGGGGGCTTCAATGGTGACTGCCAACGCCAGGGCAATGCCTCCTTGGCGGAGCCCAGCCCCGGGCACGACCACACTCCGGTGGAGAAGCCACCACTTCAACACAGCCTCAGTGCGTCTGTCCCAGTCCGTGTGCCCGAATGTGCGTCCCTCCCACCCTCCCCCACCCCATGTCTGTCTGGCTCTGTGACGTGCCTGTTGGGTTCTGGCTCTGGCTCAGGAGCTCTCTCCCCGCGCGCCTGCCCCCTCTTTCTCTGTCTCTGTCCATGTCTCTCTGTATGTCTAGACACATACATGTACATATACGTGTGTATTTCCATCTCGCTCCCTCTTACTCCTCCTCCCGTTCTGTCTGTCTGTCCCTGTCCTGCGGGGACTCTAGTCCCTCTGCCCGCACAAGAACGCAGGATTTGGCGAGGCCAAGAAGGAACACCCACAGAGCCACGGATAGGGGGCTCATAGCACCATGTCTCACGGGCGGCTGGCTTGGAGACACGGCAAGCCGGAGCCGCCCGATCCCCCACCTGCTGGCCGATTCTCTGCCAACCAACAGACCCACCAAGCCGGCCCACTGCAGTCCGCGCCCCTCTGCAATTTGCAGTCCACCATCCGCGCTTCCTAGCTTGGCCACCGCAGCTCTGCCGGTGTCCAATGGCCAACTGGCAACAGCTGAAGGCCAAGCGGTAACAGCTGATGTCAGTGCAGCCCCACGCAGTACCCCCGTCCCCCGGTACCCCCGTCTCCCCGTCACCCCTGTCTCCGTTCCCCCGGTTCCCCGTCTTCCTGTCCCCCGTCTCCCGGGTCCCCCGTCCCCACGTTCCACCATCCCCCCTATTCCGGTCCCCCCCGTCCCCTGTTCCCCCCGTCCCCTGATCCCCCTGTTCCCCCGTACCCCCATCCACCCTCTCCCAGTCCACCCGTCCCCCGGTGCCCCCGTCCCCCCAGTGCCCCATCCCCCGTCCCCCGCTCCCCCGTCCCCCCAGTCCCCCCACGCCCCTGGTCCACCCGTCCCCCATTCCCTCGTCTCCCGGTCCCCCCCTCCCCGGGTCCCCCGACCCCCGTTCCCCCGTCTCCCGGTCCTCCGTCTCGCGGTCCACCTGTCCCCCGGTCCCCCAGTCCCAACGTCTCCCCGTCCCCCCGTCCCTCCTTCGCCTGGTCCCCCCGTCCCCCCATACCCCCGGTCTCCCGTTCCCCGGTCCCCCGTCTCCTGGTCCCCCGGTCCCCCGGTCCCCCGGTTCCCCCGGTGCCCAGGCGCCCTTCTACCGGTCCCCCCGTTCCCCGGTCGCCCCGTCTCCCGGTCCCCAGTCTCCCGGTCCCCTGTCTCCCGGTCGCCCGGTCTTCCGGTCCCCCGGTCCTCCGTCCAGTGTTACCCCCTTCCCCCGGTCCCCCGGTCCCCCCATCTCCCTGTCCCTCTGTCTCCCGGTCCGGCCGCACACCCATCCCCCCATCTCCCGGTCCCCCGTCTCCCGGTCGCCCGGTCCCCAGGTCCCCCGTCTCCCGGTCCCCTCATCCCCTGGACCCCCAACGCCCGGTCCCTGGTCCCCCGGTCCCCCAGTCCCCCGGTTCCCCCATCGCCCTGGCCCCCGTCTACCGATCCCACAGTTCTCCGTTCGCCCCGTCTTCCGGTCCTCCCGTCCCACAGTCTCCCGTCTCCCGGTGTCCCATCTCCCGGTCACCCCGTCCCCGGTCCCCCGTCTCGCGGTCCCCCGTCTCCTAGTCGTCCCGTTCCCCGGTACCCGATCTCCCGGACCCCTCATCCCCCAGTCCCCCAACCCCCGGTCCCCCGGTCCCCCCATCTCCCGGTCCACTGGTACCCCCGTCCCCCCAGTCCATTCATGCCCCTGGTCACCCCGTCGCCCGGTCCCCTATCCCCCGGTCCCCCCAACCTCCGGTCCCCCGGTCCGCGGGTCCCCTGGTCCCCCCATCCGCCGTTCCCCCGGTCCCCCCCGTCTCCGTTGCCCCGGTCCCCCCGTCCCCCGGTCCCCCCGTCCCCCGGTCCCCCCGACCCTCCAGTCCCCCTGTCCCTCTGTCTCCCGGTCCCCCCGTCACCCCGTCCCCCCGGCCCCAGGTCCCCCATCTCCCGGTCCCCCCGTCTCACGGTCCCCCGTTCCCCCGTTTCCCGGTCCCCCCATCCCCATGTCCCTCGTCCCCCAGTACCCTCGTACTCCTGTCCCTCCATCCACCGGTCTCCTGGTCCCTCCATCCCACCGTCCGCCAGTCCCACCGTCCTCTCATTCCCCCAATCCCCCAGTCCCCCAGTCTCCCTGTCCCCCAATTCCCCGGTCTACCTTTCCCCTGGTACCGTGTCCCCCCATCTCCCGGTCCCCCCGTCCCCTGGTCCCACTGTCTCCCAGTACCCAGTCCCCCTGTCCCCCCGGTCCCCCGGTCCCCTTGTCCCCCCATCCCCCTGTCCCCCCGTCCCCCCGTCCCCCCGGCCCTCTCGTACTCCCGTCCCCCCATCTTCCGGTCACCCCTTCCCCCCGTCCCACATGCCCCCGTCTCCCAGACCCCCCGTCCCCCGGTTCTCCCAGTTCCAACGGTCTCCCTGTCCCCCTGCCCCCCTTCCCCCTTCTCCTGGTACCCCGTCCCCCGGAACCCCCCCCCGGGTTCCTACAGTCCCACCGTTCTCCCTGTCCCCCCCCTTACACCCGTCTCCCGGTCCCCTGTCCCCCGGTCCTCCCGTCCCCCGGTCCCCCTGTCCCCCCGTTCTGTCTGTCGGTCCCTGTCCTGCGGGGACTCTAGTCCCTCTGCCCGCACAAGAACCCAGGATTTGGTGAGGCCAAGAAGGAACACCAACAGAGCCACGGATAGGGGGCTCATAGCACCATGTCTCACGGGCAGCTGGCTTGGAGACACGGCAAGCCGGAGCCGCCCGATCCCCAACCTGCCGGCCGATTCTCTGCCAACCAACAGACCCACCAAGCCGGCCCACTGCAGTCCGCGCCCCTCTGCAATTTGCAGTCCACCATCCGCGCTTCCTAGCTTGGCCACCGCAGCTCTGCCAGTGGCCAATGGCCAACTGGCAACAGCTGATGGCCAAGCGGTAACAGCTGATGTCCGTGCAGCCCCCACGCAGCACCCCTCCACGCGAGGCCCAGAGCCTGGAAAGTGCTCTCTGCAAGTCTGTCCCCACAGTCCCCGTCTGTCTCTCTCCGCCTACCTCTTGCTCCGTCTCTGGCCTTCTCTCATCCTCTCTCTCAACACCCTGGGTCAGGAGAGGTGATGTGTAGCCAGTGAAGTGACCAGTGATCGGGCGGGACGCCGGTCGCTGATGAGGGGCGAGGGCCCAGACAGAAGGCTGTGTGACGAAGGGTGGCGGCAGTCTGGAGGTGCTGCCCCCTGGTCGCGGGTGGCTCTCCCTGGCTTTGGGCCAGTGGGTGGGGCCGGCCAGGGCCAGGGTCTGGGTTGCACGTCCCTAGGGTGGAGGGGACTGAGAGGACCCTGCGACCCCCTCGGTGGCCCTGAGTGGTGGGGACAGCACAGCAGCAAGGGGGGTGTGCGGTTGTGGGGCTGGGGGGGGGGATGAGAGGGGTTGGGGTAGGGGGGCGTGGTAAAAGCCATTCCGGGCGTGGGGAGTCCCAGGATGCCAGGGCGCCCAGACATATGTCACAGTCAGGGAAGTGACAGAGGCCTGTGGAGCCACTGGGGGGCGCGAAGGGGCCTCGCTGCGGGCCAGGAGTAGCCCGTCGCCCACACCAGCGGCGACCGGAGGAGGCGGGGAGCGGGCGGGAGGCACTCGGGCAGACATGCTCGCCACCCGAGCGGCCCAGCAGCATGGCGCGTGCGCTCAGGAGGCAAGTCGGGAGCAGGCTCTTGGAGTGCCGGGAGCCGGGTCCCAGTGCCTAAGGCCATACCACCCTGAACGCAGCAGATCTCGTCTGATCTCGGAAGCGAAGCAGGGTCTGTCCTGGTTAGTACTTGGATGGGAGACCGCCTGGGAATACCTGTTGGCTTTTGCTAGCGTCTCCTTTTGCATCGCCGCTCCGGCGTGGCTCCCTCCGAACCCCTGCCGCCCCTTGCCCCTCTGCAGCCTCCCAGCCAGCCGCAGGTCCCCCTGACCAGCAGAGGGTCAGCCGCCCGGCACTACAAGCTGGCAGCCCCGGCCGCACACCAGGCCCGTGGGCCAGGGCTCCCCCCCCACGCCCTCCTCTCAGTCCTCTTCGGTCCCGCAGGCCGTCATCGCGAATCCTTCGCCGACGCGCGGTCGCCGCCACCGCCGCCTGCGCCAAAGCCACCGCCACCACCGGGCTCCCCCCCCCCCCCCCCCCCGCCAGCGCTGCCCTCGCCCCCGCCCCTGTCCCCGCCCCCGCCGCCGCCACCGCCAAACTCCCTCAAACTCCCTCCTGTGCTCTCCCCACCTCGGCCGCCAGCACCGCGCTCCCCATCTCCGCCACCAGTGCTGCCCTCTCCCCCACCCCCGCCCCCGCCGCCGCCATATCCGTACTCCCTCAATTCCCTCCTCCGCTCTCCCCGCCTCCAGCACCGCCATCTCCCCCGCCCCCGCCCCAGACCCCCGCAGCCACCATCGCCATACTCCCTCAGTCTCCCGCCTCTGCTCTCCCGGCCTCCGCCGCCAGCACCGCCCTCACGCCCTCCCCCGCCCCCGCTGCCGCCATTGCCGCACTCCCTCAATTCCCTCCTCCGCTCTCCCCGCCTCCAGCACCGCCATCTTCCCCGCCCCCGCCCCAGCCCCCGCCGCCACCAATGCCATACTCGCTCAGTCTCCCGCCTCTGCTCTCCCGGCCTCCACCGCCAGCACCGCCCTCACGCCCTCCCCAGCCCCCGCCGCCACCGCCGCCGCCATCGGCCCCCGTGTCCCAGCGCCCACCGTCAAAGCCCCCATTGTCGCCGCCGCCATCGCCGCCCTGGCGCCATCCACGCGGTTGCCATCGCCTACCTCGCCACCCTCCCCTGCCTCCGCCGCCGCCGCCGCCGCCGCCGCCGCCGCAGCCGCCCCCGCCGCCGCCGCGGGGTCCTCCCACAACTCCCAGGCCCAGGGTTGCCTGCTGGTGCAGGCCTCCACCAGCCTTGGGGCTGCGGTTGGGGGTAAACCTGGTGGCGGTAGGGGGGCGGGTTGTATGCCGGTCTGGGTGCGGGGAGTCCCAGGATGCCAGAGTTCCACGACTTCTGGCACCATCAGGGAAGTGGCAGTGTCCCATGGAGCCCCGGGTGGCGCGAAGGGGCCTCGCTGTCGGCCAGGAGTAGCCCGCCGCCCACGCCAGGGGCATTAGGAAGAGGCGGGGAGCCGGACTGGTGGGGGACGCGGTGCTCGCAGAGCCGGCCCGCGGGTCGATGCTCGCCACCGGAGCGGCTCATCTGCATGGCGGGCGCTCACGAGACAGGCCGGGAGCAGGCTCTTGGGGCGCGGGAGCCGGGTCCCAGCGTCTACGGCCATACCACCCTGAACGCGCCCGATCTCCTCTGATCTCGGGAGCTAAGCAGGGAGGGGCCTGGTTAGTACTTGCATGGGAGACCGCCTGGGAATACCTGTAGGCTTTTGCTCGCCTCTCCTTTTGCGCCGCCGCCCCGGCGTGCCTCCCTCCGAATCCCTGCCGCCCCTTGCCCCTCTGCAACCCCTGCAGCCGCCCAGCCAGCCGAAGGTCCCCCTGGCCAGAGGAGGGACAGCCGCCCAGCACTACAAGCTCGCATCCCCGGCCGCACACCAGGCCTGTCGGCCAGGGCTCCCCCCCTCTCCCTCTTCTTAGTGCTCTTCGCCGAGGCAGGCCGTCAGCCTGCAGCAGTCAGCCGCGTCTAGGTCGCCGCCGCCGCCGCCGCCACCGCCATCGCAGGGCTCCCTCTCGCTCCCCGACCCTGCCGCCGCCGCAACCCCCAACGCCCAAGCCCAGGGCTGCCTGCCGGCGCAGGCTTCCACCAGGCTCTCTCCATCCCAGGACGTGCCGGTCCTTTGCACCTCGGCCCGAGCCCAGGGGACGCCCATCCCTGCGCCTGCCCCTGGGCCCCGAGACACAGGATCGGCGTGTCCTCGGGCAAACGGGACGCCCACCCGCCCCGCCCCACCGGAGTCTTCTGTCTCCGCGGGCAGGCACCTCTCCCCACACCCCCGCGCGTCCCCTCCCGTCTCCCACAAGAGCCAGGAGCCCTCCCTTCCCGCCGGCCACGCTGTCCCCGACACAAAGGGCACAAAGAGCCGGGACAAACCAGGGGACGGCGGGAGCAGCACCCCAACACACCACGCGCCATCGACTCCAGGGGAGACCGCCACAAGGGAAGAGCAGGCACGCAGGCACACAATCCTCACAACCAGGGTGCCTGGGGGCTGCCACTCTCCTCCCGCGGGCGGGTCCCTGGGCGGGGCTCAGAGCCCACTGGCCCTCCGGAGACCCTGGCGGCCCGCCCCGGGGGCTTCAATGGTGACTGCCAACGCCAGGGCAATGCCTCCTTGGCGGAGCCCAGCCCCGGGCACGACCACACTCCGGTGGAGAAGCCACCACTTCAACACAGCCTCAGTGCGTCTGTCCCAGTCCGTGTGCCCGAATGTGCGTCCCTCCCACCCTCCCCCACCCCATGTCTGTCTGGCTCTGTGACGTGCCTGTTGGGTTCTGGCTCTGGCTCAGGAGCTCTCTCCCCGCGCGCCTGCCCCCTCTTTCTCTGTCTCTGTCCATGTCTCTCTGTATGTCTAGACACATACATGTACATATACGTGTATATTTCCATCTCGCTCCCTCTTACTCCTCCTCCCGTTCTGTCTGTCTGTCCCTGTCCTGCGGGGACTCTAGTCCCTCTGCCCGCACAAGAACGCAGGATTTGGCGAGGCCAAGAAGGAACACCCACAGAGCCACGGATAGGGGGCTCATAGCACCATGTCTCACGGGCGGCTGGCTTGGAGACACGGCAAGCCGGAGCCGCCCGATCCCCAAACTGCCGGCCGATTCTCTGCCAACCAACAGACCCACCAAGCCGGCCCACTGCAGTCCGCGCCCCTCTGCAATTTACAGTCCAACATCCGCGCTTCCTAGCTTGGCCACCGCAGCTCTGCCGGTGTCCAATGGCCAACTGGCAACAGCTGAAGGCCAAGCGGTAACAGCTGATGTCAGTGCAGCCCCACGCAGTACCCCCGTCCCCCGGTACCCCCGTCTCCCCGTCACCCCTGTCTCCGTTCCCCCGGTTCCCCGTCTTCCTGTCCCCCGTCTCCCGGGTCCCCCGTCCCCACGTTCCACCATCCCCCCTATTCCGGTCCCCCCCGTCCCCTGTTCCCCCCGTCCCCTGATCCCCCTGTTCCCCCGTACCCCCATCCACCCTCTCCCAGTCCACCCGTCCCCCGGTGCCCCCGTCCCCCCAGTGCCCCATCCCCCGTCCCCCGCTCCCCCGTCCCCCCAGTCCCCCCACGCCCCTGGTCCACCCGTCCCCCATTCCCTCGTCTCCCGGTCCCCCCCTCCCCGGGTCCCCCGACCCCCGTTCCCCCGTCTCCCGGTCCTCCGTCTCGCGGTCCACCTGTCCCCCGGTCCCCCAGGCCCAACGTCTCCCCGTCCCCCCGTCCCTCCTTCGCCTGGTCCCCCCGTCCCCCCATACCCCCGGTCTCCCGTTCCCCGGTCCCCCGTCTCCTGGTCCCCCGGTCCCCCGGTTCCCCCGGCGCCCAGGCGCCCTTCTACCGGTCCCCCCGTTCCCCGGTCGCCCCGTCTCCCGGTCCCCAGTCTCCCGGTCGCCTGTCTCCCGGTCGCCCGGTCTTCCGGTCCCCCGGTCCTCCGTCCAGTGTTACCCCCTTCCCCCGGTCCCCCGGTCCCCCCATCTCCCTGTCCCTCTGTCTCCCGGTCCGGCCGCACACCCATCCCCCCGTCTCCCGGTCCCCCGTCTCCCGGTCGCCCGGTCCCCAGGTCCCCCGTCTCCCGGTCCCCGCATCCCCTGGACCCCCAACCCCCGGTCCCTGGTCCCCCGGTCCCCCAGTCCCCCGGTTCCCCCATCGCCCTGGCCCCCGTCTACCGATCCCCCAGTTCTCCGTTCGCCCCGTCTTCCGGTCCTCCCGTCCCACAGTCTCCCGTCTCCCGGTGTCCCATCTCCCGGTCACCCCGTCCCCGGTCCCCCGTCTCGCGGTCCCCCGTCTCCTAGTCGCCCCGTTCCCCGGTACCCGATCTCCCGGTCCCCTCATCCCCCAGTCCCCCAACCCCCGGTCCCCCGGTCCCCCCGTCCCCCGGTCCCCGGTCCCCCGGTCCCCCCATCTCCCGGTCCACTGGTACCCCCGTCCCCCCAGTCCATTCATGCCCCTGGTCACCCCGTCGCCCGGTCCCCTATCCCCCGGTCCCCCCAACCTCCGGTCCCCCGGTCCGCGGGTCCCCTGGTCCCCCCATCCGCCGTTCCCCAGGTCCCCCCCCCCGTCTCCGTTGCCCCGGTCCCCCCGTCCCCCGGTCCCCCCGTCCCCCGGTCCCCCCGACCCTCCAGTCCCCCTGTCCCTCTGTCTCCCGGTCCCCCCGTCACCCCGTCCCCCCGGCCCCAGGTCCCCCATCTCCCGGTCCCCCCGTCTCACGGTCCCCCGTTCCCCCGTTTCCCGGTCCCCCCCTCCCCATGTCCCTCGTCCCCCAGTACCCTCGTACTCCTGTCCCTCCATCCACCGGTCTCCTGGTCCCTCCGTCCCACCGTCCGCCAGTCCCACCGTCCTCTCATTCCCCCAATCCCCCAGTCCCCCAGTCTCCCTGTCCCCCAATTCCCCGGTCTCCCTTTCCCCTGGTACCGTGTCCCCCCATCTCCCGGTCCCCCCGTCCCCTGGTCCCACTGTCTCCCAGTACCCAGTCCCCCTGTCCCCCCGGTCCCCCGGTCCCCTTGTCCCCCCATCCCCCAGTCCCCCCGTCCCCCCGGCCCTCTCGTACTCCCGTCCCCCCATCTTCTGGTCACCTCTTCCCCCCGTCCCACATGCCCCCGTCTCCCAGACCCCCCGTCCCCCGGTTCTCCCAGTTCCAACGGTCTCCCTGTCCCCCTGCCCCCCTTCCCCCATCTCCTGGTAACCCGTCCCCCGGTACCCCCGCCCCGGGTTCCTACAGTCCCACCGTTCTCCCTGTCCCCCCCCTTACACCCGTCTCCCGGTCCCCTGTCCCCCGGTCCTCCCGTCCCCCGGTCCGCCTGTCCCCCCGTTCTGTCTGTCGGTCCCTGTCCTGCGGGGACTCTAGTCCCTCTGTCCGCACAAGAACCCAGGATTTGGCGAGGCCAAGAAGGAACACCAACAGAGCCACGGATAGGGGGCTCATAGCACCATGTCTCACGGGCGGCTGGCTTGGAGACACGGCAAGCCGGAGCCGCCCGATCCCCAACCTGCCGGCCGATTCTCTGCCAACCAACAGACCCACCAAGCCGGCCCACTGCAGTCCGCGCCCCTCTGCAATTTGCAGTCCACCATCCGCGCTTCCTAGCTTGGCCACCGCAGCTCTGCCAGTGGCCAATGGCCAACTGGCAACAGCTGATGGCCAAGCGGTAACAGCTGATGTCCGTGCAGCCCCCACGCAGCACCCCTCCACGCGAGGCCCAGAGCCTGGAAAGTGCTCTCTGCAAGTCTGTCCCCACAGTCCCCGTCTGTCTCTCTCCGCCTACCTCTTGCTCCGTCTCTGGCCTTCTCTCATCCTCTCTCTCAACACCCTGGGTCAGGAGAGGTGATGTGTAGCCAGTGAAGTGACCAGTGATCGGGCGGGACGCCGGTCGCTGATGAGGGGCGAGGGCCCAGACAGAAGGCTGTGTGACGAAGGGTGGCGGCAGTCTGGAGGTGCTGCCCCCTGGTCGCGGGTGGCTCTCCCTGGCTTTGGGCCAGTGGGTGGGGCCGGCCAGGGCCAGGGCCTGGGTTGCACGTCCCTAGGGTGGAGGGGACTGAGAGGACCCTGCGACCCCCTCGGTGGCCCTGAGTGGTGGGGACAGCACAGCAGCAAGGGGGGTGTGTGTGGGGAGCCATGGTTGCAGTTAACTTTAAAGCCTTAATGGCTCGGTTTATACTTAACCTATTTCCTCCCACTGAGGCAATTGTCTCTGCCTGCGTCTGAAGAGAGCTTGCATGCTGCTCAGGAATGTGGTGGGAGTGGCCAGTTCCCAGAACAGAAGGCTGATGCCTATCAGGGCTATTGATAGGATAATTACATTTGGGAGTTTCAGTAAATTTTGTGTCTCCTGTGTTAAAGTTAAAGATTCACTGTTAACTAGATAATGCATTTTTGTACTTGCTAAACTGCACGTCCACAGAAGGTATAAATTCTGGGGACAAAATAAACTCAGCGTCTCCAGGAACACTGGGGTCCGCGATCGCCATCATCAAAGTGTGAGTGCCTTCTTTCATTCCCACTCCCCTTGTCAGGAACCGTTCGACTCGTGGCGGCTGGCCCGCTGCAAGTGGCGCCCGAACAGGTACTGGATATAGGGGTAATAGTGAGGAACACCGTGTGGCAAGGGCCCAGCTCATTGGAGCTAATCAGTGGATGCACGGTGAGCAAGGCACTGTCCCCTCGGTCGAATGAGTGTGTGAGTGAGTGATAGCTCCACGACTTCGTGTTACGGAGCTTGATTGGGTCCTAACCTGCGGTTCCGGTTCTGTCATATGGCATAACGGCGACTGGGCTTTACAACCCACCAGGCCGGGGATTTATACCGGCGCGCCTCTAGCTAAGACGGATTTGGCCCCGCAAGGGACACGGCCAGACGGACACCTGAGTGTTTTTCTTTGTTTGAAAGAAGGGCCGAGTTAGGGAAAAAGGATGGGTCACGCCAGCAGCAAGGACCTGTATGTTAGAGGACTTAAGAAGTTGCTTACCGCCCGTGGCAGTCGGGTGAGCAGAGAACAGTTAGACAAGTTTTATAAAAATTGCAAAAGAATGGTGGAAAAACAGTTACAAGATTATTATGCTGCCCATGGACTTAAACAAAAGGGCTGCAAGCTAGAGAAAGTGAAACAAGCTGAGAATGAGAAAATCCTCCCAGCTGCCGCTTCTCCGGCAGAGAGAGAGAAGGAGGGAGGGGGCGCAAAGTTGTTAGAGGGAGTTCTTAAGGTTAACAAAGAGCCTGTTTGTCAGGAAGCTCCGGTCGAGCACCGGGAAGATTTAAACCCTCAGGACCAGGAAGAATTAGAGGATGAAGTAGTTAAATATGATAGGGACAAAAACTCTCCTTTAGTGGCTATGGCTCAAGGAGACGAGCAGCCTGCAGGCTCTGCACTCTCTTTTGCAGATCAGCTAAAAAAGATTCAGGGACAGCTGATTGAGCTTAAAGTTGCTGTGGACGGAGGAAATTGTCCTCGGAGTCCCCAGATTCCTTTTAGAGATCAATGGAATCCTCGGGGTAAAGATCCCCCCATAGTTAATCCCTCTGCACCTCCTCCTGAGGAGCCCCGTAGGTGGGGACCTCCGCTGCAGTCTTTGGTTTGGGAAATGCCTGCTGAGCCTTCGCCAGGTTATGTTAAGCCAGGATTGGACTCTGTTGTACGATCCCCTCTTCAAATGGCTTGTGAAGAAGCTCACAAGCAAGGGGAGTCCACAGAGCATTTTGGAATATATCCTATCTTTAAAAGGCTCGGCAGACTGGGTCTTTATTAAAATCTCAATCAAAATAAAAGCCTAGATTACAACTAAATTCTCCTCCAAGTGTAGTTGCAGGGCTGGATCCACAGCCTGAGGCTCCTGTTTTAGCACCTGTGACAATCAGGCAATTATCAGGCGTAAAAGATCAAAGGTCCCCCCTACAAAAGATTTTACAAGCTGCTAGTACAGGAGCAACTTTAAAAGGGACACATTGCTTCCTCTAATTCCACTGAAATTCTCCCATTTTTGTTATTAAGAAAAAATCTGGTAAGTAGAGATTATTATAAGATTTACAAAAAGTTACTAAAACCATAAAATTAATGGGAGCTTTGCAGCCAGGCTTGCCCTGTCCTACAGCCATACCAAAAAACACATATAAAATTGTTTTGGACTTGAAAGATTGTTTTTATACTATACCTTTAAATCCTGATGACTGCCCTAGATTTGCTTTCAGTGTTCCTTCTGTTAATTTACAAAAACCTTTTAAGAGATATCATTGGCTAGTGCTACCTCAGGGTATGGCTAGTAGCCCTACATGATGTCAAAAATTTGTATCAGCTGCAATAAAACCTACCTAAAGGGCATTTTCAGATATTTACATCATCCACTACATGGATGACATACTTCATGCCCACTCTTGTGAACCAAAGTTGCTTGCTGCTTTTGCTCATTTACAAAAAAAGCTCCACAATTATGGGCTAGTTATAGCCTCAGAAAAAATTCAGCAAGTGCCTCCTTACTCTTATCTGGGATATTGTTTAATGCCTCAAGCCATTGTGCCTCAAAAAATACAAATCCGGCGAGATTGTTTAAAAACATTAAATTATTTCCAAAAGCTACTGGAAGACATTAACTAGATTAGACCTCAGTTGCAGTTGACAACTGGTAAATTACAACCTTTGTTTAAAATATTACGTAAAAAAGCTGATCCTACTTCTCTCTGCGAGATAACACGGGAAAGAGGCTTTGCTTGTATTTCTCCAGGTCTGGAAAAAAAACCTTTGCAAATTCCTGGTCGGTGTTAAACCATACCATGAGCGACAGCCCACAAAAGAGAAGACATCTATAGATACCCATCCACGCCCCTAGGGTGTGAAAAAGCTCTCACTTTCCACAGCTGCAGAAGAACTTTCCACTTCAGACCCTGTTAAATGGATAAAAACTTTGGGTAGAGGGTTTGCTGGGGATATTGCTATTCTGTTTATTGTTCTGTTTGTTTTACATAGTCCTCAGATGTGGACAAATAGCCCTCCGACAGGCTGTAAATAAAATAACTACATGTTCTGTGTTTCTCATGCTTCAAAAAAAAAAACAAAAAAGGGGAGATGTAGTCACACAACAGCCTAGCCGACTGTCCCCCCCATGTCTTTCCTTAAGGAAAGAAGAGCCTGTAAGACTGTGCCTTTTTAGAAACTTTGCTTATCTTTATGTTTTACACCTCATGTCTCTCTGTCTGGTCCCCAAAAGATGGTTTGCAGCCAAAGACGGGTAAGATATCTCAAGGGAGATACAACCTAAGCCAGGCAAAACCGAGTGGGGACCCCCAATGAGCTGCCTTAAAAAAATATGGGAAGAGGCCTTGCCTCCCCTTCCCCCTGCCTGGGAAAAGCCACTGCTGTCTCTGGCTTTCCTCAAAGGAGATCGGTAGCCAATGACGGGTAATGATCAGTAAGCGTTTTTACAACCTAAGACAGGAGTCGATCGCTTTGATGATTGATATCCAATGACGGGTAAGTAAAAATGTCTGTACTGACCACCTAAGCCAGACACGATCTCAAAAATATAAAATAAAAAAGGGGGAGATGTGGGGAGCCATGGTTGCAGTTAACTTTAAAGCCTTAATGGCTCGGTTTATACTTAACCTATTTCCTCCCACTGAGGCAATTGTCTCTGCCTGCATCTGAAGAGAGCTTGCATGCTGCTCAGGAATGTGGTGGGAGTGGCCAGTTCCCAGAACAGAAGGCTGATGCCTATCAGGGCTATTGATAGGATAATTACATTTGGGAGTTTCAGTAAATTTTGTGTCTCCTGTGTTAAAGTTAAAGATTCACTGTTAACTAGATAATGCATTTTTGTACTTGCTAAACTGCACGTCCACAGAAGGTATAAATTCTGGGGACAAAATAAACTCAGCGTCTCCAGGAACACTGGGGTCCGCGATCGCCATCATCAAAGTGTGAGTGCCTTCTTTCATTCCCACTCCCCTTGTCAGGAACCGTTCGACTCGTGGCGGCTGGCCCGCTGCAAGTGGCGCCCGAACAGGTACTGGATATAGGGGTAATAGTGAGGAACACCGTGTGGCAAGGGCCCAGCTCATTGGAGCTAATCAGTGGATGCACGGTGAGCAAGGCACTGTCCCCTCGGTCGAATGAGTGTGTGAGTGAGTGATAGCTCCACGACTTCGTGTTACGGAGCTTGATTGGGTCCTAACCTGCGGTTCCGGTTCTGTCATATGGCATAACGGCGACTGGGCTTTACAACCCACCAGGCCGGGGATTTATACCGGCGCGCCTCTAGCTAAGACGGATTTGGCCCCGCAAGGGACACGGCCAGACGGACACCTGAGTGTTTTTCTTTGTTTGAAAGAAGGGCCGAGTTAGGGAAAAAGGATGGGTCACGCCAGCAGCAAGGACCTGTATGTTAGAGGACTTAAGAAGTTGCTTACCGCCCGTGGCAGTCGGGTGAGCAGAGAACAGTTAGACAAGTTTTATAAAAATTGCAAAAGAATGGTGGAAAAACAGTTACAAGATTATTATGCTGCCCATGGACTTAAACAAAAGGGCTGCAAGCTAGAGAAAGTGAAACAAGCTGAGAATGAGAAAATCCTCCCAGCTGCCGCTTCTCCGGCAGAGAGAGAGAAGGAGGGAGGGGGCGCAAAGTTGTTAGAGGGAGTTCTTAAGGTTAACAAAGAGCCTGTTTGTCAGGAAGCTCCGGTCGAGCACCGGGAAGATTTAAACCCTCAGGACCAGGAAGAATTAGAGGATGAAGTAGTTAAATATGATAGGGACAAAAACTCTCCTTTAGTGGCTATGGCTCAAGGAGACGAGCAGCCTGCAGGCTCTGCACTCTCTTTTGCAGATCAGCTAAAAAAGATTCAGGGACAGCTGATTGAGCTTAAAGTTGCTGTGGACGGAGGAAATTGTCCTCGGAGTCCCCAGATTCCTTTTAGAGATCAATGGAATCCTCGGGGTAAAGATCCCCCCATAGTTAATCCCTCTGCACCTCCTCCTGAGGAGCCCCGTAGGTGGGGACCTCCGCTGCAGTCTTTGGTTTGGGAAATGCCTGCTGAGCCTTCGCCAGGTTATGTTAAGCCAGGATTGGACTCTGTTGTACGATCCCCTCTTCAAATGGCTTGTGAAGAAGCTCACAAGCAAGGGGAGTCCACAGAGCATTTTGGAATATATCCTATCTTTAAAAGGCTCGGCAGACTGGGTCTTTATTAAAATCTCAATCAAAATAAAAGCCTAGATTACAACTAAATTCTCCTCCAAGTGTAGTTGCAGGGCTGGATCCACAGCCTGAGGCTCCTGTTTTAGCACCTGTGACAATCAGGCAATTATCAGGCGTAAAAGATCAAAGGTCCCCCCTACAAAAGATTTTACAAGCTGCTAGTACAGGAGCAACTTTAAAAGGGACACATTGCTTCCTCTAATTCCACTGAAATTCTCCCATTTTTGTTATTAAGAAAAAATCTGGTAAGTAGAGATTATTATAAGATTTACAAAAAGTTACTAAAACCATAAAATTAATGGGAGCTTTGCAGCCAGGCTTGCCCTGTCCTACAGCCATACCAAAAAACACATATAAAATTGTTTTGGACTTGAAAGATTGTTTTTATACTATACCTTTAAATCCTGATGACTGCCCTAGATTTGCTTTCAGTGTTCCTTCTGTTAATTTACAAAAACCTTTTAAGAGATATCATTGGCTAGTGCTACCTCAGGGTATGGCTAGTAGCCCTACATGATGTCAAAAATTTGTATCAGCTGCAATAAAACCTACCTAAAGGGCATTTTCAGATATTTACATCATCCACTACATGGATGACATACTTCATGCCCACTCTTGTGAACCAAAGTTGCTTGCTGCTTTTGCTCATTTACAAAAAAAGCTCCACAATTATGGGCTAGTTATAGCCTCAGAAAAAATTCAGCAAGTGCCTCCTTACTCTTATCTGGGATATTGTTTAATGCCTCAAGCCATTGTGCCTCAAAAAATACAAATCCGGCGAGATTGTTTAAAAACATTAAATTATTTCCAAAAGCTACTGGAAGACATTAACTAGATTAGACCTCAGTTGCAGTTGACAACTGGTAAATTACAACCTTTGTTTAAAATATTACGTAAAAAAGCTGATCCTACTTCTCTCTGCGAGATAACACGGGAAAGAGGCTTTGCTTGTATTTCTCCAGGTCTGGAAAAAAAACCTTTGCAAATTCCTGGTCGGTGTTAAACCATACCATGAGCGACAGCCCACAAAAGAGAAGACATCTATAGATACCCATCCACGCCCCTAGGGTGTGAAAAAGCTCTCACTTTCCACAGCTGCAGAAGAACTTTCCACTTCAGACCCTGTTAAATGGATAAAAACTTTGGGTAGAGGGTTTGCTGGGGATATTGCTATTCTGTTTATTGTTCTGTTTGTTTTACATAGTCCTCAGATGTGGACAAATAGCCCTCCGACAGGCTGTAAATAAAATAACTACATGTTCTGTGTTTCTCATGCTTCAAAAAAAAAAACAAAAAAGGGGAGATGTAGTCACACAACAGCCTAGCCGACTGTCCCCCCCATGTCTTTCCTTAAGGAAAGAAGAGCCTGTAAGACTGTGCCTTTTTAGAAACTTTGCTTATCTTTATGTTTTACACCTCATGTCTCTCTGTCTGGTCCCCAAAAGATGGTTTGCAGCCAAAGACGGGTAAGATATCTCAAGGGAGATACAACCTAAGCCAGGCAAAACCGAGTGGGGACCCCCAATGAGCTGCCTTAAAAAAATATGGGAAGAGGCCTTGCCTCCCCTTCCCCCTGCCTGGGAAAAGCCACTGCTGTCTCTGGCTTTCCTCAAAGGAGATCGGTAGCCAATGACGGGTAATGATCAGTAAGCGTTTTTACAACCTAAGACAGGAGTCGATCGCTTTGATGATTGATATCCAATGACGGGTAAGTAAAAATGTCTGTACTGACCACCTAAGCCAGACACGATCTCAAAAATATAAAATAAAAAAGGGGGAGATGTGGGGAGCCATGGTTGCAGTTAACTTTAAAGCCTTAATGGCTCGGTTTATACTTAACCTATTTCCTCCCACTGAGGCAATTGTCTCTGCCTGCATCTGAAGAGAGCTTGCATGCTGCTCAGGAATGTGGTGGGAGTGGCCAGTTCCCAGAACAGAAGGCTGATGCCTATCAGGGCTATTGATAGGATAATTACATTTGGGAGTTTCAGTAAATTTTGTGTCTCCTGTGTTAAAGTTAAAGATTCACTGTTAACTAGATAATGCATTTTTGTACTTGCTAAACTGCACGTCCACAGAAGGTATAAATTCTGGGGACAAAATAAACTCAGCGTCTCCAGGAACACTGGGGTCCGCGATCGCCATCATCAAAGTGTGAGTGCCTTCTTTCATTCCCACTCCCCTTGTCAGGAACCGTTCGACTCGTGGCCGCTGGCCCGCTGCAGGTGTGCGGTTGTGGGGCTGGGGGGGGGGATGAGAGGGGTTGGGGTAGGGGGGCGTGGTAAAAGCCATTCCGGGCATGGGGAGTCCCAGGATGCCAGGGCGCCCAGACATATGTCACAGTCAGGGAAGTGACAGAGGCCTGTGGAGCCACTGGGGGGCGCGAAGGGGCCTCGCTGCGGGCCAGGAGTAGCCCGTCGCCCACACCAGCGGCGACCGGAGGAGGCGGGGAGCGGGCGGGAGGCACTCGGGCAGACATGCTCGCCACCCGAGCGGCCCAGCAGCATGGCGCGTGCGCTCAGGAGGCAAGTCGGGAGCAGGCTCTTGGAGTGCCGGTAGCCGGGTCCCAGTGCCTAAGGCCATACCACCCTGAACGCAGCAGATCTCGTCTGATCTCGGAAGCGAAGCAGGGTCTGTCCTGGTTAGTACTTGGATGGGAGACCGCCTGGGAATACCTGTTAGCTTTTGCTAGCGTCTCCTTTTGCATCGCCGCTCCGGCGTGGCTCCCTCCGAACCCCTGCCGCCCCTTGCCCCTCTGCAGCCTCCCAGCCAGCCGCAGGTCCCCCTGACCAGCAGAGGGTCAGCCGCCCGGCACTACAAGCTGGCAGCCCCGGCCGCACACCAGGCCCGTGGGCCAGGGCTCCCCCCCCACACCCTCCTCTCAGTCCTCTTCGGTCCCGCAGGCCGTCATCGCGAATCCTTCGCCGACGCGCGGTCGCCGCCACCGCCGCCTGCGCCAAAGCCACCGCCACCACCGGGCTCCCCACACCCCCCCACACCCCCCCCCCCGCCAGCGCTGTCCTCGCCCCCGCCCCTGTCCCCGCCCCCGCCGCCGCCACCGCCAAACTCCCTCAAACTCCCTCCTGTGCTCTCCCCACCTCGGCCGCCAGCACCGCGCTCCCCATCTCCGCCACCAGTGCTGCCCTCTCCCCCACCCCCGCCCCCGCCGCCGCCATATCCGTACTCCCTCAATTCCCTCCTCCGCTCTCCCCGCCTCCAGCACCGCCATCTCCCCCGCCCCCGCCCCAGACCCCCGCAGCCACCATCGCCATACTCCCTCAGTCTCCCGCCTCTGCTCTCCCGGCCTCCGCCGCCAGCACCGCCCTCACGCCCTCCCCCGCCCCCGCTGCCGCCATTGCCGCACTCCCTCAATTCCCTCCTCTGCTCTCCCCGCCTCCAGCACCGCCATCTTCCCCGCCCCCGCCCCAGCCCCCGCCGCCACCAATGCCATACTCGCTCAGTCTCCCGCCTCTGCTCTCCCGGCCTCCGCCGCCAGCACCGCCCTCACGCCCTCCCCAGCCCCCGCCGCCACCGCCGCCGCCATCGGCCCCCGTGTCCCAGCGCCCACCGTCAAAGCCCCCATTGTCGCCGCCGCCATCGCCGCCCTGGCGCCATCCACGCGGTTGCCATCGCCTACCTCGCCACCCTCCCCTGCCTCCGCCGCCGCCGCCGCCGCAGCCGCCGCCGCCGCCGCAGCCGCCCCCGCCGCCGCCGCGGGGTCCTCCCACAACTCCCAGGCCCAGGGTTGCCTGCTGGTGCAGGCCTCCACCAGCCTTGGGGCTGCGGTTGGGGGTAAACCTGGTGGCGGTAGGGGGGCGGGTTGTATGCCGGTCTGGGTGCGGGGAGTCCCAGGATGCCAGAGTTCCACGACTTCTGGCACCATCAGGGAAGTGGCAGTGTCCCATGGAGCCCCTGGTGGCGCGAAGGGGCCTCGCTGTCGGCCAGGAGTAGCCCGCCGCCCACGCCAGGGGCATTAGGAAGAGGCGGGGAGCCGGACTGTGGGGGGACGCGGTGCTGGCAGAGCCGGCCCGCGGGTCGATGCTCGCCACCGGAGCGGCTCATCTGCATGGCGGGCGCTCACGAGACAGGCCGGGAGCAGGCTCTTGGGGCGCGGGAGCCGGGTCCCAGCGTCTACGGCCATACCACCCTGAACGCGCCCGATCTCCTCTGATCTCGGGAGCTAAGCAGGGAGGGGCCTGGTTAGTACTTGCATGGGAGACCGCCTGGGAATACCTGTAGGCTTTTGCTCGCCTCTCCTTTTGCGCCGCCGCCCCGGCGTGCCTCCCTCCGAATCCCTGCCGCCCCTTGCCCCTCTGCAACCCCTGCAGCCGCCCAGCCAGCCGAAGGTCCCCCTGGCCAGAGGAGGGACAGCCGCCCAGCACTACAAGCTCGCATCCCCGGCCGCACACCAGGCCTGTCGGCCAGGGCTCCCCCCCTCTCCCTCTTCTTAGTGCTCTTCGCCGAGGCAGGCCGTCAGCCTGCAGCAGTCAGCCGCGTCTAGGTCGCCGCCGCCGCCACCGCCATCGCAGGGCTCCCTCTCGCTCCCCGACCCTGCCGCCGCCGCAACCCCCAACGCCCAAGCCCAGGGCTGCCTGCCGGCGCAGGCTTCCACCAGGCTCTCTCCATCCCAGGACGTGCCGGTCCTTTGCACCTCGGCCCGAGCCCAGGGGACGCCCATCCCTGCGCCTGCCCCTGGGCCCCGAGACACAGGATAGGCGTGTCCTCGGGCAAACGGGACGCCCACCCGCCCCGCCCCACCGGAGTCTTCTGTCTCCGCGGGCAGGCGCCTCTCCCCACAGCCCCGCGCGTCCCCTCCCGTCTCCCACAAGAGCCAGGAGCCCTCCCTTCCCGCCGGCCACGGTGTCCCCGACACAAAGGGCACAAAGAGCCGGGACAAACCAGGGGACGGCGGGAGCAGCACCCCAACACACCACGCGCCATCGACTCCAGGGGAGACCGCCACAAGGGAAGAGCAGGCACGCAGGCACACAATCCTCACAACCAGGGTGCCTGGGGGCTGCCACTCTCCTCCCGCGGGCGGGTCCCTGGGCGGGGCTCAGAGCCCACTGGCCCTCCGGAGACCCTGGCGGCCCGCCCCGGGGGCTTCAATGGTGACTGCCAACGCCAGGGCAATGCCTCCTTGGCGGAGCCCAGCCCCGGGCACGACCACACTCCGGTGGAGAAGCCACCACTTCAACACAGCCTCAGTGCGTCTGTCCCAGTCCGTGTGCCCGAATGTGCGTCCCTCCCACCCTCCCCCACCCCATGTCTGTCTGGCTCTGTGACGTGCCTGTTGGGTTCTGGCTCTGGCTCAGGAGCTCTCTCCCCGCGTGCCTGCCCCCTCTTTCTCTGTCTCTGTCCATGTCTCTCTGTATGTCTAGACACATACATGTACATATACGTGTATATTTCCATCTCGCTCCCTCTTACTCCTCCTCCCGTTCTGTCTGTCTGTCCCTGTCCTGCGGGGACTCTAGTCCCTCTGCCCGCACAAGAACGCAGGATTTGGCGAGGCCAAGAAGGAACACCCACAGAGCCACGGATAGGGGGCTCATAGCACCATGTCTCACGGGCGGCTGGCTTGGAGACACGGCAAGCCGGAGCCGCCCGATCCCCCACCTGCTGGCCGATTCTCTGCCAACCAACAGACCCACCAAGCCGGCCCACTGCAGTCCGCGCCCCTCTGCAATTTGCAGTCCACCATCCGCGCTTCCTAGCTTGGCCACCGCAGCTCTGCCGGTGTCCAATGGCCAACTGGCAACAGCTGAAGGCCAAGCGGTAACAGCTGATGTCAGTGCAGCCCCACGCAGTACCCCCGTCCCCCGGTACCCCCGTCTCCCCGTCACCCCTGTCTCCGTTCCCCCGGTTCCCCGTCTTCCTGTCCCCCGTCTCCCGGGTCCCCCGTCCCCACGTTCCACCATCCCCCCTATTCCGGTCTCCCCCGTCCCCTGTTCCCCCCATCCCCTGATCCCCCTGTTCCCCCGTACCCCCATCCACCCTCTCCCAGTCCACCCGTCCCCCGGTGCCCCCGTCCCCCCAGTGCCCCATCCCCCGTCCCCCGCTCCCCCGTCCCCCCAGTCCCCCCACGCCCCTGGTCCACCCGTCCCCCATTCCCTCGTCTCCCGGTCCCCCCCTCCCCGGGTCCCCCGACCCCCGTTCCCCTGTCTCCCGGTCCTCCGTCTCGCGGTCCACCTGTCCCCCGGTCCCCCAGTCCCAACGTCTCCCCGTCCCCCCGTCCCTCCTTCGCCTGGTCCCCCCGTCCCCCCATACCCCCGGTCTCCCGTTCCCCGGTCCCCCGTCTCCTGGTCCCCCGGTCCCCCGGTTCCCCCGGCGCCCAGGCGCCCTTCTACCGGTCCCCCCGTTCCCCGGTCGCCCCGTCTCCCGTTCCCCAGTCTCCCGGTCCCCTGTCTCCCGGTCGCCCGGTCTTCCGGTCCCCGGTCCTCCGTCCAGTGTTACCCCCTTCCCCCGGTCCCCCGGTCCCCCCATCTCCCTGTCCCTCTGTCTCCCGGTCCGGCCGCACACCCATCCCTCCGTCTCCCGGTCCCCCGTCTCCCGGTCGCCCGGTCCCCAGGTCCCCCGTCTCCCGGTCCCCTCATCCCCTGGACCCCCAACCCCCGGTCCCTGGTCCCCCGGTCCCCCAGTCCCCCGGTTCCCCCATCGCCCTGGCCCCCGTCCACCGATCCCCCAGTTCTCCGTTCGCCCCGTCTTCCGGTCCTCCCGTCCCACAGTCTCCCGTCTCCCGGTGTCCCATCTCCCGGTCACCCCGTCCCCGGTCCCCCGTCTCGCGGTCCCCCGTCTCCTAGTCGCCCCGTTCCCCGGTACCCGATCTCCCGGTCCCCTCATCCCCCAGTCCCCCAACCCCCGGTCCCCCGGTCCCCCCGTCCCCCGGTCCCCGGTCCCCCGGTCCCCCCATCTCCCGGTCCACTGGTACCCCCGTCCCCCCAGTCCATTCATGCCCCTGGTCACCCCGTCGCCCGGTCCCCTATCCCCCGGTCCCCCCAACCTCCGGTCCCCCGGTCCGCGGGTCCCCTGGTCCCCCCATCCGCCGTTCCCCCGGTCCCCCCCGTCTCCGTTGCCCCGGTCCCCCCGTCCCCCGGTCCCCCGGTCCCCCGGTCCCCCCGACCCTCCAGTCCCCCTGTCCCTCTGTCTCCCGGTCCCCCCGTCACCCCGTCCCCCCGGCCCCAGGTCCCCCATCTCCCGGTCCCCCCGTCTCACGGTCCCCCGTTCCCCCGTTTCCCGGTCCCCCCCTCCCCATGTCCCTCGTCCCCCAGTACCCTCGTACTCCTGTCCCTCCATCCACCGGTCTCCTGGTCCCTCCGTCCCACCGTCCGCCAGTCCCACCGTCCTCTCATTCCCCCAATCCCCCAGTCTCCCTGTCCCCCAATTCCCCGGTCTCCCTTTCCCCTGGTACCGTGTCCCCCCATCTTCCGGTCCCCCCGTCCCCTGGTCCCACTGTCTCCCAGTACCCAGTCCCCCTGTCCCCCCGGTCCCCCGGTCCCCTTGTCCCCCCATCCCCCAGTCCCCCCGTCCCCCCGGCCCTCTCGTACTCCCGTCCCCCCATCTTCCGGTCACCCCTTCCCCCCGTCCCACATGCCCCCATCTCCCAGACCCCCCGTCCCCCGGTTCTCCCAGTTCCAACGGTCTCCCTGTCCCCCTGCCCCCCTTCCCCCATCTCCTGGTACCCCGTCCCCCGGTACCCCCGCCCCGGGTTCCTACAGTCCCACCGTTCTCCCTGTCCCCCCCCTTACACCCGTCTCCCGGTCCCCTGTCCCCCGGTCCTCCCGTCCCCCGGTCCCCCTGTCCCCCCGTTCTGTCTGTCGGTCCCTGTCCTGCGGGGACTCTAGTCCCTCTGCCCGCACAAGAACCCAGGATTTGGCGAGGCCAAGAAGGAACACCAACAGAGCCACGGATAGGGGGCTCATAGCACCATGTCTCACGGGCAGCTGGCTTGGAGACACGGCAAGCCGGAGCCGCCCGATCCCCAACCTGCCGGCCGATTCTCTGCCAACCAACAGACCCACCAAGCCGGCCCACTGCAGTCCGCGCCCCTCTGCAATTTGCAGTCCACCATCCGCGCTTCCTAGCTTGGCCACCGCAGCTCTGCCAGTGGCCAATGGCCAACTGGCAACAGCTGATGGCCAAGCGGTAACAGCTGATGTCCGTGCAGCCCCCACGCAGCACCCCTCCACGCGAGGCCCAGAGCCTGGAAAGTGCTCTCTGCAAGTCTGTCCCCACAGTCCCCGTCTGTCTCTCTCCGCCTACCTCTTGCTCCGTCTCTGGCCTTCTCTCATCCTCTCTCTCAACACCCTGGGTCAGGAGAGGTGATGTGTAGCCAGTGCAGTGACCAGTGATCGGGCGGGACGCCGGTCGCTGATGAGGGGCGAGGGCCCAGACAGAAGGCTGTGTGACGAAGGGTGGCGGTAGTCTGGAGGTGCTGCCCCCTGGTCGCGGGTGGCTCTCCCTGGCTTTGGGCCAGTGGGTGGGGCCGGCCAGGGCCAGGGCCTGGGTTGCACGTCCCTAGGGTGGAGGGGACTGAGAGGACCCTGCGACCCCCTCGGTGGCCCTGAGTGGTGGGGACAGCACAGCAGCAAGGGGGGTGTGCGGTTGTGGGGCTGGGGGGGGGATGAGAGGGGTTGGGGTAGGGGGGCGTGGTAAAAGCCATTCCGGGCGTGGGGAGTCCCAGGATGCCAGGGCGCCCAGACATATGTCACAGTCAGGGAAGTGACAGAGGCCTGTGGAGCCACTGGGGGGCGCGAAGGGGCCTCGCTGCGGGCCAGGAGTAGCCCGTCGCCCACACCAGCGGCGACCGGAGGAGGCGGGGAGCGGGCGGGAGGCACTCGGGCAGACATGCTCGCCACCCGAGCGGCCCAGCAGCATGGCGCGTGCGCTCAGGAGGCAAGTCGGGAGCAGGCTCTTGGAGTGCCGGTAGCCGGGTCCCAGTGCCTAAGGCCATACCACCCTGAACGCAGCAGATCTCGTCTGATCTCGGAAGCGAAGCAGGGTCTGTCCTGGTTAGTACTTGGATGGTAGACCGCCTGGGAATACCTGTTAGCTTTTGCTAGCGTCTCCTTTTGCATCGCCGCTCCGGCGTGGCTCCCTCCGAACCCCTGCCGCCCCTTGCCCCTCTGCAGCCTCCCAGCCAGCCGCAGGTCCCCCTGACCAGCAGAGGGTCAGCCGCCCGGCACTACAAGCTGGCAGCCCCGGCCGCACACCAGGCCCGTGGGCCAGGGCTCCCCCCCCACACCCTCCTCTCAGTCCTCTTCGGTCCCGCAGGCCGTCATCGCGAATCCTTCGCCGACGCGCGGTCGCCGCCACCGCCGCCTGCGCCAAAGCCACCGCCACCACCGGGCTCCCCACCCCACCCCACACACCCCCCTCCCCCCCGCCAGCGCTGCCCTCGCCCCCGCCCCTGTCCCCGCCCCCGCCGCCGCCACCGCCAAACTCCCTCAAACTCCCTCCTGTGCTCTCCCCACCTCGGCCGCCAGCACCGCGCTCCCCATCTCCGCCACCAGTGCTGCCCTCTCCCCCACCCCCGCCCCCGCTGCCGCCAAATCCATACTCTCTCAATTCCCTCCTCCGCTCTCCCCGCCTCCAGCACCGCCATCTCCCCCGCCCCCGCCCCAGACCCCCGCAGCCACCATCGCCATACTCCCTCTGTCTCCCGCCTCTGCTCTCCCGGCCTCCGCCGCCAGCACCGCCCTCACGCCCTCCCCCGCCCCCGCTGCCGCCATTGCCGCACTCCCTCAATTCCCTCCTCTGCTCTCCCCGCCTCCAGCACCGCCATCTTCCCAGCCCCCGCCCCAGCCCCCGCCGCCACCAATGCCATACTCGCTCAGTCTCCCGCCTCTGCTCTCCCGGCCTCCGCCGCCAGCACCGCCCTCACGCCCTCCCCAGCCCCCGCCGCCACCGCCGCCGCCATCGGCCCCCGTGTCCCAGCGCCCACCGTCAAAGCCCCCATTGTCGCCGCCGCCATCGCCGCCCTGGCGCCATCCACGCGGTTGCCATCGCCTACCTCGCCACCCTCCCCTGCCTCCGCCGATGCCGCCGCCGCCGCCGCCGCCGCAGCCGCCCCCGCCGCCGCCGCGGGGTCCTCCCACAACTCCCAGGCCCAGGGTTGCCTGCTGGTGCAGGCCTCCACCAGCCTTGGGGCTGCGGTTGGGGGTAAACCTGGTGGCGGTATGGGGGCGGGTTGTATGCCGGTCTGGGTGCGGGGAGTCCCAGGATGCCAGAGTTCCACGACTTCTGGCACCATCAGGGAAGTGGCAGTGTCCCATGGAGCCCCGGGTGGCGCGAAGGGGCCTCGCTGTCGGCCAGGAGTAGCCCGCCGCCCACGCCAGGGGCATTAGGAAGAGGCGGGGAGCCGGACTGGGGGGGGACGCGGTGCTGGCAGAGCCGGCCCGCGGGTCGATGCTCGCCACCGGAGCGGCTCATCTGCATGGCGGGCGCTCACGAGACAGGCCGGGAGCAGGCTCTTGGGGCGCGGGAGCCGGGTCCCAGCGTCTACGGCCATACCACCCTGAACGCGCCCGATCTCCTCTGATCTCGGGAGCTAAGCAGGGAGGGGCCTGGTTAGTACTTGCATGGGAGACCGCCTGGGAATACCTGTAGGCTTTTGCTCGCCTCTCCTTTTGCGCCGCCGCCCCGGCGTGCCTCCCTCCGAATCCCTGCCGCCCCTTGCCCCTCTGCAACCCCTGCAGCCGCCCAGCCAGCCGAAGGTCCCCCTGGCCAGAGGAGGGACAGCCGCCCAGCACTACAAGCTCGCATCCCCGGCCGCACACCAGGCCTGTCGGCCAGGGCTCCCCCCCTCTCCCTCTTCTTAGTGCTCTTCGCCGAGGCAGGCCGTCAGCCTGCAGCAGTCAGCCGCGTCTAGGTCGCCGCCGCCGCCACCGCCATCGCAGGGCTCCCTCTCGCTCCCCGACCCTGCCGCCGCCGCAACCCCCAACGCCCAAGCCCAGGGCTGCCTGCCGGCGCAGGCTTCCACCAGGCTCTCTCCATCCCAGGACGTGCCGGTCCTTTGCACCTCGGCCCGAGCCCAGGGGACGCCCATCCCTGCGCCTGCCCCTGGGCCCCGAGACACAGGATCGGCGTGTCCTCGGGCAAACGGGACGCCCACCCGCCCCGCCCCACCGGAGTCTTCTGTCTCCGCGGGCAGGCGCCTCTCCCCACACCCCCGCGCGTCCCCTCCCGTCTCCCACAAGAGCCAGGAGCCCTCCCTTCCCGCCGGCCACGGTGTCCCCGACACAAAGGGCACAAAGAGCCGGGACAAACCAGGGGACGGCGGGAGCAGCACCCCAACACACCACGCGCCATCGACTCCAGGGGAGACCGCCACAAGGGAAGAGCAGGCACGCAGGCACACAATCCTCACAACCAGGGTGCCTGGGGGCTGCCACTCTCCTCCCGCGGGCTGGTCCCTGGGCGGGGCTCAGAGCCCACTGGCCCTCCGGAGACCCTGGCGGCCCGCCCCGGGGGCTTCAATGGTGACTGCCAACGCCAGGGCAATGCCTCCTTGGCGGAGCCCAGCCCCGGGCACGACCACACTCCGGTGGAGAAGCCACCACTTCAACACAGCCTCAGTGCGTCTGTCCCAGTCCGTGTGCCCGAATGTGCGTCCCTCCCACCCTCCCCCACCCCATGTCTGTCTGGCTCTGTGACGTGCCTGTTGGGTTCTGGCTCTGGCTCAGGAGCTCTCTCCCCGCGTGCCTGCCCCCTCTTTCTCTGTCTCTGTCCATGTCTCTCTGTATGTCTAGACACATACATGTACATATACGTGTATATTTCCATCTCGCTCCCTCTTACTCCTCCTCCCGTTCTGTCTGTCTGTCCCTGTCCTGCGGGGACTCTAGTCCCTCTGCCCGCACAAGAACGCAGGATTTGGCGAGGCCAAGAAGGAACACCCACAGAGCCACGGATAGGGGGCTCATAGCACCATGTCTCACGGGCGGCTGGCTTGGAGACACGGCAAGCCGGAGCCGCCCGATCCCCCACCTGCTGGCCGATTCTCTGCCAACCAACAGACCCACCAAGCCGGCCCACTGCAGTCCGCGCCCCTCTGCAATTTGCAGTCCACCATCCGCGCTTCCTAGCTTGGCCACCGCAGCTCTGCCGGTGTCCAATGGCCAACTGGCAACAGCTGAAGGCCAAGCGGTAACAGCTGATGTCAGTGCAGCCCCACGCAGTACCCCCGTCCCCCGGTACCCCCGTCTCCCCGTCACCCCTGTCTCCGTTCCCCCGGTTCCCCGTCTTCCTGTCCCCCGTCTCCCGGGTCCCCCGTCCCCACGTTCCACCATCCCCCCTATTCCGGTCCCTCCCGTCCCCTGTTCCCCCCGTCCCCTGATCCCCCTGTTCCCCCGTACCCCCATCCACCCTCTCCCAGTCCACCCGTCCCCCGGTGCCCCCGTCCCCCCAGTGCCCCATCCCCCGTCCCCCGCTCCCCCGTCCCCCCAGTCCCCCCACGCCCCTGGTCCACCCGTCCCCCATTCCCTCGTCTCCCGGTCCCCCCCTCCCCGGGTCCCCCGACCCCCGTTCCCCCGTCTCCCGGTCCTCCGTCTCGCGGTCCACCTGTCCCCCGGTCCCCCAGTGCCAACGTCTCCCCGTCCCCCCGTCCCTCCTTCGCCTGGTCCCCCCGTCCCCCCATACCCCCGGTCTCCCGTTCCCCGGTCCCCCGTCTCCTGGTCCCCCGGTCCCCCGGTTCCCCCGGCGCCCAGGCGCCCTTCTACCGGTCCCCCCGTTCCCCGGTCGCCCCGTCTCCCGGTCCCCAGTCTCCCGGTCCCCTGTCTCCCGGTCGCCCGGTCTTCCGGTCCCCCGGTCCTCCGTCCTGTGTTACCCCCTTCCCCCGGTCCCCCGGTACCCCCATCTCCCTGTCCCTCTGTCTCCCGGTCCGGCCGCACACCCATCCCCCCGTCTCCCGGTCCCCCGTCTCCCGGTCGCCCGGTCCCCAGGTCCCCCGTCTCCCGGTCCCCTCATCCCCTGGACCCCCAACCCCCGGTCCCTGGTCCCCCGGTCCCCCAGTCCCCCGGTTCCCCCATCGCCCTGGCCCCCGTCTACCGATCCCCCAGTTCTCCGTTCGCCCCGTCTTCCGGTCCTCCCGTCCCACAGTCTCCCGTCTCCCGGTGTCCCATCTCCCGGTCACCCCGTCCCCGGTCCCCCGTCTCGCGGTCCCCCGTCTCCTAGTCGCCCCGTTCCCCGGTACCCGATCTCCCGGTCCCCTCATCCCCCAGTCCCCCAACCCCCGGTCCCCTGGTCCCGCCGTCCCCCGGTCCCCGGTCCCCCGGTCCCCCCATCTCCCGGTCCACTGATACCCCCGTCCCCCCAGTCCATTCATGCCCCTGGTCACCCCGTCGCCCGGTCCCCTATCCCCCGGTCCCCCCAACCTCCGGTCCCCCGGTCCGCGGGTCCCCTGGTACCCCCATCCGCCGTTCCCCCGGTCCCCCCCGTCTCCGTTGCCCCGGTCCCCCCGTCCCCCGGTCCCCCGGTCCCCCGGTCCCCCCGACCCTCCAGTCCCCCTGTCCCTCTGTCTCCCGGTCCCCCCGTCACCCCGTCCCCCCGGCCCCAGGTCCCCCATCTCCCGGTCCCCCCGTCTCACGGTCCCCCGTTCCCCCGTTTCCCGGTCCCCCCCTCCCCATGTCCCTCGTCCCCCAGTACCCTCGTACTCCTGTCCCTCCATCCACCGGTCTCCTGGTCCCTCCGTCCCACCGTCCGCCAGTCCCACCGTCCTCTCATTCCCCCAATCCCCCAGTCTCCCTGTCCCCCAATTCCCCGGTCTCCCTTTCCCCTGGTACCGTGTCCCCCCATCTCCCGGTCCCCCCGTCCCCTGGTCCCACTGTCTCCCAGTACCCAGTCCCCCTGTCCCCCCGGTCCCCCGGTCCCCTTGTCCCCCCATCCCCCAGTCCCCCCGTCCCCCCGGCCCTCTCGTACTCCCGTCCCCCCATCTTCCGGTCACCCCTTCCCCCCGTCCCACATGCCCCCGTCTCCCAGACCCCCCGTCCCCCGGTTCTCCCAGTTCCAACGGTCTCCCTGTCCCCCTGCCCCCCTTCCCCCATCTCCTGGTACCCCGTCCCCCGGTACCCCCGCCCCGGGTTCCTACAGTCCCACCGTTCTCCCTGTCCCCCCCCCTTACACCCGTCTCCCGGTCCCCTGTCCCCCGGTCCTCCCGTCCCCCGGTCCACCTGTCCCCCCGTTCTGTCTGTCGGTCCCTGTCCTGCGGGGACTCTAGTCCCTCTGCCCGCACAAGAACCCAGGATTTGGCGAGGCCAAGAAGGAACACCAACAGAGCCACGGATAGGGGGCTCATAGCACCATGTCTCACGGGCAGCTGGCTTGGAGACACGGCAAGCCGGAGCCGCCCGATCCCCAACCTGCCGGCCGATTCTCTGCCAACCAACAGACCCACCAAGCCGGCCCACTGCAGTCCGCGCCCCTCTGCAATTTGCAGTCCACCATCCGCGCTTCCTAGCTTGGCCACCGCAGCTCTGCCAGTGGCCAATGGCCAACTGGCAACAGCTGATGGCCAAGCGGTAACAGCTGATGTCCGTGCAGCCCCCACGCAGCACCCCTCCACGTGAGGCCCAGAGCCTGGAAAGTGCTCTCTGCAAGTCTGTCCCCACAGTCCCCGTCTGTCTCTCTCCGCCTACCTCTTGCTCCGTCTCTGGCCTTCTCTCATCCTCTCTCTCAACACCCTGGGTCAGGAGAGGTGATGTGTAGCCAGTGAAGTGACCAGTGATCGGGCGGGACGCCGGTCGCTGATGAGGGGCGAGGGCCCAGACAGAAGGCTGTGTGACGAAGGGTGGCGGTAGTCTGGAGGTGCTGCCCCCTGGTCGCGGGTGGCTCTCCCTGGCTTTGGGCCAGTGGGTGGGGCCGGCCAGGGCCAGGGCCTGGGTTGCACGTCCCTAGGGTGGAGGGGACTGAGAGGACCCTGCGACCCCCTCGGTGGCCCTGAGTGGTGGGGACAGCACAGCAGCAAGGGGGGTGTGCGGTTGTGGGGCTGGGGGGGGGATGAGAGGGGTTGGGGTAGGGGGGCGTGGTAAAAGCCATTCCGGGCGTGGGGAGTCCCAGGATGCCAGGGCGCCCAGACATATGTCACAGTCAGGGAAGTGACAGAGGCCTGTGGAGCCACTGGGGGGCGCGAAGGGGCCTCGCTGCGGGCCAGGAGTAGCCCGTCGCCCACACCAGCGGCGACCGGAGGAGGCGGGGAGCGGGCGGGAGGCACTCGGGCAGACATGCTCGCCACCCGAGCGGCCCAGCAGCATGGCGCGTGCGCTCAGGAGGCAAGTCGGGAGCAGGCTCTTGGAGTGCCGGTAGCCGGGTCCCAGTGCCTAAGGCCATACCACCCTGAACGCAGCAGATCTCGTCTGATCTCGGAAGCGAAGCAGGGTCTGTCCTGGTTAGTACTTGGATGGGAGACCGCCTGGGAATACCTGTTAGCTTTTGCTAGCGTCTCCTTTTGCATCGCCGCTCCGGCGTGGCTCCCTCCGAACCCCTGCCGCCCCTTGCCCCTCTGCAGCCTCCCAGCCAGCCGCAGGTCCCCCTGACCAGCAGAGGGTCAGCCGCCCGGGACTACAAGCTGGCAGCCCCGGCCGCACACCAGGCCCGTGGGCCAGGGCTCCCCCCCCACACCCTCCTCTCAGTCCTCTTCGGTCCCGCAGGCCGTCATCGCGAATCCTTCGCCGACGCGCGGTCGCCGCCACCGCCGCCTGCGCCAAAGCCACCGCCACCACCGGGCTCCCCACCCCCCCCACACACACCCCCCCCCCCCCCCCCCCGCCAGCGCTGCCCTCGCCCCCGCCCCTGTCCCCGCCCCCGCCGCCGCCACCGCCAAACTCCCTCAAACTCCCTCCTGTGCTCTCCCCACCTCGGCCGCCAGCAACGCGCTCCCCATCTCCGCCACCAGTGCTGCCCTCTCCCCCACCCCCGCCCCCGCCGCCGCCATATCCGTACTCTCTCAATTCCCTCCTCCGCTCTCCCAGCCTCCAGCACCGCCATCTCCCCCGCCCCCGCCCCAGACCCCCGCAGCCACCATCGCCATACTCCCTCTGTCTCCCGCCTCTGCTCTCCCGGCCTCCGCCGCCAGCACCGCCCTCACGCCCTCCCCCGCCCCCGCTGCCGCCATTGCCGCACTCCCTCAATTCCCTCCTCTGCTCTCCCCGCCTCCAGCACCGCCATCTTCCCCGCCCCCGCCCCAGCCCCCGCCGCCACCAATGCCATACTCGCTCAGTCTCCCGCCTCTGCTCTCCCGGCCTCCGCCGCCAGCACCGCCCTCACGCCCTCCCCAGCCCCCGCCGCCACCGCCGCCGCCATCGGCCCCCGTGTCCCAGCGCCCACCGTCAAAGCCCCCATTGTCGCCGCCGCCATCGCCGCCCTGGCGCCATCCACGCGGTTGCCATCGCCTACCTCGCCACCCTCCCCTGCCTCCGCCGATGCCGCCGCCGCCGCCGCCGCCGCAGCCGCCCCCGCCGCCGCCGCGGGGTCCTCCCACAACTCCCAGGCCCAGGGTTGCCTGCTGGTGCAGGCCTCCACCAGCCTTGGGGCTGCGGTTGGGGGTAAACCTGGTGGCGGTATGGGGGCGGGTTGTATGCCGGTCTGGGTGCGGGGAGTCCCAGGATGCCAGAGTTCCACGACTTCTGGCACCATCAGGGAAGTGGCAGTGTCCCATGGAGCCCCGGGTGGCGCGAAGGGGCCTCGCTGTCGGCCAGGAGTAGCCCGCCGCCCACGCCAGGGGCATTAGGAAGAGGCGGGGAGCCGGACTGGGGGGGGACGCGGTGCTGGCAGAGCCGGCCCGCGGGTCGATGCTCGCCACCGGAGCGGCTCATCTGCATGGCGGGCGCTCACGAGACAGGCCGGGAGCAGGCTCTTGGGGCGCGGGAGCCGGGTCCCAGCGTCTACGGCCATACCACCCTGAACGCGCCCGATCTCCTCTGATCTCGGGAGCTAAGCAGGGAGGGGCCTGGTTAGTACTTGCATGGGAGACCGCCTGGGAATACCTGTAGGCTTTTGCTCGCCTCTCCTTTTGCGCCGCCGCCCCGGCGTGCCTCCCTCCGAATCCCTGCCGCCCCTTGCCCCTCTGCAACCCCTGCAGCCGCCCAGCCAGCCGAAGGTCCCCCTGGCCAGAGGAGGGACAGCCGCCCAGCACTACAAGCTCGCATCCCCGGCCGCACACCAGGCCTGTCGGCCAGGGCTCCCCCCCTCTCCCTCTTCTTAGTGCTCTTCGCCGAGGCAGGCCGTCAGCCTGCAGCAGTCAGCCGCGTCTAGGTCGCCGCCGCCGCCACCGCCATCGCAGGGCTCCCTCTCGCTCCCCGACCCTGCCGCCGCCGCAACCCCCAACGCCCAAGCCCAGGGCTGCCTGCCGGCGCAGGCTTCCACCAGGCTCTCTCCATCCCAGGACGTGCCGGTCCTTTGCACCTCGGCCCGAGCCCAGGGGACGCCCATCCCTGCGCCTGCCCCTGGGCCCCGAGACACAGGATCGGCGTGTCCTCGGGCAAACGGGACGCCCACCCGCCCCGCCCCACCGGAGTCTTCTGTCTCCGCGGGCAGGCGCCTCTCCCCACACCCCCGCGCGTCCCCTCCCGTCTCCCACAAGAGCCAGGAGCCCTCCCTTCCCGCCGGCCACGGTGTCCCCGACACAAAGGGCACAAAGAGCCGGGACAAACCAGGGGACGGCGGGAGCAGCACCCCAACACACCACGCGCCATCGACTCCAGGGGAGACCGCCACAAGGGAAGAGCAGGCACGCAGGCACACAATCCTCACAACCAGGGTGCCTGGGGGCTGCCACTCTCCTCCCGCGGGCGGGTCCCTGGGCGGGGCTCAGAGCCCACTGGCCCTCCGGAGACCCTGGCGGCCCGCCCCGGGGGCTTCAATGGTGACTGCCAACGCCAGGGCAATGCCTCCTTGGCGGAGCCCAGCCCCGGGCACGACCACACTCCGGTGGAGAAGCCACCACTTCAACACAGCCTCAGTGCGTCTGTCCCAGTCCGTGTGCCCGAATGTGCGTCCCTCCCACCCTCCCCCACCCCATGTCTGTCTGGCTCTGTGACGTGCCTGTTGGGTTCTGGCTCTGGCTCAGGAGCTCTCTCCCCGCGTGCCTGCCCCCTCTTTCTCTGTCTCTGTCCATGTCTCTCTGTATGTCTAGACACATACATGTACATATACGTGTATATTTCCATCTCGCTCCCTCTTACTCCTCCTCCCGTTCTGTCTGTCTGTCCCTGTCCTGCGGGGACTCTAGTCCCTCTGCCCGCACAAGAACGCAGGATTTGGCGAGGCCAAGAAGGAACACCCACAGAGCCACGGATAGGGGGCTCATAGCACCATGTCTCACGGGCGGCTGGCTTGGAGACACGGCAAGCCGGAGCCGCCCGATCCCCCACCTGCTGGCCGATTCTCTGCCAACCAACAGACCCACCAAGCCGGCCCACTGCAGTCCGCGCCCCTCTGCAATTTGCAGTCCACCATCCGCGCTTCCTAGCTTGGCCACCGCAGCTCTGCCGGTGTCCAATGGCCAACTGGCAACAGCTGAAGGCCAAGCGGTAACAGCTGATGTCAGCGCAGCCCCACGCAGTACCCCCGTCCCCCGGTACCCCCGTCTCCCCGTCACCCCTGTCTCCGTTCCCCCGGTTCCCCGTCTTCCTGTCCCCCGTCTCCCGGGTCCCCCGTCCCCACGTTCCACCATCCCCCCTATTCCGGTCCCTCCCGTCCCCTGTTCCCCCCGTCCCCTGATCCCCCTGTTCCCCCGTACCCCCATCCACCCTCTCCCAGTCCACCCGTCCCCCGGTGCCCCCGTCCCCCCAGTGCCCCATCCCCCGTCCCCCGCTCCCCCGTCCCCCCAGTCCCCCCACGCCCCTGGTCCACCCGTCCCCCATTCCCTCGTCTCCCGGTCCCCCCCTCCCCGGGTCCCCCGACCCCCGTTCCCCCGTCTCCCGGTCCTCCGTCTCGCGGTCCACCTGTCCCCCGGTCCCCCAGTGCCAACGTCTCCCCGTCCCCCCGTCCCTCCTTCGCCTGGTCCCCCCGTCCCCCCATACCCCCGGTCTCCCGTTCCCCGGTCCCCCGTCTCCTGGTCCCCCGGTCCCCCGGTTCCCCCGGCGCCCAGGCGCCCTTCTACCGGTCCCCCCGTTCCCCGGTCGCCCCGTCTCCCGGTCCCCAGTCTCCCGGTCCCCTGTCTCCCGGTCGCCCGGTCTTCCGGTCCCCCGGTCCTCCGTCCTGTGTTACCCCCTTCCCCCGGTCCCCCGGTACCCCCATCTCCCTGTCCCTCTGTCTCCCGGTCCGGCCGCACACCCATCCCCCCGTCTCCCGGTCCCCCGTCTCCCGGTCGCCCGGTCCCCAGGTCCCCCGTCTCCCGGTCCCCTCATCCCCTGGACCCCCAACCCCCGGTCCCTGGTCCCCCGGTCCCCCAGTCCCCCGGTTCCCCCATCGCCCTGGCCCCCGTCTACCGATCCCCCAGTTCTCCGTTCGCCCCGTCTTCCGGTCCTCCCGTCCCACAGTCTCCCGTCTCCCGGTGTCCCATCTCCCGGTCACCCCGTCCCCGGTCCCCCGTCTCGCGGTCCCCCGTCTCCTAGTCGCCCCGTTCCCCGGTACCCGATCTCCCGGTCCCCTCATCCCCCAGTCCCCCAACCCCCGGTCCCCTGGTCCCGCCGTCCCCCGGTCCCCGGTCCCCCGGTCCCCCCATCTCCCGGTCCACTGATACCCCCGTCCCCCCAGTCCATTCATGCCCCTGGTCACCCCGTCGCCCGGTCCCCTATCCCCCGGTCCCCCCAACCTCCGGTCCCCCGGTCCGCGGGTCCCCTGGTACCCCCATCCGCCGTTCCCCCGGTCCCCCCCGTCTCCGTTGCCCCGGTCCCCCCGTCCCCCGGTCCCCCGGTCCCCCGGTCCCCCCGACCCTCCAGTCCCCCTGTCCCTCTGTCTCCCGGTCCCCCCGTCACCCCGTCCCCCCGGCCCCAGGTCCCCCATCTCCCGGTCCCCCCGTCTCACGGTCCCCCGTTCCCCCGTTTCCCGGTCCCCCCCTCCCCATGTCCCTCGTCCCCCAGTACCCTCGTACTCCTGTCCCTCCATCCACCGGTCTCCTGGTCCCTCCGTCCCACCGTCCGCCAGTCCCACCGTCCTCTCATTCCCCCAATCCCCCAGTCTCCCTGTCCCCCAATTCCCCGGTCTCCCTTTCCCCTGGTACCGTGTCCCCCCATCTCCCGGTCCCCCCGTCCCCTGGTCCCACTGTCTCCCAGTACCCAGTCCCCCTGTCCCCCCGGTCCCCCGGTCCCCTTGTCCCCCCATCCCCCAGTCCCCCCGTCCCCCCGGCCCTCTCGTACTCCCGTCCCCCCATCTTCCGGTCACCCCTTCCCCCCGTCCCACATGCCCCCGTCTCCCAGACCCCCCGTCCCCCGGTTCTCCCAGTTCCAACGGTCTCCCTGTCCCCCTGCCCCCCTTCCCCCATCTCCTGGTACCCCGTCCCCCGGTACCCCCGCCCCGGGTTCCTACAGTCCCACCGTTCTCCCTGTCCCCCCCCTTACACCCGTCTCCCGGTCCCCTGTCCCCCGGTCCTCCCGTCCCCCGGTCCACCTGTCCCCCCGTTCTGTCTGTCGGTCCCTGTCCTGCGGGGACTCTAGTCCCTCTGCCCGCACAAGAACCCAGGATTTGGCGAGGCCAAGAAGGAACACCAACAGAGCCACGGATAGGGGGCTCATAGCACCATGTCTCACGGGCAGCTGGCTTGGAGACACGGCAAGCCGGAGCCGCCCGATCCCCAACCTGCCGGCCGATTCTCTGCCAACCAACAGACCCACCAAGCCGGCCCACTGCAGTCCGCGCCCCTCTGCAATTTGCAGTCCACCATCCGCGCTTCCTAGCTTGGCCACCGCAGCTCTGCCAGTGGCCAATGGCCAACTGGCAACAGCTGATGGCCAAGCGGTAACAGCTGATGTCCGTGCAGCCCCCACGCAGCACCCCTCCACGCGAGGCCCAGAGCCTGGAAAGTGCTCTCTGCAAGTCTGTCCCCACAGTCCCCGTCTGTCTCTCTCCGCCTACCTCTTGCTCCGTCTCTGGCCTTCTCTCATCCTCTCTCTCAACACCCTGGGTCAGGAGAGGTGATGTGTAGCCAGTGAAGTGACCAGTGATCGGGCGGGACGCCGGTCGCTGATGAGGGGCGAGGGCCCAGACAGAAGGCTGTGTGACGAAGGGTGGCGGTAGTCTGGAGGTGCTGCCCCCTGGTCGCGGGTGGCTCTCCCTGGCTTTGGGCCAGTGGGTGGGGCCGGCCAGGGCCAGGGCCTGGGTTGCACGTCCCTAGGGTGGAGGGGACTGAGAGGACCCTGCGACCCCCTCGGTGGCCCTGAGTGGTGGGGACAGCACAGCAGCAAGGGGGGTGTGCGGTTGTGGGGCTGGGGGGGGGATGAGAGGGGTTGGGGTAGGGGGGCGTGGTAAAAGCCATTCCGGGCGTGGGGAGTCCCAGGATGCCAGGGCGCCCAGACATATGTCACAGTCAGGGAAGTGACAGAGGCCTGTGGAGCCACTGGGGGGCGCGAAGGGGCCTCGCTGCGGGCCAGGAGTAGCCCGTCGCCCACACCAGCGGCGACCGGAGGAGGCGGGGAGCGGGCGGGAGGCACTCGGGCAGACATGCTCGCCACCCGAGCGGCCCAGCAGCATGGCGCGTGCGCTCAGGAGGCAAGTCGGGAGCAGGCTCTTGGAGTGCCGGTAGCCGGGTCCCAGTGCCTAAGGCCATACCACCCTGAACGCAGCAGATCTCGTCTGATCTCGGAAGCGAAGCAGGGTCTGTCCTGGTTAGTACTTGGATGGGAGACCGCCTGGGAATACCTGTTAGCTTTTGCTAGCGTCTCCTTTTGCATCGCCGCTCCGGCGTGGCTCCCTCCGAACCCCTGCCGCCCCTTGCCCCTCTGCAGCCTCCCAGCCAGCCGCAGGTCCCCCTGACCAGCAGAGGGTCAGCCGCCCGGGACTACAAGCTGGCAGCCCCGGCCGCACACCAGGCCCGTGGGCCAGGGCTCCCCCCCCACACCCTCCTCTCAGTCCTCTTCGGTCCCGCAGGCCGTCATCGCGAATCCTTCGCCGACGCGCGGTCGCCGCCACCGCCGCCTGCGCCAAAGCCACCGCCACCACCGGGCTCCCCACCCCCCCCACACACCCCCCCCCCCCCCCCCCCCGCCAGCGCTGCCCTCGCCCCCGCCCCTGTCCCCGCCCCCGCCGCCGCCACCGCCAAACTCCCTCAAACTCCCTCCTGTGCTCTCCCCACCTCGGCCGCCAGCAACGCGCTCCCCATCTCCGCCACCAGTGCTGCCCTCTCCCCCACCCCCGCCCCCGCCGCCGCCATATCCGTACTCTCTCAATTCCCTCCTCCGCTCTCCCCGCCTCCAGCACCGCCATCTCCCCCGCCCCCGCCCCAGACCCCCGCAGCCACCATCGCCATACTCCCTCTGTCTCCCGCCTCTGCTCTCCCGGCCTCCGCCGCCAGCACCGCCCTCACGCCCTCCCCCGCCCCCGCTGCCGCCATTGCCGCACTCCCTCAATTCCCTCCTCTGCTCTCCCCGCCTCCAGCACCGCCATCTTCCCCGCCCCCGCCCCAGCCCCCGCCGCCACCAATGCCATACTCGCTCAGTCTCCCGCCTCTGCTCTCCCGGCCTCCGCCGCCAGCACCGCCCTCACGCCCTCCCCAGCCCCCGCCGCCACCGCCGCCGCCATCGGCCCCCGTGTCCCAGCGCCCACCGTCAAAGCCCCCATTGTCGCCGCCGCCATCGCCGCCCTGGCGCCATCCACGCGGTTGCCATCGCCTACCTCGCCACCCTCCCCTGCCTCCGCCGATGCCGCCGCCGCCGCCGCCGCCGCAGCCGCCCCCGCCGCCGCCGCGGGGTCCTCCCACAACTCCCAGGCCCAGGGTTGCCTGCTGGTGCAGGCCTCCACCAGCCTTGGGGCTGCGGTTGGGGGTAAACCTGGTGGCGGTATGGGGGCGGGTTGTATGCCGGTCTGGGTGCGGGGAGTCCCAGGATGCCAGAGTTCCACGACTTCTGGCACCATCAGGGAAGTGGCAGTGTCCCATGGAGCCCCGGGTGGCGCGAAGGGGCCTCGCTGTCGGCCAGGAGTAGCCCGCCGCCCACGCCAGGGGCATTAGGAAGAGGCGGGGAGCCGGACTGGGGGGGGACGCGGTGCTGGCAGAGCCGGCCCGCGGGTCGATGCTCGCCACCGGAGCGGCTCATCTGCATGGCGGGCGCTCACGAGACAGGCCGGGAGCAGGCTCTTGGGGCGCGGGAGCCGGGTCCCAGCGTCTACGGCCATACCACCCTGAACGCGCCCGATCTCCTCTGATCTCGGGAGCTAAGCAGGGAGGGGCCTGGTTAGTACTTGCATGGGAGACCGCCTGGGAATACCTGTAGGCTTTTGCTCGCCTCTCCTTTTGCGCCGCCGCCCCGGCGTGCCTCCCTCCGAATCCCTGCCGCCCCTTGCCCCTCTGCAACCCCTGCAGCCGCCCAGCCAGCCGAAGGTCCCCCTGGCCAGAGGAGGGACAGCCGCCCAGCACTACAAGCTCGCATCCCCGGCCGCACACCAGGCCTGTCGGCCAGGGCTCCCCCCCTCTCCCTCTTCTTAGTGCTCTTCGCCGAGGCAGGCCGTCAGCCTGCAGCAGTCAGCCGCGTCTAGGTCGCCGCCGCCGCCACCGCCATCGCAGGGCTCCCTCTCGCTCCCCGACCCTGCCGCCGCCGCAACCCCCAACGCCCAAGCCCAGGGCTGCCTGCCGGTGCAGGCTTCCACCAGGCTCTCTCCATCCCAGGACGTGCCGGTCCTTTGCACCTCGGCCCGAGCCCAGGGGACGCCCATCCCTGCGCCTGCCCCTGGGCCCCGAGACACAGGATCGGCGTGTCCTCGGGCAAACGGGACGCCCACCCGCCCCGCCCCACCGGAGTCTTCTGTCTCCGCGGGCAGGCACCTCTCCCCACACCCCCGCGCGTCCCCTCCCGTCTCCCACAAGAGCCAGGAGCCCTCCCTTCCCGCCGGCCACGGTGTCCCCGACACAAAGGGCACAAAGAGCCGGGACAAACCAGGGGACGGCGGGAGCAGCACCCCAACACACCACGCGCCATCGACTCCAGGGGAGACCGCCACAAGGGAAGAGCAGGCACGCAGGCACACAATCCTCACAACCAGGGTGCCTGGGGGCTGCCACTCTCCTCCCGCGGGCGGGTCCCTGGGCGGGGCTCAGAGCCCACTGGCCCTCCGGAGACCCTGGCGGCCCGCCCCGGGGGCTTCAAAGGTGACTGCCAACGCCAGGGCAATGCCTCCTTGGCGGAGCCCAGCCCCGGGCACGACCACACTCCGGTGGAGAAGCCACCACTTCAACACAGCCTCAGTGCGTCTGTCCCAGTCCGTGTGCCCGAATGTGCGTCCCTCCCACCCTCCCCCACCCCATGTCTGTCTGGCTCTGTGACGTGCCTGTTGGGTTCTGGCTCTGGCTCAGGAGCTCTCTCCCCGCGTGCCTGCCCCCTCTTTCTCTGTCTCTGTCCATGTCTCTCTGTATGTCTAGACACATACATGTACATATACGTGTATATTTCCATCTCGCTCCCTCTTACTCCTCCTCCCGTTCTGTCTGTCTGTCCCTGTCCTGCGGGGACTCTAGTCCCTCTGCCCGCACAAGAACGCAGGATTTGGCGAGGCCAAGAAGGAACACCCACAGAGCCACGGATAGGGGGCTCATAGCACCATGTCTCACGGGCGGCTGGCTTGGAGACACGGCAAGCCGGAGCCGCCCGATCCCCCACCTGCTGGCCGATTCTCTGCCAACCAACAGACCCACCAAGCCGGCCCACTGCAGTCCGCGCCCCTCTGCAATTTGCAGTCCACCATCCGCGCTTCCTAGCTTGGCCACCGCAGCTCTGCCGGTGTCCAATGGCCAACTGGCAACAGCTGAAGGCCAAGCGGTAACAGCTGATGTCAGCGCAGCCCCACGCAGTACCCCCGTCCCCCGGTACCCCCGTCTCCCCGTCACCCCTGTCTCCGTTCCCCCGGTTCCCCGTCTTCCTGTCCCCCGTCTCCCGGGTCCCCCGTCCCCACGTTCCACCATCCCCCCTATTCCGGTCCCCCCCGTCCCCTGTTCCCCCCGTCCCCTGATCCCCCTGTTCCCCCGTACCCCCATCCACCCTCTCCCAGTCCACCCGTCCCCCGGTGCCCCCGTCCCCCCAGTGCCCCATCCCCCGTCCCCCGCTCCCCCGTCCCCCCAGTCCCCCCACGCCCCTGGTCCACCCGTCCCCCATTCCCTCGTCTCCCGGTCCCCCCCTCCCCGGGTCCCCCGACCCCCGTTCCCCTGTCTCCCGGTCCTCCGTCTCGCGGTCCACCTGTCCCCTGGTCCCCCAGTCCCAACATCTCCCCGTCCCCCCGTCCCTCCTTCGCCTGGTCCCCCCGTCCCCCCATACCCCCGGTCTCCCATTCCCCGGTCCCCCGTCTCCTGGTCCCCCGGTCCCCCGGTTCCCCCGGCGCCCAGGCGCCCTTCTACCGGTCCCCCCGTTCCCCGGTCGCCCCGTCTCCCGGTCCCCAGTCTCCCGGTCCCCTGTCTCCCGGTCGCCCGGTCTTCCGGTCCCCCGGTCCTCCGTCCAGTGTTACCCCCTTCCCCCGGTCCCCCGGTCCCCCCATCTCCCTGTCCCTCTGTCTCCCGGTCCGGCCGCACACCCATCCCCCCGTCTCCCGGTCCCCCGTCTCCCGGTCGCCCGGTCCCCAGGTCCCCCGTCTCCCGGTCCCCTCATCCCCTGGACCCCCAACCCCCGGTCCCTGGTCCCCCGGTCCCCCAGTCCCCCGGTTCCCCCATCGCCCTGGCCCCCGTCTACCGATCCCCCAGTTCTCCGTTCGCCCCGTCTTCCGGTCCTCCCGTCCCACAGTCTCCCGTCTCCCGGTGTCCCATCTCCCGGTCACCCCGTCCCCGGTCCCCCGTCTCGCGGTCCCCCGTCTCCTAGTCGCCCCGTTCCCCGGTACCCGATCTCCCGGTCCCCTCATCCCCCAGTCCCCCAACCCCCGGTCCCCCGGTCCCCCCGTCCCCCGGTCCCCGGTCCCCCTGTCCCCCCATCTCCCGGTCCACTGGTACCCCCGTCCCCCCAGTCCATTCATGCCCCTGGTCACCCCGTCGCCCGGTCCCCTATCCCCCGGTCCCCCCAACCTCCGGTCCCCCGGTCCGCGGGTCCCCTGGTACCCCCATCCGCCGTTCCCCCGGTCCCCCCCGTCTCCGTTGCCCCGTTCCCCCCGTCCCCCGGTCCCCCCGTCCCCCGGTCCCCCCGACCCTCCAGTCCCCCTGTCCCTCTGTCTCCCGGTCCCCCCGTCACCCCGTCCCCCCGGCCCCAGGTCCCCCATCTCCCGGTCCCCCCGTCTCACGGTCCCCCGTTCCACCGTTTCCCGGTCCCCCCCTCCCCATGTCCCTCGTCCCCCAGTACCCTCGTACTCCTGTCCCTCCATCCACCGGTCTCCTGGTCCCTCCGTCCCACCGTCCGCCAGTCCCACCGTCCTCTCATTCCCCCAATCCCCCAGTCCCCCAGTCTCCCTGTCCCCCAATTCCCCGGTCTCCCTTTCCCCTGGTACCGTGTCCCCCCATCTCCCGGTCCCCCCGTCCCCTGGTCCCACTGTCTCCCAGTACCCAGTCCCCCTGTCCCCCCGGTCCCCCGGTCCCCTTGTCCCCCCATCCCCCAGTCCCCCCGTCCCCCCGGCCCTCTCGTACTCCCGTCCCCCCATCTTCCGGTCACCCCTTCCCCCCGTCCCACATGCCCCCGTCTCCCAGACCCCCCGTCCCCCGGTTCTCCCAGTTCCAACGGTCTCCCTGTCCCCCTGCCCCTCTTCCCCCATCTCCTGGTACCCCGTCCCCCGGTACCCCCGCCCCGGGTTCCTACAGTCCCACCGTTCTCCCTGTCCCCCCCCTTACACCCGTCTCCCGGTCCCCTGTCCCCCGGTCCTCCCGTCCCCCGGCCCCCTGTCCCCCCGTTCTGTCTGTCGGTCCCTGTCCTGCGGGGACTCTAGTCCCTCTGCCCGCACAAGAACCCAGGATTTGGCGAGGCCAAGAAAGAACACCAACAGAGCCACGGATAGGGGGCTCATAGCACCATGTCTCACGGGCAGCTGGCTTGGAGACACGGCAAGCCGGAGCCGCCCGATCCCCAACCTGCCGGCCGATTCTCTGCCAACCAACAGACCCACCAAGCCGGCCCACTGCAGTCCGCGCCCCTCTGCAATTTGCAGTCCACCATCCGCGCTTCCTAGCTTGGCCACCGCAGCTCTGCCAGTGGCCAATGGCCAACTGGCAACAGCTGATGGCCAAGCGGTAACAGCTGATGTCCGTGCAGCCCCCACGCAGCACCCCTCCACGCGAGGCCCAGAGCCTGGAAAGTGCTCTCTGCAAGTCTGTCCCCACAGTCCCCGTCTGTCTCTCTCCGCCTACCTCTTGCTCCGTCTCTGGCCTTCTCTCATCCTCTCTCTCAACACCCTGGGTCAGGAGAGGTGATGTGTAGCCAGTGAAGTGACCAGTGATCGGGCGGGACGCCGGTCGCTGATGAGGGGCGAGGGCCCAGACAGAAGGCTGTGTGACGAAGGGTGGCGGCAGTCTGGAGGTGCTGCCCCCTGGTCGCGGGTGGCTCTCCCTGGCTTTGGACCAGTGGGTGGGGCCGGCCAGGGCCAGGGCCTGGGTTGCACGTCCCTAGGGTGGAGGGGACTGAGAGGACCCTGCGACCCCCTCGGTGGCCCTGAGTGGTGGGGACAGCACAGCAGCAAGGGGGGTGTGCGGTTGTGGGGCTGGGGGGGGGATGAGAGGGGTTGGGGTAGGGGGGCGTGGTAAAAGCCATTCCGGGCGTGGGGAGTCCCAGGATGCCAGGGCGCCCAGACATATGTCACAGTCAGGGAAGTGACAGAGGCCTGTGGAGCCACTGGGGGGCGCGAAGGGGCCTCGCTGCGGGCCAGGAGTAGCCCGTCGCCCACACCAGCGGCGACCGGAGGAGGCGGGGAGCGGGCGGGAGGCACTCGGGCAGACATGCTCGCCACCCGAGCGGCCCAGCAGCATGGCGCGTGCGCTCAGGAGGCAAGTCGGGAGCAGGCTCTTGGAGTGCCGGGAGCCGGGTCCCAGTGCCTAAGGCCATACCACCCTGAACGCAGCAGATCTCGTCTGATCTCGGAAGCGAAGCAGGGTCTGTCCTGGTTAGTACTTGGATGGGAGACCGCCTGGGAATACCTGTTGGCTTTTGCTAGCGTCTCCTTTTGCATCGCCGCTCCGGCGTGGCTCCCTCCGAACCCCTGCCGCCCCTTGCCCCTCTGCAGCCTCCCAGCCAGCCGCAGGTCCCCCTGACCAGCAGAGGGACAGCCGCCCGGCACTACAAGCTGGCAGCCCCGGCCGCACACCAGGCCCGTGGGCCAGGGCTCCCCCCCCCACACCCTCCTCTCAGTCCTCTTCGGTCCCGCAGGCCGTCATCGCGAATCCTTCGCCGACGCGCGGTCGCCGCCACCGCCGCCTGCGCCAAGCCACTGCCACCACCGGGCTCCCCACACCCCCCCCCACCCCCCGCCAGCGCTGCCCTCGCCGCCGCCCCTGTCTCCGCCCCCGCCGCCGCCACCGCCAAACTCCCTCAAACTCCCTCCTGTGCTCTCCCCACCTCGGCCGCCAGCACCGCGCTCCCCATCTCCGCCACCAGTGCTGCCCTCTCCCCCACCCCCGCCCCCGCCGCCGCCATATCCGTACTCCCTCAATTCCCTCCTCCGCTCTCCCCGCCTCCAGCACCGCCATCTCCCCCGCCCCCGCCCCAGACCCCCGCAGCCACCATCGCCATACTCCCTCAGTCTCCCGCCTCTGCTCTCCCGGCCTCCGCCGCCAGCACCGCCCTCACGCCCTCCCCCGCCCCCGCTGCCGCCATTGCCGCACTCCCTCAATTCCCTCCTCTGCTCTCCCCGCCTCCAGCACCGCCATCTTCCCCGCCCCCGCCCCAGCCCCCGCCGCCACCAATGCCATACTCGCTCAGTCTCCCGCCTCTGCTCTCCCGGCCTCCGCCGCCAGCACCGCCCTCACGCCCTCCCCAGCCCCCGCCGCCACCGCCGCCGCCATCGGCCCCCGTGTCCCAGCGCCCACCGTCAAAGCCCCCATTGTCGCCGCCGCCATCGCCGCCCTGGCGCCATCCACGCGGTTGCCATCGCCTACCTCGCCACCCTCCCCTGCCTCCGCCGCCGCCGCCGCCGCCGCCGCCGCCGCAGCCGCCCCCGCCGCCGCCGCGGGGTCCTCCCACAACTCCCAGGCCCAGGGTTGCCTGCTGGTGCAGGCCTCCACCAGCCTTGGGGCTGCGGTTGGGGGTAAACCTGGTGGCGGTAGGGGGGCGGGTTGTATGCCGGTCTGGGTGCGGGGAGTCCCAGGATGCCAGAGTTCCACGACTTCTGGCACCATCAGGGAAGTGGCAGTGTCCCATGGAGCCCCGGGTGGCGCGAAGGGGCCTCGCTGTCGGCCAGGAGTAGCCCGCCGCCCACGCCAGGGGCATTAGGAAGAGGCGGGGAGCCGGACTGGGGGGGGACGCGGTGCTGGCAGAGCCGGCCCGCGGGTCGATGCTCGCCACCGGAGCGGCTCATCTGCATGGCGGGCGCTCACGAGACAGGCCGGGAGCAGGCTCTTGGGGCGCGGGAGCCGGGTCCCAGCGTCTACGGCCATACCACCCTGAACGCGCCCGATCTCCTCTGATCTCGGGAGCTAAGCAGGGAGGGGCCTGGTTAGTACTTGCATGGGAGACCGCCTGGGAATACCTGTAGGCTTTTGCTCGCCTCTCCTTTTGCGCCGCCGCCCCGGCGTGCCTCCCTCCGAATCCCTGCCGCCCCTTGCCCCTCTGCAACCCCTGCAGCCGCCCAGCCAGCCGAAGGTCCCCCTGGCCAGAGGAGGGACAGCCGCCCAGCACTACAAGCTCGCATCCCCGGCCGCACACCAGGCCTGTCGGCCAGGGCTCCCCCCCTCTCCCTCTTCTTAGTGCTCTTCGCCGAGGCAGGCCGTCAGCCTGCAGCAGTCAGCCGCGTCTAGGTCGCCGCCGCCGCCACCGCCATCGCAGGGCTCCCTCTCGCTCCCCGACCCTGCCGCCGCCGCAACCCCCAACGCCCAAGCCCAGGGCTGCCTGCCGGCGCAGGCTTCCACCAGGCTCTCTCCATCCCAGGACGTGCCGGTCCTTTGCACCTCGGCCCGAGCCCAGGGGACGCCCATCCCTGCGCCTGCCCCTGGGCCCCGAGACACAGGATCGGCGTGTCCTCGGGCAAACGGGACGCCCACCCGCCCCGCCCCACCGGAGTCTTCTGTCTCCGCGGGCAGGCACCTCTCCCCACACCCCCGCGCGTCCCCTCCCGTCTCCCACAAGAGCCAGGAGCCCTCCCTTCCCGCCGGCCACGGTGTCCCCGACACAAAGGGCACAAAGAGCCGGGACAAACCAGGGGACGGCGGGAGCAGCACCCCAACACACCACGCGCCATCGACTCCAGGGGAGACCGCCACAAGGGAAGAGCAGGCACGCAGGCACACAATCCTCACAACCAGGGTGCCTGGGGGCTGCCACTCTCCTCCCGCGGGCGGGTCCCTGGGCGGGGCTCAGAGCCCACTGGCCCTCCGGAGACCCTGGCGGCCCGCCCCGGGGGCTTCAATGGTGACTGCCAACGCCAGGGCAATGCCTCCTTGGCGGAGCCCAGCCCCGGGCACGACCACACTCCGGTGGAGAAGCCACCACTTCAACACAGCCTCAGTGCGTCTGTCCCAGTCCGTGTGCCCGAATGTGCGTCCCTCCCACCCTCCCCCACCCCATGTCTGTCTGGCTCTGTGACGTGCCTGTTGGGTTCTGGCTCTGGCTCAGGAGCTCTCTCCCCGCGTGCCTGCCCCCTCTTTCTCTGTCTCTGTCCATGTCTCTCTGTATGTCTAGACACATACATGTACATATACGTGTATATTTCCATCTCGCTCCCTCTTACTCCTCCTCCCGTTCTGTCTGTCTGTCCCTGTCCTGCGGGGACTCTAGTCCCTCTGCCCGCACAAGAACGCAGGATTTGGCGAGGCCAAGAAGGAACACCCACAGAGCCACGGATAGGGGGCTCATAGCACCATGTCTCACGGGCGGCTGGCTTGGAGACACGGCAAGCCGGAGCCGCCCGATCCCCCACCTGCTGGCCGATTCTCTGCCAACCAACAGACCCACCAAGCCGGCCCACTGCAGTCCGCGCCCCTCTGCAATTTGCAGTCCACCATCCGCGCTTCCTAGCTTGGCCACCGCAGCTCTGCCGGTGTCCAATGGCCAACTGGCAACAGCTGAAGGCCAAGCGGTAACAGCTGATGTCAGTGCAGCCCCACGCAGTACCCCCGTCCCCCGGTACCCCCGTCTCCCCGTCACCCCTGTCTCCGTTCCCCCGGTTCCCCGTCTTCCTGTCCCCCGTCTCCCGGGTCCCCCGTCCCCACGTTCCACCATCCCCCCTATTCCGGTCTCCCCCGTCCCCTGTTCCCCCCGTCCCCTGATCCCCCTGTTCCCCCGTACCCCCATCCACCCTCTCCCAGTCCACCCGTCCCCCGGTGCCCCCGTCCCCCCAGTGCCCCATCCCCCGTCCCCCGCTCCCCCGTCCCCCCAGTCCCCCCACGCCCCTGGTCCACCCGTCCCCCATTCCCTCGTCTCCCGGTCCCCCCCTCCCCGGGTCCCCCGACCCCCGTTCCCCCGTCTCCCGGTCCTCCGTCTCGCGGTCCACCTGTCCCCCGGTCCCCCAGTCCCAACGTCTCCCCGTCCCCCCGTCCCTCCTTCGCCTGGTCCCCCCGTCCCCCCATACCCCCGGTCTCCCATTCCCCGGTCCCCCGTCTCCTGGTCCCCCGGTCCCCCGGTTCCCCCGGCGCCCAGGCGCCCTTCTACCGGTCCCCCCGTTCCCCGGTCGCCCCGTCTCCCGGTCCCCAGTCTCCCGGTCCCCTGTCTCCCGGTCGCCCGGTCTTCCGGTCCCCCGGTCCTCCGTCCAGTGTTACCCCCTTCCCCCGGTCCCCCGGTCCCCCCATCTCCCTGTCCCTCTGTCTCCCGGTCCGGCCGCACACCCATCCCCCCGTCTCCCGGTCCCCCGTCTCCCGGTCGCCCGGTCCCCAGGTCCCCCGTCTCCCGGTCCCCTCATCCCCTGGACCCCCAACCCCCGGTCCCTGGTCCCCCGGTCCCCCAGTCCCCCGGTTCCCCCATCGCCCTGGCCCCCGTCTACCGATCCCCCAGTTCTCCGTTCGCCCCGTCTTCCGGTCCTCCCGTCCCACAGTCTCCCGTCTCCCGGTGTCCCATCTCCCGGTCACCCCGTCCCCGGTCCCCCGTCTCGCGGTCCCCCGTCTCCTAGTCGACCCGTTCCCCGGTACCCGATCTCCCGGTCCCCTCATCCCCCAGTCCCCCAACCCCCGGTCCCCCGGTCCCCCCGTCCCACGGTCCCCGGTCCCCCGGTCCCCCCATCTCCCGGTCCACTGGTACCCCCTTCCCCCCAGTCCATTCATGCCCCTGGTCACCCCGTCGCCCGGTCCCCTATCCCCCGGTCCCCCCAACCTCCGGTCCCCCGGTCCGCGGGTCCCCTGGTCCCCCCATCCGCCGTTCCCCCGGTCCCCCCCGTCTCCGTTGCCCCGGTCCCCCCGTCCCCCGGTCCCCCCGTCCCCCGGTCCCCCCGACCCTCCAGTCCCCCTGTCCCTCTGTCTCCCGGTCCCCCCGTCACCCCGTCCCCCCGGCCCCAGGTCCCCCATCTCCCGGTCCCCCCGTCTCACGGTCCCCCGTTCCCCCGTTTCCCGGTCCCCCCCTCCCCATGTCCCTCGTCCCCCAGTACCCTCGTACTCCTGTCCCTCCATCCACCGGTCTCCTGGTCCCTCCGTCCCACCGTCCGCCAGTCCCACCGTCCTCTCATTCCCCCAATCCCCCAGTCCCCCAGTCTCCCTGTCCCCCAATTCCCCGGTCTCCCTTTCCCCTGGTACCGTGTCCCCCCATCTCCCGGTCCCCCCGTCCCCTGGTCCCACTGTCTCCCAGTACCCAGTCCCCCTGTCCCCCCGGTCCCCCGGTCCCCTTGTCCCCCCATCCCCCAGTCCCCCCGTCTCCCCGGCCCTCTCGTACTCCCGTCCCCCCATCTTCCGGTCACCCCTTCCCCCCGTCCCACATGCCCCCGTCTCCCAGACCCCCCGTCCCCCGGTTCTCCCAGTTCCAACGGTCTCCCTGTCCCCCTGCCCCCCTTCCCCCATCTCCTGGTACCCCGTCCCCCGGTACCCCCGCCCCGGGTTCCTACAGTCCCACCGTTCTCCCTGTCCCCCCCCTTACACCCGTCTCCCGGTCCCCTGTCCCCCGGTCCTCCCGTCCCCCGGTCCCCCTGTCCCCCCGTTCTGTCTGTCGGTCCCTGTCCTGCGGGGACTCTAGTCCCTCTGCCCGCACAAGAACCCAGGATTTGGCGAGGCCAAGAAGGAACACCAACAGAGCCACGGATAGGGGGCTCATAGCACCATGTCTCACGGGCAGCTGGCTTGGAGACACGGCAAGCCGGAGCCGCCCGATCCCCAACCTGCCGGCCGATTCTCTGCCAACCAACAGACCCACCAAGCCGGCCCACTGCAGTCCGCGCCCCTCTGCAATTTGCAGTCCACCATCCGCGCTTCCTAGCTTGGCCACCGCAGCTCTGCCAGTGGCCAATGGCCAACTGGCAACAGCTGATGGCCAAGCGGTAACAGCTGATGTCCGTGCAGCCCCCACGCAGCACCCCTCCACGCGAGGCCCAGAGCCTGGAAAGTGCTCTCTGCAAGTCTGTCCCCACAGTCCCCGTCTGTCTCTCTCCGCCTACCTCTTGCTCCGTCTCTGGCCTTCTCTCATCCTCTCTCTCAACACCCTGGGTCAGGAGAGGTGATGTGTAGCCAGTGAAGTGACCAGTGATCGGGCGGGACGCCGGTCGCTGATGAGGGGCGAGGGCCCAGACAGAAGGCTGTGTGACGAAGGGTGGCGGCAGTCTGGAGGTGCTGCCCCCTGGTCGCGGGTGGCTCTCCCTGGCTTTGGGCCAGTGGGTGGGGCCGGCCAGGGCCAGGGTCTGGGTTGCACGTCCCTAGGGTGGAGGGGACTGAGAGGACCCTGCGACCCCCTCGGTGGCCCTGAGTGGTGGGGACAGCACAGCAGCAAGGGGGGTGTGCGGTTGTGGGGCTGGGGGGGGGGATGAGAGGGGTTGGGGTAGGGGGGCGTGGTAAAAGCCATTCCGGGCGTGGGGAGTCCCAGGATGCCAGGGCGCCCAGACATATGTCACAGTCAGGGAAGTGACAGAGGCCTGTGGAGCCACTGGGGGGCGCGAAGGGGCCTCGCTGCGGGCCAGGAGTAGCCCGTCGCCCACACCAGCGGCGACCGGAGGAGGCGGGGAGCGGGCGGGAGGCACTCGGGCAGACATGCTCGCCACCCGAGCGGCCCAGCAGCATGGCGCGTGCGCTCAGGAGGCAAGTCGGGAGCAGGCTCTTGGAGTGCCGGGAGCCGGGTCCCAGTGCCTAAGGCCATACCACCCTGAACGCAGCAGATCTCGTCTGATCTCGGAAGCGAAGCAGGGTCTGTCCTGGTTAGTACTTGGATGGGAGACCGCCTGGGAATACCTGTTGGCTTTTGCTAGCGTCTCCTTTTGCATCGCCGCTCCGGCGTGGCTCCCTCCGAACCCCTGCCGCCCCTTGCCCCTCTGCAGCCTCCCAGCCAGCCGCAGGTCCCCCTGACCAGCAGAGCGTCAGCCGCCCGGCACTACAAGCTGGCAGCCCCGGCCGCACACCAGGCCCGTGGGCCAGGGCTCCCCCCCCACACCCTCCTCTCAGTCCTCTTCGGTCCCGCAGGCCGTCATCGCGAATCCTTCGCCGACGCGCGGTCGCCGCCACCGCCGCCTGCGCCAAAGCCACCGCCACCACCGGGCTCCCCACACCCCCCCCCACCCCCGCCAGCGCTGCCCTCGCCCCCGCCCCTGTCCCCGCCCCCGCCGCCGCCACCGCCAAACTCCCTCAATCTCCCTCCTGTGCTCTCCCCACCTCGGCCGCCAGCACCGCGCTCCCCATCTCCGCCACCAGTGCTGCCCTCTCCCCCACCCCCGCCCCCGCCGCCGCCATATCCGTACTCCCTCAATTCCCTCCTCCGCTCTCCCCGCCTCCAGCACCGCCATCTTCCCCGCCCCCGCCCCAGCCCCCGCCGCCACCAAGGCCATACTCGCTCAGTCTCCCGCCTCTGCTCTCCCGGCCTCCGCCGCCAGCACCGCCCTCACGCCCTTCCCCGCCCCCGCTGCCGCCATTGCCGCACTCCCTCAATTCCCTCCTCTGCTCTCCCCGCCTCCAGCACCGCCATCTTCCCCGCCCCCGCCCCAGCCCCCGCCGCCACCAAGGCCATACTCGCTCAGTCTCCCGCCTCTGCTCTCCCGGCCTCCGCCGCCAGCACCGCCCTCACGCCCTCCCCAGCCCCCGCCGCCACCGCCGCCGCCATCGGCCCCCGTGTCCCAGCGCCCACCGTCAAAGCCCCCATTGTCGCCGCCGCCATCGCCGCCCTGGCGCCATCCACGCGGTTGCCATCGCCTACCTCGCCACCCTCCCCTGCCTCCGCCGCCGCCGCCGCCGCCGCCGCCGCCGCAGCCGCCCCCGCCGCCGCCGCGGGGTCCTCCCACAACTCCCAGGCCCAGGGTTGCCTGCTGGTGCAGGCCTCCACCAGCCTTGGGGCTGCGGTTGGGGGTAAACCTGGTGGCGGTAGGGGGGCGGGTTGTATGCCGGTCTGGGTGCGGGGAGTCCCAGGATGCCAGAGTTCCAGGACTTCTGGCACCATCAGGGAAGTGGCAGTGTCCCATGGAGCCCCGGGTGGCGCGAAGGGGCCTCGCTGTCGGCCAGGAGTAGCCCGCCGCCCACGCCAGGGGCATTAGGAAGAGGCGGGGAGCCGGACTGGGGGGGGACGCGGTGCTGGCAGAGCCGGCCCGCGGGTCGATGCTCGCCACCGGAGCGGCTCATCTGCATGGCGGGCGCTCACGAGACAGGCCGGGAGCAGGCTCTTGGGGCGCGGGAGCCGGGTCCCAGCGTCTACGGCCATACCACCCTGAACGCGCCCGATCTCCTCTGATCTCGGGAGCTAAGCAGGGAGGGGCCTGGTTAGTACTTGCATGGGAGACCGCCTGGGAATACCTGTAGGCTTTTGCTCGCCTCTCCTTTTGCGCCGCCGCCCCGGCGTGCCTCCCTCCGAATCCCTGCCGCCCCTTGCCCCTCTGCAACCCCTGCAGCCGCCCAGCCAGCCGAAGGTCCCCCTGGCCAGAGGAGGGACAGCCGCCCAGCACTACAAGCTCGCATCCCCGGCCGCACACCAGGCCTGTCGGCCAGGGCTCCCCCCCTCTCCCTCTTCTTAGTGCTCTTCGCCGAGGCAGGCCGTCAGCCTGCAGCAGTCAGCCGCGTCTAGGTCGCCGCCGCCGCCGCCACCGCCATCGCAGGGCTCCCTCTCGCTCCCCGACCCTGCCGCCGCCGCAACCCCCAACGCCCAAGCCCAGGGCTGCCTGCCGGCGCAGGCTTCCACCAGGCTCTCTCCATCCCAGGACGTGCCGGTCCTTTGCACCTCGGCCCGAGCCCAGGGGACGCCCATCCCTGCGCCTGCCCCTGGGCCCCGAGACACAGGATCGGCGTGTCCTCGGGCAAACGGGACGCCCACCCGCCCCGCCCCACCGGAGTCTTCTGTCTCCGCGGGCAGGCACCTCTCCCCACACCCCCGCGCGTCCCCTCCCGTCTCCCACAAGAGCCAGGAGCCCTCCCTTCCCGCCGGCCACGGTGTCCCCGACACAAAGGGCACAAAGAGCCGGGACAAACCAGGGGACGGCGGGAGCAGCACCCCAACACACCACGCGCCATCGACTCCAGGGGAGACCGCCACAAGGGAAGAGCAGGCACGCAGGCACACAATCCTCACAACCAGGGTGCCTGGGGGCTGCCACTCTCCTCCCGCGGGCGGGTCCCTGGGCGGGGCTCAGAGCCCACTGGCCCTCCGGAGACCCTGGCGGCCCGCCCCGGGGGCTTCAATGGTGACTGCCAACGCCAGGGCAATGCCTCCTTGGCGGAGCCCAGCCCCGGGCACGACCACACTCCGGTGGAGAAGCCACCACTTCAACACAGCCTCAGTGCGTCTGTCCCAGTCCGTGTGCCCGAATGTGCGTCCCTCCCACCCTCCCCCACCCCATGTCTGTCTGGCTCTGTGACGTGCCTGTTGGGTTCTGGCTCTGGCTCAGGAGCTCTCTCCCCGCGTGCCTGCCCCCTCTTTCTCTGTCTCTGTCCATGTCTCTCTGTATGTCTAGACACATACATGTACATATACGTGTATATTTCCATCTCGCTCCCTCTTACTCCTCCTCCCGTTCTGTCTGTCTGTCCCTGTCCTGCGGGGACTCTAGTCCCTCTGCCCGCACAAGAACGCAGGATTTGGCGAGGCCAAGAAGGAACACCCACAGAGCCACGGATAGGGGGCTCATAGCACCATGTCTCACGGGCGGCTGGCTTGGAGACACGGCAAGCCGGAGCCGCCCGATCCCCCACCTGCTGGCCGATTCTCTGCCAACCAACAGACCCACCAAGCCGGCCCACTGCAGTCCGCGCCCCTCTGCAATTTGCAGTCCACCATCCGCGCTTCCTAGCTTGGCCACCGCAGCTCTGCCGGTGTCCAATGGCCAACTGGCAACAGCTGAAGGCCAAGCGGTAACAGCTGATGTCAGTGCAGCCCCACGCAGTACCCCCGTCCCCCGGTACCCCCGTCTCCCCGTCACCCCTGTCTCCGTTCCCCCGGTTCCCCGTCTTCCTGTCCCCCGTCTCCCGGGTCCCCCGTCCCCACGTTCCACCATCCCCCCTATTCCGGTCCCCCCCGTCCCCTGTTCCCCCCGTCCCCTGATCCCCCTGTTCCCCCGTACCCCCATCCACCCTCTCCCAGTCCACCCGTCCCCCGGTGCCCCCGTCCCCCCAGTGCCCCATCCCCCGTCCCCCGCTCCCCCGTCCCCCCAGTCCCCCCACGCCCCTGGTCCACCCGTCCCCCATTCCCTCGTCTCCCGGTCCCCCCCTCCCCGGGTCCCCCGACCCCCGTTCCCCCGTCTCCCGGTCCTCCGTCTCGCGGTCCACCTGTCCCCCGGTCCCCCAGTCCCAACGTCTCCCCGTCCCCCCGTCCCCCCATACCCCCGGTCTCCCATTCCCCGGTCCCCCGTCTCCTGGTCCCCCGGTCCCCCGGTTCCCCCGGCGCCCAGGCGCCCTTCTACCGGTCCCCCCGTTCCCCGGTCGCCCCGTCTCCCGGTCCCCAGTCTCCCGGTCCCCTGTCTCCCGGTCGCCCGGTCTTCCGGTCCCCCGGTCCTCCGTCCAGTGTTACCCCCTTCCCCCGGTCCCCCGGTCCCCCCATCTCCCTGTCCCTCTGTCTCCCGGTCCGGCCGCACACCCATCCCCCCGTCTCCCGGTCCCCCGTCTCCCGGTCGCCCGGTCCCCAGGTCCCCCGTCTCCCGGTCCCCTCATCCCCTGGACCCCCAACCCCCGGTCCCTGGTCCCCCGGTCCCCCAGTCCCCCGGTTCCCCCATCGCCCTGGCCCCCGTCTACCGATCCCCCAGTTCTCCGTTCGCCCCGTCTTCCGGTCCTCCCGTCCCACAGTCTCCCGTCTCCCGGTGTCCCATCTCCCGGTCACCCCGTCCCCGGTCCCCCGTCTCGCGGTCCCCCGTCTCCTAGTCGACCCGTTCCCCGGTACCCGATCTCCCGGTCCCCTCATTCCCCAGTCCCCCAACCCCCTGTCCCACGGTCCCCGGTCCCCCGGTCCCCCCATCTCCCGGTCCACTGGTACCCCCTTCCCCCCAGTCCATTCATGCCCCTGGTCACCCCGTCGCCCGGTCCCCTATCCCCCGGTCCCCCCAACCTCCGGTCCCCCGGTCCGCGGGTCCCCTGGTCCCCCCATCCGCCGTTCCCCCGGTCCCCCCCGTCTCCGTTGCCCCGGTCCCCCCGTCCCCCGGTCCCCCCGTCCCCCGGTCCCCCCGACCCTCCAGTCCCCCTGTCCCTCTGTCTCCCGGTCCCCCCGTCACCCCGTCCCCCCGGCCCCAGGTCCCCCATCTCCCGGTCCCCCCGTCTCACGGTCCCCCGTTCCCCCGTTTCCCGGTCCCCCCCTCCCCATGTCCCTCGTCCCCCAGTACCCTCGTACTCCTGTCCCTCCATCCACCGGTCTCCTGGTCCCTCCGTCCCACCGTCCGCCAGTCCCACCGTCCTCTCATTCCCCCAATCCCCCAGTCCCCCAGTCTCCCTGTCCCCCAATTCCCCGGTCTCCCTTTCCCCTGGTACCGTGTCCCCCCATCTCCCGGTCCCCCCGTCCCCTGGTCCCACTGTCTCCCAGTACCCAGTCCCCCTGTCCCCCCGGTCCCCCGGTCCCCTTGTCCCCCCATCCCCCAGTCCCCCCGTCCCCCCGGCCCTCTCGTACTCCCGTCCCCCCATCTTCCGGTCACCCCTTCCCCCCGTCCCACATGCCCCCGTCTCCCAGACCCCCCGTCCCCCGGTTCTCCCAGTTCCAACGGTCTCCCTGTCCCCCTGCCCCCCTTCCCCCATCTCCTGGTACCCCGTCCCCCGGTACCCCCGCCCCGGGTTCCTACAGTCCCACCGTTCTCCCTGTCCCCCCCCTTACACCCGTCTCCCGGTCCCCTGTCCCCCGGTCCTCCCGTCCCCCGGTCCCCCTGTCCCCCCGTTCTGTCTGTCGGTCCCTGTCCTGCGGGGACTCTAGTCCCTCTGCCCGCACAAGAACCCAGGATTTGGCGAGGCCAAGAAGGAACACCAACAGAGCCACGGATAGGGGGCTCATAGCACCATGTCTCACGGGCAGCTGGCTTGGAGACACGGCAAGCCGGAGCCGCCCGATCCCCAACCTGCCGGCCGATTCTCTGCCAACCAACAGACCCACCAAGCCGGCCCACTGCAGTCCGCGCCCCTCTGCAATTTGCAGTCCACCATCCGCGCTTCCTAGCTTGGCCACCGCAGCTCTGCCAGTGGCCAATGGCCAACTGGCAACAGCTGATGGCCAAGCGGTAACAGCTGATGTCCGTGCAGCCCCCACGCAGCACCCCTCCACGCGAGGCCCAGAGCCTGGAAAGTGCTCTCTGCAAGTCTGTCCCCACAGTCCCCGTCTGTCTCTCTCCGCCTACCTCTTGCTCCGTCTCTGGCCTTCTCTCATCCTCTCTCTCAACACCCTGGGTCAGGAGAGGTGATGTGTAGCCAGTGAAGTGACCAGTGATCGGGCGGGACGCCGGTCGCTGATGAGGGGCGAGGGCCCAGACAGAAGGCTGTGTGACGAAGGGTGGCGGCAGTCTGGAGGTGCTGCCCCCTGGTCGCGGGTGGCTCTCCCTGGCTTTGGGCCAGTGGGTGGGGCCGGCCAGGGCCAGGGTCTGGGTTGCACGTCCCTAGGGTGGAGGGGACTGAGAGGACCCTGCGACCCCCTCGGTGGCCCTGAGTGGTGGGGACAGCACAGCAGCAAGGGGGGTGTGCGGTTGTGGGGCTGGGGGGGGGGATGAGAGGGGTTGGGGTAGGGGGCGTGGTAAAAGCCATTCCGGGCGTGGGGAGTCCCAGGATGCCAGGGCGCCCAGACATATGTCACAGTCAGGGAAGTGACAGAGGCCTGTGGAGCCACTGGGGGGCGCGAAGGGGCCTCGCTGCGGGCCAGGAGTAGCCCGTCGCCCACACCAGCGGCGACCGGAGGAGGCGGGGAGCGGGCGGGAGGCACTCGGGCAGACATGCTCGCCACCCGAGCGGCCCAGCAGCATGGCGCGTGCGCTCAGGAGGCAAGTCGGGAGCAGGCTCTTGGAGTGCCGGGAGCCGGGTCCCAGTGCCTAAGGCCATACCACCCTGAACGCAGCAGATCTCGTCTGATCTCGGAAGCGAAGCAGGGTCTGTCCTGGTTAGTACTTGGATGGGAGACCGCCTGGGAATACCTGTTGGCTTTTGCTAGCGTCTCCTTTTGCATCGCCGCTCCGGCGTGGCTCCCTCCGAACCCCTGCCGCCCCTTGCCCCTCTGCAGCCTCCCAGCCAGCCGCAGGTCCCCCTGACCAGCAGAGCGTCAGCCGCCCGGCACTACAAGCTGGCAGCCCCGGCCGCACACCAGGCCCGTGGGCCAGGGCTCCCCCCCCACACCCTCCTCTCAGTCCTCTTCGGTCCCGCAGGCCGTCATCGCGAATCCTTCGCCGACGCGCGGTCGCCGCCACCGCCGCCTGCGCCAAAGCCACCGCCACCACCGGGCTCCCCACACCCCCCCCCACCCCCGCCAGCGCTGCCCTCGCCCCCGCCCCTGTCCCCGCCCCCGCCGCCGCCACCGCCAAACTCCCTCAATCTCCCTCCTGTGCTCTCCCCACCTCGGCCGCCAGCACCGCGCTCCCCATCTCCGCCACCAGTGCTGCCCTCTCCCCCACCCCCGCCCCCGCCGCCGCCATATCCGTACTCCCTCAATTCCCTCCTCCGCTCTCCCCGCCTCCAGCACCGCCATCTCCCCCGCCCCCGCCCCAGACCCCCGCAGCCGCCATCGCCATACTCCCTCAGTCTCCGGCCTCTGCTCTCCCGGCCTCCGCCGCCAGCACCGCCCTCACGCCCTCCCCCGCCCCCGCTGCCGCCATTGCCGCACTCCCTCAATTCCCTCCTCTGCTCTCCCCGCCTCCAGCACCGCCATCTTCCCCGCCCCCGCCCCAGCCCCCGCCGCCACCAAGGCCATACTCGCTCAGTCTCCCGCCTCTGCTCTCCCGGCCTCCGCCGCCAGCACCGCCCTCACGCCCTCCCCAGCCCCCGCCGCCACCGCCGCCGCCATCGGCCCCCGTGTCCCAGCGCCCACCGTCAAAGCCCCCATTGTCGCCGCCGCCATCGCCGCCCTGGCGCCATCCACGCGGTTGCCATCGCCTACCTCGCCACCCTCCCCTGCCTCCGCCGCCGCCGCCGCCGCCGCCGCCGCCGCCGCCGCCGCCGCCGCCGCAGCCGCCCCCGCCGCCGCCGCGGGGTCCTCCCACAACTCCCAGGCCCAGGGTTGCCTGCTGGTGCAGGCCTCCACCAGCCTTGGGGCTGCGGTTGGGGGTAAACCTGGTGGCGGTAGGGGGGCGGGTTGTATGCCGGTCTGGGTGCGGGGAGTCCCAGGATGCCAGAGTTCCAGGACTTCTGGCACCATCAGGGAAGTGGCAGTGTCCCATGGAGCCCCGGGTGGCGCGAAGGGGCCTCGCTGTCGGCCAGGAGTAGCCCGCCGCCCACGCCAGGGGCATTAGGAAGAGGCGGGGAGCCGGACTGGGGGGGGACGCGGTGCTGGCAGAGCCGGCCCGCGGGTCGATGCTCGCCACCGGAGCGGCTCATCTGCATGGCGGGCGCTCACGAGACAGGCCGGGAGCAGGCTCTTGGGGCGCGGGAGCCGGGTCCCAGCGTCTACGGCCATACCACCCTGAACGCGCCCGATCTCCTCTGATCTCGGGAGCTAAGCAGGGAGGGGCCTGGTTAGTACTTGCATGGGAGACCGCCTGGGAATACCTGTAGGCTTTTGCTCGCCTCTCCTTTTGCGCCGCCGCCCCGGCGTGCCTCCCTCCGAATCCCTGCCGCCCCTTGCCCCTCTGCAACCCCTGCAGCCGCCCAGCCAGCCGAAGGTCCCCCTGGCCAGAGGAGGGACAGCCGCCCAGCACTACAAGCTCGCATCCCCGGCCGCACACCAGGCCTGTCGGCCAGGGCTCCCCCCCTCTCCCTCTTCTTAGTGCTCTTCGCCGAGGCAGGCCGTCAGCCTGCAGCAGTCAGCCGCGTCTAGGTCGCCGCCGCCGCCGCCACCATCGCAGGGCTCCCTCTCGCTCCCCGACCCTGCCGCCGCCGCAACCCCCAACGCCCAAGCCCAGGGCTGCCTGCCGGCGCAGGCTTCCACCAGGCTCTCTCCATCCCAGGACGTGCCGGTCCTTTGCACCTCGGCCCGAGCCCAGGGGACGCCCATCCCTGCGCCTGCCCCTGGGCCCCGAGACACAGGATCGGCGTGTCCTCGGGCAAACGGGACGCCCTCCCGCCCCGCCCCACCGGAGTCTTCTGTCTCCGCGGGCAGGCACCTCTCCCCACACCCCCGCGCGTCCCCTCCCGTCTCCCACAAGAGCCAGGAGCCCTCCCTTCCCGCCGGCCACGGTGTCCCCGACACAAAGGGCACAAAGAGCCGGGACAAACCAGGGGACGGCGGGAGCAGCACCCCAACACACCACGCGCCATCGACTCCAGGGGAGACCGCCACAAGGGAAGAGCAGGCACGCAGGCACACAATCCTCACAACCAGGGTGCCTGGGGGCTGCCACTCTCCTCCCGCGGGCGGGTCCCTGGGCGGGGCTCAGAGCCCACTGGCCCTCCGGAGACCCTGGCGGCCCGCCCCGGGGGCTTCAATGGTGACTGCCAACGCCAGGGCAATGCCTCCTTGGCGGAGCCCAGCCCCGGGCACGACCACACTCCGGTGGAGAAGCCACCACTTCAACACAGCCTCAGTGCGTCTGTCCCAGTCCGTGTGCCCGAATGTGCGTCCCTCCCACCCTCCCCCACCCCATGTCTGTCTGGCTCTGTGACGTGCCTGTTGGGTTCTGGCTCTGGCTCAGGAGCTCTCTCCCCGCGTGCCTGCCCCCTCTTTCTCTGTCTCTGTCCATGTCTCTCTGTATGTCTAGACACATACATGTACATATACGTGTATATTTCCATCTCGCTCCCTCTTACTCCTCCTCCCGTTCTGTCTGTCTGTCCCTGTCCTGCGGGGACTCTAGTCCCTCTGCCCGCACAAGAACGCAGGATTTGGCGAGGCCAAGAAGGAACACCAACAGAGCCACGGATAGGGGGCTCATAGCACCATGTCTCACGGGCGGCTGGCTTGGAGACACGGCAAACCGGAGCCGCCCGATCCCCCACGTGCTGGCCGATTCTCTGCCAACCAACAGACCCACCAAGCCGGCCCACTGCAGTCCGCGCCCCTCTGCAATTTGCAGTCCACCATCCGCGCTTCCTAGCTTGGCCACCGCAGCTCTGCCGGTGTCCAATGGCCAACTGGCAACAGCTGAAGGCCAAGCGGTAACAGCTGATGTCAGTGCAGCCCCACGCAGTACCCCCGTCCCCCGGTACCCCCGTCTCCCCGTCACCCCTGTCTCCGTTCCCCCGGTTCCCCATCTTCCTGTCCCCCGTCTCCCGGGTCCCCCGTCCCCACGTTCCACCATCCCCCCTATTCCGGTCCCCCCCGTCCCCTGTTCCCCCCGTCCCCTGATCCCCCTGTTCCCCCGTACCCCCATCCACCCTCTCCCAGTCCACCCGTCCCCCGGTGCCCCCGTCCCCCCAGTGCCCCATCCCCCGTCCCCCGCTCCCCCGTCCCCCCAGTCCCCCCACGCCCCTGGTCCACCCGTCCCCCATTCCCTCGTCTCCCGGTCCCCCCCTCCCCGGGTCCCCCGACCCCCGTTCCCCCGTCTCCCGGTCCTCCGTCTCGCGGTCCACCTGTCCCCCGGTCCCCCAGTCCCAACGTCTCCCCGTCCCCCCGTCCCTCCTTCGCCTGGTCCCCCCGTCCCCCCATACCCCCGGTCTCCCGTTCCCCGGTCCCCCGTCTCCTGGTCCCCTGGTCCCCCGGTTCCCCCGGCGCCCAGGCGCCCTTCTACCGGTCCCCCCGTTCCCCGGTCGCCCCGTCTCCCGGTCCCCAGTCTCCCGGTCCCCTGTCTCCCGGTCGCCCGGTCTTCCGGTCCCCCGGTCCTCCGTCCAGTGTTACCCCCTTCCCCCGGTCCCCCGGTCCCCCCATCTCCCTGTCCCTCTGTCTCCCGGTCCGGCCGCACACCCATCCCCCCGTCTCCCTGTCCCCCGTCTCCCGGTCGCCCGGTCAAAAGGTCCCCCGTCTCCCGGTCCCCTCATCCCCTGGACCCCCAACCCCCGGTCCCTGGTCCCCCGGTCCCCCAGTCCCCCGGTTCCCCCATCGCCCTGGCCCCCGTCTACCGATCCCCCAGTTCTCCGTTCGCCCCGTCTTCCGGTCCTCCCGTCCCACAGTCTCCCGTCTCCCGGTGTCCCATCTCCCGGTCACCCCGTCCCCGGTCCCCCGTCTCGCGGTCCCCCGTCTCCTAGTCGCCCCGTTCCCCGGTACCCGATCTCCCGGTCCCCTCATCCCCCAGTCCCCCAACCCCCGGTCCCCCGGTCCCCCCGTCCCCCGGTCCCCGGTCCCCCGGTCCCCCCATCTCCCGGTCCACTGGTACCCCCGTCCCCCCAGTCCATTCATGCCCCTGGTCACCCCGTCGCCCGGTCCCCTATCCCCCGGTCCCCCCAACCTCCGGTCCCCCGGTCCGCGGGTCCCCTGGTACCCCCATCCGCCGTTCCCCCGGTCCCCCCCGTCTCCGTTGCCCCGTTCCCCCCGTCCCCCGGTCCCCCCGTCCCCCGGTCCCCCCGACCCTCCAGTCCCCCTGTCCCTCTGTCTCCCGGTCCCCCCGTCACCCCGTCCCCCCGGCCCCAGGTCCCCCATCTCCCGGTCCCCCCGTCTCACGGTCCCCCGTTCCCCCGTTTCCCGGTCCCCCCCTCCCCATGTCCCTCGTCCCCCAGTACCCTCGTACTCCTGTCCCTCCATCCACCGGTCTCCTGGTCCCTCCGTCCCACCGTCCGCCAGTCCCACCGTCCTCTCATTCCCCCAATCCCCCAGTCCCCCAGTCTCCCTGTCCCCCAATTCCCCGGTCTCCCTTTCCCCTGGTACCGTGTCCCCCCATCTCCCGGTCCCCCCGTCCCCTGGTCCCACTGTCTCCCAGTACCCAGTCCCCCTGTCCCCCCGGTCCCCCGGTCCCCTTGTCCCCCCATCCCCCAGTCCCCCCGTCCCCCCGGCCCTCTCGTACTCCCGTCCCCCCATCTTCCGGTCACCCCTTCCCCCCGTCCCACATGCCCCCGTCTCCCAGACCCCCCGTCCCCCGGTTCTCCCAGTTCCAACGGTCTCCCTGTCCCCCTGCCCCCCTTCCCCCATCTCCTGGTACCCCGTCCCCCGGTACCCCCGCCCCGGGTTCCTACAGTCCCACCGTTCTCCCTGTCCCCCCCCTTACACCCGTCTCCCGGTCCCCTGTCCCCCGGTCCTCCCGTCCCCCGGTCCCCCTGTCCCCCCGTTCTGTCTGTCGGTCCCTGTCCTGCGGGGACTCTAGTCCCTCTGCCCGCACAAGAACCCAGGATTTGGCGAGGCCAAGAAGGAACACCAACAGAGCCACGGATAGGGGGCTCATAGCACCATGTCTCACGGGCAGCTGGCTTGGAGACACGGCAAGCCGGAGCCGCCCGATCCCCAACCTGCCGGCCGATTCTCTGCCAACCAACAGACCCACCAAGCCGGCCCACTGCAGTCCGCGCCCCTCTGCAATTTGCAGTCCACCATCCGCGCTTCCTAGCTTGGCCACCGCAGCTCTGCCAGTGGCCAATGGCCAACTGGCAACAGCTGATGGCCAAGCGGTAACAGCTGATGTCCGTGCAGCCCCCACGCAGCACCCCTCCACGCGAGGCCCAGAGCCTGGAAAGTGCTCTCTGCAAGTCTGTCCCCACAGTCCCCGTCTGTCTCTCTCCGCCTACCTCTTGCTCCGTCTCTGGCCTTCTCTCATCCTCTCTCTCAACACCCTGGGTCAGGAGAGGTGATGTGTAGCCAGTGAAGTGACCAGTGATCGGGCGGGACGCCGGTCGCTGATGAGGGGCGAGGGCCCAGACAGAAGGCTGTGTGACGAAGGGTGGCGGCAGTCTGGAGGTGCTGCCCCCTGGTCGCGGGTGGCTCTCCCTGGCTTTGGGCCAGTGGGTGGGGCCGGCCAGGGCCAGGGCCTGGGTTGCACGTCCCTAGGGTGGAGGGGACTGAGAGGACCCTGCGACCCCCTCGGTGGCCCTGAGTGGTGGGGACAGCACAGCAGCAAGGGGGGTGTGCGGTTGTGGGGCTGGGGGGGGGATGAGAGGGGTTGGGGTAGGGGGGCGTGGTAAAAGCCATTCCGGGCGTGGGGAGTCCCAGGATGCCAGGGCGCCCAGACATATGTCACAGTCAGGGAAGTGACAGAGGCCTGTGGAGCCACTGGGGGGCGCGAAGGGGCCTCGCTGCGGGCCAGGAGTAGCCCGTCGCCCACACCAGCGGCGACCGGAGGAGGCGGGGAGCGGGCCGGAGGCACTCGGGCAGACATGCTCGCCACCCGAGCGGCCCAGCAGCATGGCGCGTGCGCTCAGGAGGCAAGTCGGGAGCAGGCTCTTGGAGTGCCGGGAGCCGGGTCCCAGTGCCTAAGGCCATACCACCCTGAACGCAGCAGATCTCGTCTGATCTCGGAAGCGAAGCAGGGTCTGTCCTGGTTAGTACTTGGATGGGAGACCGCCTGGGAATACCTGTTGGCTTTTGCTAGCGTCTCCTTTTGCATCGCCGCTCCGGCGTGGCTCCCTCCGAACCCCTGCCGCCCCTTGCCCCTCTGCAGCCTCCCAGCCAGCCGCAGGTCCCCCTGACCAGCAGAGGGTCAGCCGCCCGGCACTACAAGCTGGCAGCCCCGGCCGCACACCAGGCCCGTGGGCCAGGGCTCCCCCCCCCACACCCTCCTCTCAGTCCTCTTCGGTCCCGCAGGCCGTCATCGCGAATCCTTCGCCGACGCGCGGTCGCCGCCACCGCCGCCTGCGCCAAAGCCACCGCAACCACCGGGCTCCCCACACCCCCCCCCACCCCCCGCCAGCGCTGCCCTCGCCCCCGCCCCTGTCCCCGCCCCCGCCGCCGCCACCGCCAAACTCCCTCAAACTCCCTCCTGTGCTCTCCCCACCTCGGCCGCCAGCACCGCGCTCCCCATCTCCGCCACCAGTGCTGCCCTCTCCCCCACCCCCGCCCCCGCCCCCGCCGCCCCATATCCGTACTCCCTCAATTCCCTCCTCCGCTCTCCCCGCCTCCAGCACCGCCATCTCCCCCGCCCCCGCCCCAGACCCCCGCAGCCACCATCGCCATACTCCCTCCGTCTCCCGCCTCTGCTCTCCCGGCCTCCGCCGCCAGCACCGCCCTCACGCCCTCCCCCGCCCCCGCTGCCGCCATTGCCGCACTCCCTCAATTCCCTCCTCTGCTCTCCCCGCCTCCAGCACCGCCATCTTCCCCGCTTCCGCCCCAGCCCCCGCCGCCACCAATGCCATACTCGCTCAGTCTCCCGCCTCTGCTCTCCCGGCCTCCGCCGCCAGCACCGCCCTCACGCCCTCCCCAGCCCCCGCCGCCACCGCCGCCGCCATCGGCCCCCGTGTCCCAGCGCCCACCGTCAAAGCCCCCATTGTCGCCGCCGCCATCGCCGCCCTGGCGCCATCCACGCGGTTGCCATCGCCTACCTCGCCACCCTCCCCTGCCTCCGCCGCCGCCGCCGCCGCCGCCGCCGCCGCCGCAGCCGCCCCCGCCGCCGCCGCGGGGTCCTCCCACAACTCCCAGGCCCAGGGTTGCCTGCTGGTGCAGGCCTCCACCAGCCTTGGGGCTGCGGTTGGGGGTAAACCTGGTGGCGGTAGGGGGGCGGGTTGTATGCCGGTCTGGGTGCGGGGAGTCCCAGGATGCCAGAGTTCCACGACTTCTGGCACCATCAGGGAAGTGGCAGTGTCCCATGGAGCCCCGGGTGGCGCGAAGGGGCCTCGCTGTCGGCCAGGAGTAGCCCGCCGCCCACGCCAGGGGCATTAGGAAGAGGCGGGGAGCCGGACTGGGGGGGGACGCGGTGCTGGCAGAGCCGGCCCGCGGGTCGATGCTCGCCACCGGAGCGGCTCATCTGCATGGCGGGCGCTCACGAGACAGGCCGGGAGCAGGCTCTTGGGGCGCGGGAGCCGGGTCCCAGCGTCTACGGCCATACCACCCTGAACGCGCCCGATCTCCTCTGATCTCGGGAGCTAAGCAGGGAGGGGCCTGGTTAGTACTTGCATGGGAGACCGCCTGGGAATACCTGTAGGCTTTTGCTCGCCTCTCCTTTTGCGCCGCCGCCCCGGCGTGCCTCCCTCCGAATCCCTGCCGCCCCTTGCCCCTCTGCAACCCCTGCAGCCGCCCAGCCAGCCGAAGGTCCCCCTGGCCAGAGGAGGGACAGCCGCCCAGCACTACAAGCTCGCATCCCCGGCCGCACACCAGGCCTGTCGGCCAGGGCTACCCCCCTCTCCCTCTTCTTAGTGCTCTTCGCCGAGGCAGGCCGTCAGCCTGCAGCAGTCAGCCGCGTCTAGGTCGCCGCCGCCGCCACCGCCATCGCAGGGCTCCCTCTCGCTCCCCGACCCTGCCGCCGCCGCAACCCCCAACGCCCAAGCCCAGGGCTGCCTGCCGGCGCAGGCTTCCACCAGGCTCTCTCCATCCCAGGACGTGCCGGTCCTTTGCACCTCGGCCCGAGCCCAGGGGACGCCCATCCCTGCGCGTGCCCCTGGGCCCCGAGACACAGGATCGGCGTGTCCTCGGGCAAACGGGACGCCCACCCGCCCCGCCCCACCGGAGTCTTCTGTCTCCGCGGGCAGGCACCTCTCCCCACACCCCCGCGCGTCCCCTCCCGTCTCCCACAAGAGCCAGGAGCCCTCCCTTCCCGCCGGCCACGGTGTCCCCGACACAAAGGGCACAAAGAGCCGGGACAAACCAGGGGACGGCGGGAGCAGCACCCCAACACACCACGCGCCATCGACTCCAGGGGAGACCGCCACAAGGGAAGAGCAGGCACGCAGGCACACAATCCTCACAACCAGGGTGCCTGGGGGCTGCCACTCTCCTCCCGCGGGCGGGTCCCTGGGCGGGGCTCAGAGCCCACTGGCCCTCCGGAGACCCTGGCGGCCCGCCCCGGGGGCTTCAATGGTGACTGCCAACGCCAGGGCAATGCCTCCTTGGCGGAGCCCAGCCCCGGGCACGACCACACTCCGGTGGAGAAGCCACCACTTCAACACAGCCTCAGTGCGTCTGTCCCAGTCCGTGTGCCCGAATGTGCGTCCCTCCCACCCTCCCCCACCCCATGTCTGTCTGGCTCTGTGACGTGCCTGTTGGGTTCTGGCTCTGGCTCAGGAGCTCTCTCCCCGCGTGCCTGCCCCCTCTTTCTCTGTCTCTGTCCATGTCTCTCTGTATGTCTAGACACATACATGTACATATACGTGTATATTTCCATCTCGCTCCCTCTTACTCCTCCTCCCGTTCTGTCTGTCTGTCCCTGTCCTGCGGGGACTCTAGTCCCTCTGCCCGCACAAGAACGCAGGATTTGGCGAGGCCAAGAAGGAACACCCACAGAGCCACGGATAGGGGGCTCATAGCACCATGTCTCACGGGCGGCTGGCTTGGAGACACGGCAAGCCGGAGCCGCCCGATCCCCCACCTGCTGGCCGATTCTCTGCCAACCAACAGACCCACCAAGCCGGCCCACTGCAGTCCGCGCCCCTCTGCAATTTGCAGTCCACCATCCGCGCTTCCTAGCTAGGCCACCGCAGCTCTGCCGGTGTCCAATGGCCAACTGGCAACAGCTGAAGGCCAAGCGGTAACAGCTGATGTCAGTGCAGCCCCACGCAGTACCCCCGTCCCGCGGTACCCCCGTCTCCCCGTCACCCCTGTCTCCGTTCCCCCGGTTCCCCGTCTTCCTGTCCCCCGTCTCCCGGGTCCCCCGTCCCCACGTTCCACCATCCCCCCTATTCCGGTCCCCCCCGTCCCCTGTTCCCCCCGTCCCCTGATCCCCCTTTTCCCCCCGTACCCCCATCCACCCTCTCCCAGTCCACCCGTCCCCCGGTGCCCCCGTCCCCCCAGTGCCCCATCCCCCGTCCCCCGCTCCCCCGTCCCCCCAGTCCCCCCACGCCCCTGGTCCACCCGTCCCCCATTCCCTCGTCTCCCGGTCCCCCCCTCCCCGGGTCCCCCGACACCCGTTCCCCCGTCTCCCGGTCCTCCGTCTCGCGGTCCACCTGTCCCCCGGTCCCCCAGTCCCAACGTCTCCCCGTCCCCCCATCCCTCCTTCGCCTGGTCCCCCCGTCCCCCCATACCCCCGGTCTCCCGTTCCCCGGTCCCCCGTCTCCTGGTCCCCCGGTCCCCCGGTCCCCCGGTTCCCCCGGTGCCCAGGCGCCCTTCTACCGGTCCCCCCGTTCCCCGGTCGCCCCGTCTCCCGGTCCCCAGTCTCCCGGTCCCCTGTCTCCCGGTCGCCCGGTCTTCCGGTCCCCCGGTCTTCCGTCCAGTGTTACCCCCTTCCCCCGGTCCCCCGGTCCCCCCATCTCCCTGTCCCTCTGTCTCCCGGTCCGGCCGCACACCCATCCCCCCGTCTCCCGGTCCCCCGTCTCCCGGTCGCCCGGTCCCCAGGTCCCCCGTCTCCCGGTCCCCTCATCCCCTGGACCCCCAACCCCCGGTCCCCGGTCCCCTGGTCCCCCCGTCCCCCGGTCCCCGGTCCCCCGGTCCCCCCATCTCCCGTTCCACTGGTACCCCCGTCCCCCCAGTCCATTCATGCCCCTGGTCACCCCGTCGCCCGGTCCCCTCTCCCCCGGTCCCACCAACCTCCGGTCCCCCGGTCCGCGGGTCCCCTGGTCCCCCCATCCGCCGTTCCCCCGGTCCCCCCCCGTCTCCGTTGCCCCGGTCCCCCCGTCCCCCGGTCCCCCCGTCCCCCGGTCCCCCCGACCCTCCAGTCCCCCTGTCCCTCTGTCTCCCGGTCCCCCCGTCACCCCGTCCCCCCGGCCCCAGGTCCCCCTTCTCCCGGTCCCCCGTCTCACGGTCCCCCGTTCCCCCGTTTCCCGGTCCCCCCCTCCCCATGTCCCTCGTCCCCCAGTACCCTCGTACTCCTGTCCCTCCATCCACCGGTCTCCTGGTCCCTCCATCCCACCGTCCGCCAGTCCCACCGTCGTCTCATTCCCCCAATCCCCCAGTCCCCCAGTCTCCCTGTCCCCCAATTCCCCGGTCTACCTTTCCCCTGGTACCGTGTCCCCCCATCTGCCGGTCCCCCCGTCCCCTGGTCCCACTGTCTCCCAGTACCCAGTCCCCCTGTCCCCCCAGTCCCCCGGTCCCCTTGTCCCCCCATCCCCCTGTCCCCCCGTCCCCCCGTCCCCCCGGCCCTCTCGTACTCCCGTCCCCCCAGTCCCCCCACGCCCCTGGTCCACCCGTCCCCCATTCCCTCGTCTCCCGGTCCCCCCCTCCCCGGGTCCCCCGACACCCGTTCCCCCGTCTCCCGGTCCTCCGTCTCGCGGTCCACCTGTCCCCCGGTCCCCCAGTCCCAACGTCTCCCCGTCCCCCCGTCCCTCCTTCGCCTGGTCCCCCCGTCCCCCCATACCCCCGGTCTCCCGTTCCCCGGTCCCCCGTCTCCTGGTCCCCCGGTCCCCCGGTTCCCCCGGCGCCCAGGCGCCCTTCTACCGGTCCCCCCGTTCCCTGGTCGCCCCGTCTCCCGTTCCCCAGTCTCCCGGTCCCCTGTCTCCCGGTCGCCCGGTCTTCCGGTCCCCGGTCCTCCGTCCAGTGTTACCCCCTTCCCCCGGTCCCCCGGTCCCCCCATCTCCCTGTCCCTCTGTCTCCCGGTCCGGCCGCACACCCATCCCTCCGTCTCCCGGTCCCCCGTCTCCCGGTCGCCCGGTCCCCAGGTCCCCCGTCTCCCGGTCCCCTCATCCCCTGGACCCCCAACCCCCGGTCCCTGGTCCCCCGGTCCCCCAGTCCCCCGGTTCCCCCATCGCCCTGGCCCCCGTCCACCGATCCCCCAGTTCTCCGTTCGCCCCGTCTTCCGGTCCTCCCGTCCCACAGTCTCCCGTCTCCCGGTGTCCCATCTCCCGGTCACCCCGTCCCCGGTCCCCCGTCTCGCGGTCCCCCGTCTCCTAGTCGCCCCGTTCCCCGGTACCCGATCTCCCGGTCCCCTCATCCCCCAGTCCCCCAACCCCCGGTCCCCCGGTCCCCCCGTCCCCCGGTCCCCGGTGCCCCGGTCCCCCCATCTCCCGGTCCACTGGTACCCCCGTCCCCCCAGTCCATTCATGCCCCTGGTCACCCCGTCGCCCGGTCCCCTATCCCCCGGTCCCCCCAACCTCCGGTCCCCCGGTCCGCGGGTCCCCTGGTCCCCCCATCCGCCGTTCCCCCGGTCCCCCCCGTCTCCGTTGCCCCGGTCCCCCCGTCCCCCGGTCCCCCGGTCCCCCGGTCCCCCCGACCCTCCAGTCCCCCTGTCCCTCTGTCTCCCGGTCCCCCCGTCACCCCGTCCCCCCGGCCCCAGGTCCCCCATCTCCCGGTCCCCCCGTCTCACGGTCCCCTGTTCCCCCGTTTCCCGGTCCCCCCCTCCCCATGTCCCTCGTCCCCCAGTACCCTCGTACTCCTGTCCCTCCATCCACCGGTCTCCTGGTCCCTCCGTCCCACCGTCCGCCAGTCCCACCGTCCTCTCATTCCCCCAATCCCCCAGTCTCCCTGTCCCCCAATTCCCCGGTCTCCCTTTCCCCTGGTACCGTGTCCCCCCATCTCCCGGTCCCCCCGTCCCCTGGTCCCACTGTCTCCCAGTACCCAGTCCCCCTGTCCCCCCGGTCCCCCGGTCCCCTTGTCCCCCCATCCCCCAGTCCCCCCGTCCCCCCGGCCCTCTCGTACTCCCGTCCCCCCATCTTCCGGTCACCCCTTCCCCCCGTCCCACATGCCCCCGTCTCCCAGACCCCCCGTCCCCCGGTTCTCCCAGTTCCAACGGTCTCCCTGTCCCCCTGCCCCCCTTCCCCCATCTCCTGGTACCCCGTCCCCCGGTACCCCCGCCCCGGGTTCCTACAGTCCCACCGTTCTCCCTGTCCCCCCCCTTACACCCGTCTCCCGGTCCCCTGTCCCCCGGTCCTCCCGTCCCCCGGTCCCCCTGTCCCCCCGTTCTGTCTGTCGGTCCCTGTCCTGCGGGGACTCTAGTCCCTCTGCCCGCACAAGAACCCAGGATTTGGCGAGGCCAAGAAGGAACACCAACAGAGCCACGGATAGGGGGCTCATAGCACCATGTCTCACGGGCAGCTGGCTTGGAGACACGGCAAGCCGGAGCCGCCCGATCCCCAACCTGCCGGCCGATTCTCTGCCAACCAACAGACCCACCAAGCCGGCCCACTGCAGTCCGCGCCCCTCTGCAATTTGCAGTCCACCATCCGCGCTTCCTAGCTTGGCCACCGCAGCTCTGCCAGTGGCCAATGGCCAACTGGCAACAGCTGATGGCCAAGCGGTAACAGCTGATGTCCGTGCAGCCCCCACGCAGCACCCCTCCACGCGAGGCCCAGAGCCTGGAAAGTGCTCTCTGCAAGTCTGTCCCCACAGTCCCCGTCTGTCTCTCTCCGCCTACCTCTTGCTCCGTCTCTGGCCTTCTCTCATCCTCTCTCTCAACACCCTGGGTCAGGAGAGGTGATGTGTAGCCAGTGCAGTGACCAGTGATCGGGCGGGACGCCGGTCGCTGATGAGGGGCGAGGGCCCAGACAGAAGGCTGTGTGACGAAGGGTGGCGGTAGTCTGGAGGTGCTGCCCCCTGGTCGCGGGTGGCTCTCCCTGGCTTTGGGCCAGTGGGTGGGGCCGGCCAGGGCCAGGGCCTGGGTTGCACGTCCCTAGGGTGGAGGGGACTGAGAGGACCCTGCGACCCCCTCGGTGGCCCTGAGTGGTGGGGACAGCACAGCAGCAAGGGGGGTGTGCGGTTGTGGGGCTGGGGGGGGGATGAGAGGGGTTGGGGTAGGGGGGCGTGGTAAAAGCCATTCCGGGCGTGGGGAGTCCCAGGATGCCAGGGCGCCCAGACATATGTCACAGTCAGGGAAGTGACAGAGGCCTGTGGAGCCACTGGGGGGCGCGAAGGGGCCTCGCTGCGGGCCAGGAGTAGCCCGTCGCCCACACCAGCGGCGACCGGAGGAGGCGGGGAGCGGGCGGGAGGCACTCGGGCAGACATGCTCGCCACCCGAGCGGCCCAGCAGCATGGCGCGTGCGCTCAGGAGGCAAGTCGGGAGCAGGCTCTTGGAGTGCCGGGAGCCGGGTCCCAGTGCCTAAGGCCATACCACCCTGAACGCAGCAGATCTCGTCTGATCTCGGAAGCGAAGCAGGGTCTGTCCTGGTTAGTACTTGGATGGGAGACCGCCTGGGAATACCTGTTGGCTTTTGCTAGCGTCTCCTTTTGCATCGCCGCTCCGGCGTGGCTCCCTCCGAACCCCTGCCGCCCCTTGCCCCTCTGCAGCCTCCCAGCCAGCCGCAGGTCCCCCTGACCAGCAGAGGGTCAGCCGCCCGGCACTACAAGCTGGCAGCCCCGGCCGCACACCAGGCCCGTGGGCCAGGGCTCCCCCCCCACACCCTCCTCTCAGTCCTCTTCGGTCCCGCAGGCCGTCATCGCGAATCCTTCGCCGACGCGCGGTCGCCGCCACCGCCGCCTGCGCCAAAGCCACCGCCACCACCGGGCTCCCCACACCCCCCCCCACCCCCCCGCCAGCGCTGCCCTCGCCCCCGCCCCTGTCCCCGCCCCCGCCGCCGCCACCGCCAAACTCCCTCAATCTCCCTCCTGTGCTCTCCCCACCTCGGCCGCCAGCACCGCGCTCCCCATCTCCGCCACCAGTGCTGCCCTCTCCCCCACCCCCGCCCCCGCCGCCGCCATATCCGTACTCCCTCAGTTCCCTCCTCCGCTCTCCCCGCCTCCAGCACCGCCATCTCCCCCGCCCCCGCCCCAGACCCCCGCAGCCACCATCGCCATACTCCCTCAGTCTCCGGCCTCTGCTCTCCCGGCCTCCGCCGCCAGCACCGCCCTCACGCCCTCCCCCGCCCCCGCTGCCGCCATTGCCGCACTCCCTCAATTCCCTCCTCTGCTCTCCCCGCCTCCAGCACCGCCATCTTCCCCGCCCCCGCCCCAGCCCCCGCCGCCACCAAGGCCATACTCGCTCAGTCTCCCGCCTCTGCTCTCCCGGCCTCCGCCGCCAGCACCGCCCTCACGCCCTCCCCAGCCCCCGCCGCCACCGCCGCCGCCATCGGCCCCCGTGTCCCAGCGCCCACCGTCAAAGCCCCCATTGTCGCCGCCGCCATCGCCGCCCTGGCGCCATCCACGCGGTTGCCATCGCCTACCTCGCCACCCTCCCCTGCCTCCGCCGCCGCCGCCGCCGCCGCCGCCGCCGCAGCCGCCCCCGCCGCCGCCGCGGGGTCCTCCCACAACTCCCAGGCCCAGGGTTGCCTGCTGGTGCAGGCCTCCACCAGCCTTGGGGCTGCGGTTGGGGGTAAACCTGGTGGCGGTAGGGGGGCGGGTTGTATGCCGGTCTGGGTGCGGGGAGTCCCAGGATGCCAGAGTTCCACGACTTCTGGCACCATCAGGGAAGTGGCAGTGTCCCATGGAGCCCCGGGTGGCGCGAAGGGGCCTCGCTGTCGGCCAGGAGTAGCCCGCCGCCCACGCCAGGGGCATTAGGAAGAGGCGGGGAGCCGGACTGGGGGGGGACGCGGTGCTGGCAGAGCCGGCCCGCGGGTCGATGCTCGCCACCGGAGCGGCTCATCTGCATGGCGGGCGCTCACGAGACAGGCCGGGAGCAGGCTCTTGGGGCGCGGGAGCCGGGTCCCAGCGTCTACGGCCATACCACCCTGAACGCGCCCGATCTCCTCTGATCTCGGGAGCTAAGCAGGGAGGGGCCTGGTTAGTACTTGCATGGGAGACCGCCTGGGAATACCTGTAGGCTTTTGCTCGCCTCTCCTTTTGCGCCGCCGCCCCGGCGTGCCTCCCTCCGAATCCCTGCCGCCCCTTGCCCCTCTGCAACCCCTGCAGCCGCCCAGCCAGCCGAAGGTCCCCCTGGCCAGAGGAGGGACAGCCGCCCAGCACTACAAGCTCGCATCCCCGGCCGCACACCAGGCCTGTCGGCCAGGGCTCCCCCCCTCTCCCTCTTCTTAGTGCTCTTCGCCGAGGCAGGCCGTCAGCCTGCAGCAGTCAGCCGCGTCTAGGTCGCCGCCGCCGCCACCGCCATCGCAGGGCTCCCTCTCGCTCCCCGACCCTGCCGCCGCCGCAACCCCCAACGCCCAAGCCCAGGGCTGCCTGCCGGCGCAGGCTTCCACCAGGCTCTCTCCATCCCAGGACGTGCCGGTCCTTTGCACCTCGGCCCGAGCCCAGGGGACGCCCATCCCTGCGCCTGCCCCTGGGCCCCGAGACACAGGATCGGCGTGTCCTCGGGCAAACGGGACGCCCACCCGCCCCGCCCCACCGGAGTCTTCTGTCTCCGCGGGCAGGCACCTCTCCCCACACCCCCGCGCGTCCCCTCCCGTCTCCCACAAGAGCCAGGAGCCCTCCCTTCCCGCCGGCCACGGTGTCCCCGACACAAAGGGCACAAAGAGCCGGGACAAACCAGGGGACGGCGGGAGCAGCACCCCAACACACCACGCGCCATCGACTCCAGGGGAGACCGCCACAAGGGAAGAGCAGGCACGCAGGCACACAATCCTCACAACCAGGGTGCCTGGGGGCTGCCACTCTCCTCCCGCGGGCGGGTCCCTGGGCGGGGCTCAGAGCCCACTGGCCCTCCGGAGACCCTGGCGGCCCGCCCCGGGGGCTTCAATGGTGACTGCCAACGCCAGGGCAATGCCTCCTTGGCGGAGCCCAGCCCCGGGCACGACCACACTCCGGTGGAGAAGCCACCACTTCAACACAGCCTCAGTGCGTCTGTCCCAGTCCGTGTGCCCGAATGTGCGTCCCTCCCACCCTCCCCCACCCCATGTCTGTCTGGCTCTGTGACGTGCCTGTTGGGTTCTGGCTCTGGCTCAGGAGCTCTCTCCCCGCGTGCCTGCCCCCTCTTTCTCTGTCTCTGTCCATGTCTCTCTGTATGTCTAGACACATACATGTACATATACGTGTATATTTCCATCTCGCTCCCTCTTACTCCTCCTCCCGTTCTGTCTGTCTGTCCCTGTCCTGCGGGGACTCTAGTCCCTCTGCCCGCACAAGAACGCAGGATTTGGCGAGGCCAAGAAGGAACACCCACAGAGCCACGGATAGGGGGCTCATAGCACCATGTCTCACGGGCGGCTGGCTTGGAGACACGGCAAGCCGGAGCCGCCCGATCCCCCACCTGCTGGCCGATTCTCTGCCAACCAACAGACCCACCAAGCCGGCCCACTGCAGTCCGCGCCCCTCTGCAATTTGCAGTCCACCATCCGCGCTTCCTAGCTTGGCCACCGCAGCTCTGCCGGTGTCCAATGGCCAACTGGCAACAGCTGAAGGCCAAGCGGTAACAGCTGATGTCAGTGCAGCCCCACGCAGTACCCCCGTCCCCCGGTACCCCCGTCTCCCCGTCACCCCTGTCTCCGTTCCCCCGGTTCCCCGTCTTCCTGTCCCCCGTCTCCCGGGTCCCCCGTCCCCACGTTCCACCATCCCCCCTATTCCGGTCCCCCCCGTCCCCTGTTCCCCCCGTCCCCTGATCCCCCTGTTCCCCCGTACCCCCATCCACCCTCTCCCAGTCCACCCGTCCCCCGGTGCCCCCGTCCCCCCAGTGCCCCATCCCCCGTCCCCCGCTCCCCCGTCCCCCCAGTCCCCCCACGCCCCTGGTCCACCCGTCCCCCATTCCCTCGTCTCCCGGTCCCCCCTCCCCGGGTCCCCCGACCCCCGTTCCCCCGTCTCCCGGTCCTCCGTCTCGCGGTCCACCTGTCCCCCGGTCCCCCAGTCCCAACGTCTCCCCGTCCCCCCGTCCCTCCTTCGCCTGGTCCCCCCGTCCCCCCATACCCCCGGTCTCCCGTTCCCCAGTCCCCCGTCTCCTGGTCCCCCGGTCCCCCGGTTCCCCCGGCGCCCAGGCGCCCTTCTACCGGTCCCCCCGTTCCCCGGTCGCCCCGTCTCCCGGTCCCCAGTCTCCCGGTCCCCTGTCTCCCGGTCGCCCGGTCTTCCGGTCCCCCGGTCCTCCGTCCAGTGTTACCCCCTTCCCCCGGTCCCCCGGTCGCCCCATCTCCCTGTCCCTCTGTCTCCCGGTCCGGCCGCACACCCATCCCCCCGTCTCCCGGTCCCCCGTCTCCCGGTCGCCCGGTCCCCAGGTCCCCCGTCTCCCGGTCCCCTCATCCCCTGGACCCCCAACCCCCGGTCCCTGGTCCCCCGGTCCCCCAGTCCCCCGGTTCCCCCATCGCCCTGGCCCCCGTCTACCGATCCCCCAGTTCTCCGTTCGCCCCGTCTTCCGGTCCTCCCGTCCCACAGTCTCCCGTCTCCCGGTGTCCCATCTCCCGGTCACCCCGTCCCCGGTCCCCCGTCTCGCGGTCCCCCGTCTCCTAGTCGCCCGTTCCCCGGTACCCGATCTCCCGGTCCCCTCATCCCCCAGTCCCCCAACCCCCGGTCCCCCGGTCCCCCCGTCCCCCGGTCCCCGGTCCCCCGGTCCCCCCATCTCCCGGTCCACTGGTACCCCCGTCCCCCCAGTCCATTCATGCCCCTGGTCACCCCGTCGCCCGGTCCCCTATCCCCCGGTCCCCCCAACCTCCGGTCCCCCGGTCCGCGGGTCCCCTGGTCCGCCCATCCGCCGTTCCCCCGGTCCCCCCCCCGTCTCCGTTGCCCCGGTCCCCCCGTCCCCCGGTCCCCCCGTCCCCCGGTCCCCCCGACCCTCCAGTCCCCCTGTCCCTCTGTCTCCCGGTCCCCCCGTCACCCCGTCCCCCCGGCCCCAGGTCCCCCATCTCCCGGTCCCCCCGTCTCACGGTCCCCCGTTCCCCCGTTTCCCGGTCCCCCCCTCCCCATGTCCCTCGTCCCCCAGTACCCTCGTACTCCTGTCCCTCCATCCACCGGTCTCCTGGTCCCTCCGTCCCACCGTCCGCCAGTCCCACCGTCCTCTCATTCCCCCAATCCCCCAGTCCCCCAGTCTCCCTGTCCCCCAATTCCCCGGTCTCCCTTTCCCCTGGTACCGTGTCCCCCCATCTCCCGGTCCCCCCGTCCCCTGGTCCCACTGTCTCCCAGTACCCAGTCCCCCTGTCCCCCCGGTCCCCCGGTCCCCTTGTCCCCCCATCCCCCAGTCCCCCCGTCCCCCCGGCCCTCTCGTACTCCCGTCCCCCCATCTTCCGGTCACCCCTTCCCCCCGTCCCACATGCCCCCGTCTCCCAGACCCCCCGTCCCCCGGTTCTCCCAGTTCCAACGGTCTCCCTGTCCCCCTGCCCCCCTTCCCCCATCTCCTGGTACCCCGTCCCCCGGTACCCCCGCCCCGGGTTCCTACAGTCCCACCGTTCTCCCTGTCCCCCCCCTTACACCCGTCTCCCGGTCCCCTGTCCCCCGGTCCTCCCGTCCCCCGGTCCCCCTGTCCCCCCGTTCTGTCTGTCGGTCCCTGTCCTGCGGGGACTCTAGTCCCTCTGCCCGCACAAGAACCCAGGATTTGGCGAGGCCAAGAAGGAACACCAACAGAGCCACGGATAGGGGGCTCATAGCACCATGTCTCACGGGCAGCTGGCTTGGAGACACGGCAAGCCGGAGCCGCCCGATCCCCAACCTGCCGGCCGATTCTCTGCCAACCAACAGACCCACCAAGCCGGCCCACTGCAGTCCGCGCCCCTCTGCAATTTGCAGTCCACCATCCGCGCTTCCTAGCTTGGCCACCGCAGCTCTGCCAGTGGCCAATGGCCAACTGGCAACAGCTGATGGCCAAGCGGTAACAGCTGATGTCCGTGCAGCCCCCACGCAGCACCCCTCCACGCGAGGCCCAGAGCCTGGAAAGTGCTCTCTGCAAGTCTGTCCCCACAGTCCCCGTCTGTCTCTCTCCGCCTACCTCTTGCTCCGTCTCTGGCCTTCTCTCATCCTCTCTCTCAACACCCTGGGTCAGGAGAGGTGATGTGTAGCCAGTGAAGTGACCAGTGATCGGGCGGGACGCCGGTCGCTGATGAGGGGCGAGGGCCCAGACAGAAGGCTGTGTGACGAAGGGTGGCGGCAGTCTGGAGGTGCTGCCCCCTGGTCGCGGGTGGCTCTCCCTGGCTTTGGGCCAGTGGGTGGGGCCGGCCAGGGCCAGGGTCTGGGTTGCACGTCCCTAGGGTGGAGGGGACTGAGAGGACCCTGCGAACCCCTCGGTGGCCCTGAGTGGTGGGGACAGCACTGCAGCAAGGGGGGTGTGCGGTTGTGGGGCTGGGGGGGGGGATGAGAGGGGTTGGGGTAGGGGGGCGTGGTAAAAGCCATTCCGGGCGTGGGGAGTCCCAGGATGCCAGGGCGCCCAGACATATGTCACAGTCAGGGAAGTGACAGAGGCCTGTGGAGCCACTGGGGGGCGCGAAGGGGCCTCGCTGCGGGCCAGGAGTAGCCCGTCGCCCACACCAGCGGCGACCGGAGGAGGCGGGGAGCGGGCGGGAGGCACTCGGGCAGACATGCTCGCCACCCGAGCGGCCCAGCAGCATGGCGCGTGCGCTCAGGAGGCAAGTCGGGAGCAGGCTCTTGGAGTGCCGGGAGCCGGGTCCCAGTGCCTAAGGCCATACCACCCTGAACGCAGCAGATCTCGTCTGATCTCGGAAGCGAAGCAGGGTCTGTCCTGGTTAGTACTTGGATGGGAGACCGCCTGGGAATACCTGTTGGCTTTTGCTAGCGTCTCCTTTTGCATCGCCGCTCCGGCGTGGCTCCCTCCGAACCCCTGCCGCCCCTTGCCCCTCTGCAGCCTCCCAGCCAGCCGCAGGTCCCCCTGACCAGCAGAGGGTCAGCCGCCCGGGACTACAAGCTGGCAGCCCCGGCCGCACACCAGGCCCGCGGGCCAGGGCTCCCCCCCCCACACCCTCCTCTCAGTCCTCTTCGGTCCCGCAGGCCGTCATCGCGAATCCTTCGCCGACGCGCGGTCGCCGCCACCGCCGCCTGCGCCAAAGCCACCGCCACCACTGGGCTCACCACCCCCCACACACACACCCCCCCCCCCCGCCAGCGCTGCCCTCGCCCCCGCCCCTGTCCCCGCCCCCGCCGCCGCCACCGCCAAACTCCCTCAAACTCCCTCCTGTGCTCTCCCCACCTCGGCCGCCAGCACCGCGCTCCCCATCTCCGCCACCAGTGCTGCCCTCTCCCCCACCCCCGCCCCCGCTGCCGCCATATCCATACTCTCTCAATTCCCTCCTCCGCTCTCCCCGCCTCCAGCACCGCCATCTCCCCCGCCCCCGCCCCAGACCCCCGCAGCCACCATCGCCATACTCCCTCTGTCTCCCGCCTCTGCTCTCCCGGCCTCCGCCGCCAGCACCGCCCTCACGCCCTCCCCCGCCCCCGCTGCCGCCATTGCCGCACTCCCTCAATTCCCTCCTCTGCTCTCCCCGCCTCCAGCACCGCCATCTTCCCCGCCCCCGCCCCAGCCCCCGCCGCCACCAATGCCATACTCGCTCAGTCTCCCGCCTCTGCTCTCCCGGCCTCCGCCGCCAGCACCGCCCTCACGCCCTCCCCAGCCCCCGCCGCCACCGCCGCCGCCATCGGCCCCCGTGTCCCAGCGCCCACCGTCAAAGCCCCCATTGTCGCCGCCGCCATCGCCGCCCTGGCGCCATCCACGCGGTTGCCATCGCCTACCTCGCCACCCTCCCCTGCCTCCGCTGATGCCGCCGCCGCCGCCGCCGCCGCAGCCGCCCCCGCCGCCGCCGCGGGGTCCTCCCACAACTCCCAGGCCCAGGGTTGCCTGCTGGTGCAGGCCTCCACCAGCCTTGGGGCTGCGGTTGGGGGTAAACCTGGTGGCGGTATGGGGGCGGGTTGTATGCCGGTCTGGGTGCGGGGAGTCCCAGGATGCCAGAGTTCCACGACTTCTGGCACCATCAGGGAAGTGGCAGTGTCCCATGGAGCCCCGGGTGGCGCGAAGGGGCCTCGCTGTCGGCCAGGAGTAGCCCGCCGCCCACGCCAGGGGCATTAGGAAGAGGCGGGGAGCCGGACTGGGGGGGGACGCGGTGCTGGCAGAGCCGGCCCGCGGGTCGATGCTCGCCACCGGAGCGGCTCATCTGCATGGCGGGCGCTCACGAGACAGGCCGGGAGCAGGCTCTTGGGGCGCGGGAGCCGGGTCCCAGCGTCTACGGCCATACCACCCTGAACGCGCCCGATCTCCTCTGATCTCGGGAGCTAAGCAGGGAGGGGCCTGGTTAGTACTTGCATGGGAGACCGCCTGGGAATACCTGTAGGCTTTTGCTCGCCTCTCCTTTTGCGCCGCCGCCCCGGCGTGCCTCCCTCCGAATCCCTGCCGCCCCTTGCCCCTCTGCAACCCCTGCAGCCGCCCAGCCAGCCGAAGGTCCCCCTGGCCAGAGGAGGGACAGCCGCCCAGCACTACAAGCTCGCATCCCCGGCCGCACACCAGGCCTGTCGGCCAGGGCTCCCCCCCTCTCCCTCTTCTTAGTGCTCTTCGCCGAGGCAGGCCGTCAGCCTGCAGCAGTCAGCCGCGTCTAGGTCGCCGCCGCCGCCACCGCCATCGCAGGGCTCCCTCTCGCTCCCCGACCCTGCCGCCGCCGCAACCCCCAACGCCCAAGCCCAGGGCTGCCTGCCGGCGCAGGCTTCCACCAGGCTCTCTCCATCCCAGGACGTGCCGGTCCTTTGCACCTCGGCCCGAGCCCAGGGGACGCCCATCCCTGCGCCTGCCCCTGGGCCCCGAGACACAGGATCGGCGTGTCCTCGGGCAAACGGGACGCCCACCCGCCCCGCCCCACCGGAGTCTTCTGTCTCCGCGGGCAGGCACCTCTCCCCACACCCCCGCGCGTCCCCTCCCGTCTCCCACAAGAGCCAGGAGCCCTCCCTTCCCGCCGGCCACGGTGTCCCCGACACAAAGGGCACAAAGAGCCGGGACAAACCAGGGGACGGCGGGAGCAGCACCCCAACACACCACGCGCCATCGACTCCAGGGGAGACCGCCACAAGGGAAGAGCAGGCACGCAGGCACACAATCCTCACAACCAGGGTGCCTGGGGGCTGCCACTCTCCTCCCGCGGGCGGGTCCCTGGGCGGGGCTCAGAGCCCACTGGCCCTCCGGAGACCCTGGCGGCCCGCCCCGGGGGCTTCAATGGTGACTGCCAACGCCAGGGCAATGCCTCCTTGGCGGAGCCCAGCCCCGGGCACGACCACACTCCGGTGGAGAAGCCACCACTTCAACACAGCCTCAGTGCGTCTGTCCCAGTCCGTGTGCCCGAATGTGCGTCCCTCCCACCCTCCCCCACCCCATGTCTGTCTGGCTCTGTGACGTGCCTGTTGGGTTCTGGCTCTGGCTCAGGAGCTCTCTCCCCGCGTGCCTGCCCCCTCTTTCTCTGTCTCTGTCCATGTCTCTCTGTATGTCTAGACACATACATGTACATATACGTGTATATTTCCATCTCGCTCCCTCTTACTCCTCCTCCCGTTCTGTCTGTCTGTCCCTGTCCTGCGGGGACTCTAGTCCCTCTGCCCGCACAAGAACGCAGGATTTGGCGAGGCCAAGAAGGAACACCCACAGAGCCACGGATAGGGGGCTCATAGCACCATGTCTCACGGGCGGCTGGCTTGGAGACACGGCAAGCCGGAGCCGCCCGATCCCCCACCTGCTGGCCGATTCTCTGCCAACCAACAGACCCACCAAGCCGGCCCACTGCAGTCCGCGCCCCTCTGCAATTTGCAGTCCACCATCCGCGCTTCCTAGCTTGGCCACCGCAGCTCTGCCGGTGTCCAATGGCCAACTGGCAACAGCTGAAGGCCAAGCGGTAACAGCTGATGTCAGTGCAGCCCCACGCAGTACCCCCGTCCCCCGGTACCCCCGTCTCCCCGTCACCCCTGTCTCCGTTCCCCCGGTTCCCCGTCTTCCTGTCCCCCGTCTCCCGGGTCCCCCGTCCCCACGTTCCACCATCCCCCCTATTCCGGTCCCCCCCGTCCCCTGTTCCCCCCGTCCCCTGATCCCCCTGTTCCCCCGTACCCCCATCCACCCTCTCCCAGTCCACCCGTCCCCCGGTGCCCCCGTCCCCCCAGTGCCCCATCCCCCGTCCCCCGCTCCCCCGTCCCCCCAGTCCCCCCACGCCCCTGGTCCACCCGTCCCCCATTCCCTCGTCTCCCGGTCCCCCCCTCCCCGGGTCCCCCGACCCCCGTTCCCCCGTCTCCCGGTCCTCCGTCTCGCGGTCCACCTGTCCCCCGGTCCCCCAGTCCCAACGTCTCCCCGTCCCCCCGTCCCCCCATACCCCCGGTCTCCCATTCCCCGGTCCCCCGTCTCCTGGTCCCCCGGTCCCCCGGTTCCCCCGGCGCCCAGGCGCCCTTCTACCGGTCCCCCCGTTCCCCGGTCGCCCCGTCTCCCGGTCCCCAGTCTCCCGGTCCCCTGTCTCCCGGTCGCCCGGTCTTCCGGTCCCCCGGTCCTCCGTCCAGTGTTACCCCCTTCCCCCGGTCCCCCGGTCCCCCCATCTCCCTGTCCCTCTGTCTCCCGGTCCGGCCGCACACCCATCCCCCCGTCTCCCGGTCCCCCGTCTCCCGGTCGCCCGGTCCCCAGGTCCCCCGTCTCCCGGTCCCCTCATCCCCTGGACCCCCAACCCCCGGTCCCTGGTCCCCCGGTCCCCCAGTCCCCCGGTTCCCCCATCGCCCTGGCCCCCGTCTACCGATCCCCCAGTTCTCCGTTCGCCCCGTCTTCCGGTCCTCCCGTCCCACAGTCTCCCGTCTCCCGGTGTCCCATCTCCCGGTCACCCCGTCCCCGGTCCCCCGTCTCGCGGTCCCCCGTCTCCTAGTCGACCCGTTCCCCGGTACCCGATCTCCCGGTCCCCTCATTCCCCAGTCCCCCAACCCCCGGTCCCCCGGTCCCCCCGTCCCACGGTCCCCGGTCCCCCGGTCCCCCCATCTCCCGGTCCACTGGTACCCCCTTCCCCCCAGTCCATTCATGCCCCTGGTCACCCCGTCGCCCGGTCCCCTATCCCCCGGTCCCCCCAACCTCCGGTCCCCCGGTCCGCGGGTCCCCTGGTCCCCCCATCCGCCGTTCCCCCGGTCCCCCCCGTCTCCGTTGCCCCGGTCCCCCCGTTCCCCGGTCCCCCCGTCCCCCGGTCCCCCCGACCCTCCAGTCCCCCTGTCCCTCTGTCTCCCGGTCCCCCCGTCACCCCGTCCCCCCGGCCCCAGGTCCCCCATCTCCCGGTCCCCCCGTCTCACGGTCCCCCGTTCCCCCGTTTCCCGGTCCCCCCCTCCCCATGTCCCTCGTCCCCCAGTACCCTCGTACTCCTGTCCCTCCATCCACCGGTCTCCTGGTCCCTCCGTCCCACCGTCCGCCAGTCCCACCGTCCTCTCATTCCCCCAATCCCCCAGTCCCCCAGTCTCCCTGTCCCCCAATTCCCCGGTCTCCCTTTCCCCTGGTACCGTGTCCCCCCATCTCCCGGTCCCCCCGTCCTCTGGTCCCACTGTCTCCCAGTACCCAGTCCCCCTGTCCCCCCGGTCCCCCGGTCCCCTTGTCCCCCCATCCCCCAGTCCCCCCGTCCCCCCGGCCCTCTCGTACTCCCGTCCCCCCATCTTCCGGTCACCCCTTCCCCCCGTCCCACATGCCCCCGTCTCCCAGACCCCCCGTCCCCCGGTTCTCCCAGTTCCAACGGTCTCCCTGTCCCCCTGCCCCCCTTCCCCCATCTCCTGGTACCCCGTCCCCCGGTACCCCCGCCCCGGGTTCCTACAGTCCCACCGTTCTCCCTGTCCCCCCCCTTACACCCGTCTCCCGGTCCCCTGTCCCCCGGTCCTCCCGTCCCCCGGTCCCCCTGTCCCCCCGTTCTGTCTGTCGGTCCCTGTCCTGCGGGGACTCTAGTCCCTCTGCCCGCACAAGAACCCAGGATTTGGCGAGGCCAAGAAGGAACACCAACAGAGCCACGGATAGGGGGCTCATAGCACCATGTCTCACGGGCAGCTGGCTTGGAGACACGGCAAGCCGGAGCCGCCCGATCCCCAACCTGCCGGCCGATTCTCTGCCAACCAACAGACCCACCAAGCCGGCCCACTGCAGTCCGCGCCCCTCTGCAATTTGCAGTCCACCATCCGCGCTTCCTAGCTTGGCCACCGCAGCTCTGCCAGTGGCCAATGGCCAACTGGCAACAGCTGATGGCCAAGCGGTAACAGCTGATGTCCGTGCAGCCCCCACGCAGCACCCCTCCACGCGAGGCCCAGAGCCTGGAAAGTGCTCTCTGCAAGTCTGTCCCCACAGTCCCCGTCTGTCTCTCTCCGCCTACCTCTTGCTCCGTCTCTGGCCTTCTCTCATCCTCTCTCTCAACACCCTGGGTCAGGAGAGGTGATGTGTAGCCAGTGAAGTGACCAGTGATCGGGCGGGACGCCGGTCGCTGATGAGGGGCGAGGGCCCAGACAGAAGGCTGTGTGACGAAGGGTGGCGGCAGTCTGGAGGTGCTGCCCCCTGGTCGCGGGTGGCTCTCCCTGGCTTTGGGCCAGTGGGTGGGGCCGGCCAGGGCCAGGGTCTGGGTTGCACGTCCCTAGGGTGGAGGGGACTGAGAGGACCCTGCGACCCCCTCGGTGGCCCTGAGTGGTGGGGACAGCACAGCAGCAAGGGGGGTGTGCGGTTGTGGGGCTGGGGGGGGGGATGAGAGGGGTTGGGGTAGGGGGGCGTGGTAAAAGCCATTCCGGGCGTGGGGAGTCCCAGGATGCCAGGGCGCCCAGACATATGTCACAGTCAGGGAAGTGACAGAGGCCTGTGGAGCCACTGGGGGGCGCGAAGGGGCCTCGCTGCGGGCCAGGAGTAGCCCGTCGCCCACACCAGCGGCGACCGGAGGAGGCGGGGAGCGGGCGGGAGGCACTCGGGCAGACATGCTCGCCACCCGAGCGGCCCAGCAGCATGGCGCGTGCGCTCAGGAGGCAAGTCGGGAGCAGGCTCTTGGAGTGCCGGGAGCCGGGTCCCAGTGCCTAAGGCCATACCACCCTGAACGCAGCAGATCTCGTCTGATCTCGGAAGCGAAGCAGGGTCTGTCCTGGTTAGTACTTGGATGGGAGACCGCCTGGGAATACCTGTTGGCTTTTGCTAGCGTCTCCTTTTGCATCGCCGCTCCGGCGTGGCTCCCTCCGAACCCCTGCCGCCCCTTGCCCCTCTGCAGCCTCCCAGCCAGCCGCAGGTCCCCCTGACCAGCAGAGGGTCAGCCGCCCGGCACTACAAGCTGGCAGCCCCGGCCGCACACCAGGCCCGTGGGCCAGGGCTCCCCCCCCACACCCTCCTCTCATTCCTCTTCGGTCCCGCAGGCCGTCATCGCGAATCCTTCGCCGACGCGCGGTCGCCGCCACCGCCGCCTGCGCCAAAGCCACCGCCACCACCGGGCTCCCCACACCCCCCCCCACCCCCGCCAGCGCTGCCCTCGCCCCCGCCCCTGTCCCCGCCCCCGCCGCCGCCACCGCCAAACTCCCTCAATCTCCCTCCTGTGCTCTCCCCACCTCGGCCGCCAGCACCGCGCTCCCCATCTCCGCCACCAGTGCTGCCCTCTCCCCCACCCCCGCCCCCGCTGCCGCCATATCCGTACTCTCTCAATTCCCTCCTCCGCTCTCCCCGCCTCCAGCACCGCCATCTCCCCCGCCCCCGCCCCAGACCCCCGCAGCCACCATCGCCATACTCCCTCTGTCTCCCGCCTCTGCTCTCCCGGCCTCCGCCGCCAGCACCGCCCTCACGCCCTCCCCCGCCCCCGCTGCCGCCATTGCCGCACTCCCTCAATTCCCTCCTCTGCTCTCCCCGCCTCCAGCACCGCCATCTTCCCCGCCCCCGCCCCAGCCCCCGCCGCCACCAATGCCATACTCGCTCAGTCTCCCGCCTCTGCTCTCCCGGCCTCCGCCGCCAGCACCGCCCTCACGCCCTCCCCAGCCCCCGCCGCCACCGCCGCCGCCATCGGCCCCCGTGTCCCAGCGCCCACCGTCAAAGCCCCCATTGTCGCCGCCGCCATCGCCGCCCTGGCGCCATCCACGCGGTTGCCATCGCCTACCTCGCCACCCTCCCCTGCCTCCGCTGATGCCGCCGCCGCCGCCGCCGCCGCAGCCGCCCCCGCCGCCGCCGCGGGGTCCTCCCACAACTCCCAGGCCCAGGGTTGCCTGCTGGTGCAGGCCTCCACCAGCCTTGGGGCTGCGGTTGGGGGTAAACCTGGTGGCGGTATGGGGGCGGGTTGTATGCCGGTCTGGGTGCGGGGAGTCCCAGGATGCCAGAGTTCCACGACTTCTGGCACCATCAGGGAAGTGGCAGTGTCCCATGGAGCCCCGGGTGGCGCGAAGGGGCCTCGCTGTCGGCCAGGAGTAGCCCGCCGCCCACGCCAGGGGCATTAGGAAGAGGCGGGGAGCCGGACTGGGGGGGGACGCGGTGCTGGCAGAGCCGGCCCGCGGGTCGATGCTCGCCACCGGAGCGGCTCATCTGCATGGCGGGCGCTCACGAGACAGGCCGGGAGCAGGCTCTTGGGGCGCGGGAGCCGGGTCCCAGCGTCTACGGCCATACCACCCTGAACGCGCCCGATCTCCTCTGATCTCGGGAGCTAAGCAGGGAGGGGCCTGGTTAGTACTTGCATGGGAGACCGCCTGGGAATACCTGTAGGCTTTTGCTCGCCTCTCCTTTTGCGCCGCCGCCCCGGCGTGCCTCCCTCCGAATCCCTGCCGCCCCTTGCCCCTCTGCAACCCCTGCAGCCGCCCAGCCAGCCGAAGGTCCCCCTGGCCAGAGGAGGGACAGCCGCCCAGCACTACAAGCTCGCATCCCCGGCCGCACACCAGGCCTGTCGGCCAGGGCTCCCCCCCTCTCCCTCTTCTTAGTGCTCTTCGCCGAGGCAGGCCGTCAGCCTGCAGCAGTCAGCCGCGTCTAGGTCGCCGCCGCCGCCACCGCCATCGCAGGGCTCCCTCTCGCTCCCCGACCCTGCCGCCGCCGCAACCCCCAACGCCCAAGCCCAGGGCTGCCTGCCGGCGCAGGCTTCCACCAGGCTCTCTCCATCCCAGGACGTGCCGGTCCTTTGCACCTCGGCCCGAGCCCAGGGGACGCCCATCCCTGCGCCTGCCCCTGGGCCCCGAGACACAGGATCGGCGTGTCCTCGGGCAAACGGGACGCCCACCCGCCCCGCCCCACCGGAGTCTTCTGTCTCCGCGGGCAGGCACCTCTCCCCACACCCCCGCGCGTCCCCTCCCGTCTCCCACAAGAGCCAGGAGCCCTCCCTTCCCGCCGGCCACGGTGTCCCCGACACAAAGGGCACAAAGAGCCGGGACAAACCAGGGGACGGCGGGAGCAGCACCCCAACACACCACGCGCCATCGACTCCAGGGGAGACCGCCACAAGGGAAGAGCAGGCACGCAGGCACACAATCCTCACAACCAGGGTGCCTGGGGGCTGCCACTCTCCTCCCGCGGGCGGGTCCCTGGGCGGGGCTCAGAGCCCACTGGCCCTCCGGAGACCCTGGCGGCCCGCCCCGGGGGCTTCAATGGTGACTGCCAACGCCAGGGCAATGCCTCCTTGGCGGAGCCCAGCCCCGGGCACGACCACACTCCGGTGGAGAAGCCACCACTTCAACACAGCCTCAGTGCGTCTGTCCCAGTCCGTGTGCCCGAATGTGCGTCCCTCCCACCCTCCCCCACCCCATGTCTGTCTGGCTCTGTGACGTGCCTGTTGGGTTCTGGCTCTGGCTCAGGAGCTCTCTCCCCGCGTGCCTGCCCCCTCTTTCTCTGTCTCTGTCCATGTCTCTCTGTATGTCTAGACACATACATGTACATATACGTGTATATTTCCATCTCGCTCCCTCTTACTCCTCCTCCCGTTCTGTCTGTCTGTCCCTGTCCTGCGGGGACTCTAGTCCCTCTGCCCGCACAAGAACGCAGGATTTGGCGAGGCCAAGAAGGAACACCCACAGAGCCACGGATAGGGGGCTCATAGCACCATGTCTCACGGGCGGCTGGCTTGGAGACACGGCAAGCCGGAGCCGCCCGATCCCCCACCTGCTGGCCGATTCTCTGCCAACCAACAGACCCACCAAGCCGGCCCACTGCAGTCCGCGCCCCTCTGCAATTTGCAGTCCACCATCCGCGCTTCCTAGCTTGGCCACCGCAGCTCTGCCGGTGTCCAATGGCCAACTGGCAACAGCTGAAGGCCAAGCGGTAACAGCTGATGTCAGTGCAGCCCCACGCAGTACCCCCGTCCCCCGGTACCCCCGTCTCCCCGTCACCCCTGTCTCCGTTCCCCCGGTTCCCCGTCTTCCTGTCCCCCGTCTCCCGGGTCCCCCGTCCCCACGTTCCACCATCCCCCCTATTCCGGTCCCCCCCGTCCCCTGTTCCCCCCGTCCCCTGATCCCCCTGTTCCCCCGTACCCCCATCCACCCTCTCCCAGTCCACCCGTCCCCCGGTGCCCCCGTCCCCCCAGTGCCCCATCCCCCGTCCCCCGCTCCCCCGTCCCCCCAGTCCCCCCACGCCCCTGGTCCACCCGTCCCCCATTCCCTCGTCTCCCGGTCCCCCCCTCCCCGGGTCCCCCGACCCCCGTTCCCCCGTCTCCCGGTCCTCCGTCTCGCGGTCCACCTGTCCCCCGGTCCCCCAGTCCCAACGTCTCCCCGTCCCCCCGTCCCCCCATACCCCCGGTCTCCCATTCCCCGGTCCCCCGTCTCCTGGTCCCCCGGTCCCCCGGTTCCCCCGGCGCCCAGGCGCCCTTCTACCGGTCCCCCCGTTCCCCGGTCGCCCCGTCTCCCGGTCCCCAGTCTCCCGGTCCCCTGTCTCCCGGTCGCCCGGTCTTCCGGTCCCCCGGTCCTCCGTCCAGTGTTACCCCCTTCCCCCGGTCCCCCGGTCCCCCCATCTCCCTGTCCCTCTGTCTCCCGGTCCGGCCGCACACCCATCCCCCCGTCTCCCGGTCCCCCGTCTCCCGGTCGCCCGGTCCCCAGGTCCCCCGTCTCCCGGTCCCCTCATCCCCTGGACCCCCAACCCCCGGTCCCTGGTCCCCCGGTCCCCCAGTCCCCCGGTTCCCCCATCGCCCTGGCCCCCGTCTACCGATCCCCCAGTTCTCCGTTCGCCCCGTCTTCCGGTCCTCCCGTCCCACAGTCTCCCGTCTCCCGGTGTCCCATCTCCCGGTCACCCCGTCCCCGGTCCCCCGTCTCGCGGTCCCCCGTCTCCTAGTCGACCCGTTCCCCGGTACCCGATCTCCCGGTCCCCTCATTCCCCAGTCCCCCAACCCCCGGTCCCCCGGTCCCCCCGTCCCACGGTCCCCGGTCCCCCGGTCCCCCCATCTCCCGGTCCACTGGTACCCCCTTCCCCCCAGTCCATTCATGCCCCTGGTCACCCCGTCGCCCGGTCCCCTATCCCCCGGTCCCCCCAACCTCCGGTCCCCCGGTCCGCGGGTCCCCTGGTCCCCCCATCCGCCGTTCCCCCGGTCCCCCCCGTCTCCGTTGCCCCGGTCCCCCCGTTCCCCGGTCCCCCCGTCCCCCGGTCCCCCCGACCCTCCAGTCCCCCTGTCCCTCTGTCTCCCGGTCCCCCCGTCACCCCGTCCCCCCGGCCCCAGGTCCCCCATCTCCCGGTCCCCCCGTCTCACGGTCCCCCGTTCCCCCGTTTCCCGGTCCCCCCCTCCCCATGTCCCTCGTCCCCCAGTACCCTCGTACTCCTGTCCCTCCATCCACCGGTCTCCTGGTCCCTCCGTCCCACCGTCCGCCAGTCCCACCGTCCTCTCATTCCCCCAATCCCCCAGTCCCCCAGTCTCCCTGTCCCCCAATTCCCCGGTCTCCCTTTCCCCTGGTACCGTGTCCCCCCATCTCCCGGTCCCCCCGTCCTCTGGTCCCACTGTCTCCCAGTACCCAGTCCCCCTGTCCCCCCGGTCCCCCGGTCCCCTTGTCCCCCCATCCCCCAGTCCCCCCGTCCCCCCGGCCCTCTCGTACTCCCGTCCCCCCATCTTCCGGTCACCCCTTCCCCCCGTCCCACATGCCCCCGTCTCCCAGACCCCCCGTCCCCCGGTTCTCCCAGTTCCAACGGTCTCCCTGTCCCCCTGCCCCCCTTCCCCCATCTCCTGGTACCCCGTCCCCCGGTACCCCCGCCCCGGGTTCCTACAGTCCCACCGTTCTCCCTGTCCCCCCCCTTACACCCGTCTCCCGGTCCCCTGTCCCCCGGTCCTCCCGTCCCCCGGTCCCCCTGTCCCCCCGTTCTGTCTGTCGGTCCCTGTCCTGCGGGGACTCTAGTCCCTCTGCCCGCACAAGAACCCAGGATTTGGCGAGGCCAAGAAGGAACACCAACAGAGCCACGGATAGGGGGCTCATAGCACCATGTCTCACGGGCAGCTGGCTTGGAGACACGGCAAGCCGGAGCCGCCCGATCCCCAACCTGCCGGCCGATTCTCTGCCAACCAACAGACCCACCAAGCCGGCCCACTGCAGTCCGCGCCCCTCTGCAATTTGCAGTCCACCATCCGCGCTTCCTAGCTTGGCCACCGCAGCTCTGCCAGTGGCCAATGGCCAACTGGCAACAGCTGATGGCCAAGCGGTAACAGCTGATGTCCGTGCAGCCCCCACGCAGCACCCCTCCACGCGAGGCCCAGAGCCTGGAAAGTGCTCTCTGCAAGTCTGTCCCCACAGTCCCCGTCTGTCTCTCTCCGCCTACCTCTTGCTCCGTCTCTGGCCTTCTCTCATCCTCTCTCTCAACACCCTGGGTCAGGAGAGGTGATGTGTAGCCAGTGAAGTGACCAGTGATCGGGCGGGACGCCGGTCGCTGATGAGGGGCGAGGGCCCAGACAGAAGGCTGTGTGACGAAGGGTGGCGGCAGTCTGGAGGTGCTGCCCCCTGGTCGCGGGTGGCTCTCCCTGGCTTTGGGCCAGTGGGTGGGGCCGGCCAGGGCCAGGGTCTGGGTTGCACGTCCCTAGGGTGGAGGGGACTGAGAGGACCCTGCGACCCCCTCGGTGGCCCTGAGTGGTGGGGACAGCACAGCAGCAAGGGGGGTGTGCGGTTGTGGGGCTGGGGGGGGGGATGAGAGGGGTTGGGGTAGGGGGGCGTGGTAAAAGCCATTCCGGGCGTGGGGAGTCCCAGGATGCCAGGGCGCCCAGACATATGTCACAGTCAGGGAAGTGACAGAGGCCTGTGGAGCCACTGGGGGGCGCGAAGGGGCCTCGCTGCGGGCCAGGAGTAGCCCGTCGCCCACACCAGCGGCGACCGGAGGAGGCGGGGAGCGGGCGGGAGGCACTCGGGCAGACATGCTCGCCACCCGAGCGGCCCAGCAGCATGGCGCGTGCGCTCAGGAGGCAAGTCGGGAGCAGGCTCTTGGAGTGCCGGGAGCCGGGTCCCAGTGCCTAAGGCCATACCACCCTGAACGCAGCAGATCTCGTCTGATCTCGGAAGCGAAGCAGGGTCTGTCCTGGTTAGTACTTGGATGGGAGACCGCCTGGGAATACCTGTTGGCTTTTGCTAGCGTCTCCTTTTGCATCGCCGCTCCGGCGTGGCTCCCTCCGAACCCCTGCCGCCCCTTGCCCCTCTGCAGCCTCCCAGCCAGCCGCAGGTCCCCCTGACCAGCAGAGGGTCAGCCGCCCGGCACTACAAGCTGGCAGCCCCGGCCGCACACCAGGCCCGTGGGCCAGGGCTCCCCCCCCACACCCTCCTCTCATTCCTCTTCGGTCCCGCAGGCCGTCATCGCGAATCCTTCGCCGACGCGCGGTCGCCGCCACCGCCGCCTGCGCCAAAGCCACCGCCACCACCGGGCTCCCCACACCCCCCCCCACCCCCGCCAGCGCTGCCCTCGCCCCCGCCCCTGTCCCCGCCCCCGCCGCCGCCACCGCCAAACTCCCTCAATCTCCCTCCTGTGCTCTCCCCACCTCGGCCGCCAGCACCGCGCTCCCCATCTCCGCCACCAGTGCTGCCCTCTCCCCCACCCCCGCCCCCGCCGCCGCCATATCCGTACTCCCTCAATTCCCTCCTCCGCTCTCCCGGCCTCCAGCACCGCCATCTCCCCCGCCCCCGCCCCAGACCCCCGCAGCCGCCATCGCCATACTCCCTCAGTCTCCGGCCTCTGCTCTCCCGGCCTCCGCCGCCAGCACCGCCCTCACGCCCTCCCCCGCCCCCGCTGCCGCCATTGCCGCACTCCCTCAATTCCCTCCTCTGCTCTCCCCGCCTCCAGCACCGCCATCTTCCCCGCCCCCGCCCCAGCCCCCGCCGCCACCAATGCCATACTCGCTCAGTCTCCCGCCTCTGCTCTCCCGGCCTCCGCCGCCAGCACCGCCCTCACGCCCTCCCCAGCCCCCGCCGCCACCGCCGCCGCCATCGGCCCCCGTGTCCCAGCGCCCACCGTCAAAGCCCCCATTGTCGCCGCCGCCATCGCCGCCCTGGCGCCATCCACGCGGTTGCCATCGCCTACCTCGCCACCCTCCCCTGCCTCCGCCGCCGCCGCCGCCGCCGCCGCCGCCGCAGCCGCCCCCGCCGCCGCCGCGGGGTCCTCCCACAACTCCCAGGCCCAGGGTTGCCTGCTGGTGCAGGCCTCCACCAGCCTTGGGGCTGCGGTTGGGGGTAAACCTGGTGGCGGTAGGGGGGCGGGTTGTATGCCGGTCTGGGTGCGGGGAGTCCCAGGATGCCAGAGTTCCACGACTTCTGGCACCATCAGGGAAGTGGCAGTGTCCCATGGAGCCCCGGGTGGCGCGAAGGGGCCTCGCTGTCGGCCAGGAGTAGCCCGCCGCCCACGCCAGGGGCATTAGGAAGAGGCGGGGAGCCGGACTGGGGGGGGACGCGGTGCTGGCAGAGCCGGCCCGCGGGTCGATGCTCGCCACCGGAGCGGCTCATCTGCATGGCGGGCGCTAACGAGACAGGCCGGGAGCAGGCTCTTGGGGCGCGGGAGCCGGGTCCCAGCGTCTACGGCCATACCACCCTGAACGCGCCCGATCTCCTCTGATCTCGGGAGCTAAGCAGGGAGGGGCCTGGTTAGTACTTGCATGGGAGACCGCCTGGGAATACCTGTAGGCTTTTGCTTGCCTCTCCTTTTGCGCCGCCGCCCCGGCGTGCCTCCCTCCGAATCCCTGCCGCCCCTTGCCCCTCTGCAACCCCTGCAGCCGCCCAGCCAGCCGAAGGTCCCCCTGGCCAGAGGAGGGACAGCCGCCCAGCACTACAAGCTCGCATCCCCAGCCGCACACCAGGCCTGTCGGCCAGGGCTCCCCCCCTCTCCCTCTTCTTAGTGCTCTTCGCCGAGGCAGGCCGTCAGCCTGCAGCAGTCAGCCGCGTCTAGGTCGCCGCCACCGCCACCGCCATCGCAGGGCTCCCTCTCGCTCCCCGACCCTGCCGCCGCCGCAACCCCCAACGCCCAAGCCCAGGGCTGCCTGCCGGCGCAGGCTTCCACCAGGCTCTCTCCATCCCAGGACGTGCCGGTCCTTTGCACCTCGGCCCGAGCCCAGGGGACGCCCATCCCTGCGCCTGCCCCTGGGCCCCGAGACACAGGATCGGCGTGTCCTCGGGCAAACGGGACGCCCACCCGCCCCGCCCCACCGGAGTCTTCTGTCTCCGCGGGCAGGCTCCTCTCCCCACACCCCCGCGCGTCCCCTCCCGTCTCCCACAAGAGCCAGGAGCCCTCCCTTCCCGCCGGCCACGGTGTCCCCGACACAAAGGGCACAAAGAGCCGGGACAAACCAGGGGACGGCGGGAGCAGCACCCCAACACACCACGCGCCATCGACTCCAGGGGAGACCGCCACAAGGGAAGAGCAGGCACGCAGGCACACAATCCTCACAACCAGGGTGCCTGGGGGCTGCCACTCTCCTCCCGCGGGCGGGTCCCTGGGCGGGGCTCAGAGCCCACTGGCCCTCCGGAGACCCTGGCGGCCCGCCCCGGGGGCTTCAATGGTGACTGCCAACGCCAGGGCAATGCCTCCTTGGCGGAGCCCAGCCCCGGGCACGACCACACTCCGGTGGAGAAGCCACCACTTCAACACAGCCTCAGTGCGTCTGTCCCAGTCCGTGTGCCCGAATGTGCGTCCCTCCCACCCTCCCCCACCCCATGTCTGTCTGGCTCTGTGACGTGCCTGTTGGGTTCTGGCTCTGGCTCAGGAGCTCTCTCCCCGCGTGCCTGCCCCCTCTTTCTCTGTCTCTGTCCATGTCTCTCTGTATGTCTAGACACATACATGTACATATACGTGTATATTTCCATCTCGCTCCCTCTTACTCCTCCTCCCGTTCTGTCTGTCTGTCCCTGTCCTGCGGGGACTCTAGTCCCTCTGCCCGCACAAGAACGCAGGATTTGGCGAGGCCAAGAAGGAACACCCACAGAGCCACGGATAGGGGGCTCATAGCACCATGTCTCACGGGCGGCTGGCTTGGAGACACGGCAAGCCGGAGCCGCCCGATCCCCCACCTGCTGGCCGATTCTCTGCCAACCAACAGACCCACCAAGCCGGCCCACTGCAGTCCGCGCCCCTCTGCAATTTGCAGTCCACCATCCGCGCTTCCTAGCTTGGCCACCGCAGCTCTGCCGGTGTCCAATGGCCAACTGGCAACAGCTGAAGGCCAAGCGGTAACAGCTGATGTCAGTGCAGCCCCACGCAGTACCCCCGTCCCCCGGTACCCCCGTCTCCCCGTCACCCCTGTCTCCGTTCCCCCGGTTCCCCGTCTTCCTGTCCCCCGTCTCCCGGGTCCCCCGTCCCCACGTTCCACCATCCCCCCTATTCCGGTCCCCCCCGTCCCCTGTTCCCCCCGTCCCCTGATCCCCCTGTTCCCCCGTACCCCCATCCACCCTCTCCCAGTCCACCCGTCCCCCGGTGCCCCCGTCCCCCCAGTGCCCCATCCCCCGTCCCCCGCTCCCCCGTCCCCCCAGTCCCCCCACGCCCCTGGTCCACCCGTCCCCCATTCCCTCGTCTCCCGGTCCCCCCCTCCCCGGGTCCCCCGACCCCCGTTCCCCCGTCTCCCGGTCCTCCGTCTCGCGGTCCACCTGTCCCCCGGTCCCCCAGTCCCAACGTCTCCCCGTCCCCCCGTCCCCCCATACCCCCGGTCTCCCATTCCCCGGTCCCCCGTCTCCTGGTCCCCCGGTCCCCCGGTTCCCCCGGCGCCCAGGCGCCCTTCTACCGGTCCCCCCGTTCCCCGGTCGCCCCGTCTCCCGGTCCCCAGTCTCCCGGTCCCCTGTCTCCCGGTCGCCCGGTCTTCCGGTCCCCCGGTCCTCCGTCCAGTGTTACCCCCTTCCCCCGGTCCCCCGGTCCCCCCATCTCCCTGTCCCTCTGTCTCCCGGTCCGGCCGCACACCCATCCCCCCGTCTCCCGGTCCCCCGTCTCCCGGTCGCCCGGTCCCCAGGTCCCCCGTCTCCCGGTCCCCTCATCCCCTGGACCCCCAACCCCCGGTCCCTGGTCCCCCGGTCCCCCAGTCCCCCGGTTCCCCCATCGCCCTGGCCCCCGTCTACCGATCCCCCAGTTCTCCGTTCGCCCCGTCTTCCGGTCCTCCCGTCCCACAGTCTCCCGTCTCCCGGTGTCCCATCTCCCGGTCACCCCGTCCCCGGTCCCCCGTCTCGCGGTCCCCCGTCTCCTAGTCGACCCGTTCCCCGGTACCCGATCTCCCGGTCCCCTCATCCCCCAGTCCCCCAACCCCCGGTCCCCCGGTCCCCCCGTCCCCCGGTCCCCGGTCCCCCGGTCCCCCCATCTCCCGGTCCACTGGTACCCCCGTCCCCCCAGTCCATTCATGCCCCTGGTCACCCCGTCGCCCGGTCCCCTATCCCCCGGTCCCCCCAACCTCCGGTCCCCCGGTCCGCGGGTCCCCTGGTCCCCCCATCCGCCGTTCCCCCGGTCCCCCCCGTCTCCGTTGCCCCGGTCCCCCCGTCCCCCGGTCCCCCCGTCCCCCGGTCCCCCCGACCCTCCAGTCCCCCTGTCCCTCTGTCTCCCGGTCCCCCCGTCACCCCGTCCCCCCGGCCCCAGGTCCCCCATCTCCCGGTCCCCCCGTCTCACGGTCCCCCGTTCCCCCGTTTCCCGGTCCCCCCCTCCCCATGTCCCTCGTCCCCCAGTACCCTCGTACTCCTGTCCCTCCATCCACCGGTCTCCTGGTCCCTCCGTCCCACCGTCCACCAGTCCCACCGTCCTCTCATTCCCCCAATCCCCCAGTCCCCCAGTCTCCCTGTCCCCCAATTCCCCGGTCTCCTTTCCCCTGGTACCGTGTCCCCCCATCTCCCGGTCCCCCCGTCCCCTGGTCCCACTGTCTCCCAGTACCCAGTCCCCCTGTCCCCCCGGTCCCCCGGTCCCCTTGTCCCCCCATCCCCCAGTCCCCCCGTCCCCCCGGCCCTCTCGTACTCCCTTCCCCCCATCTTCCGGTCACCCCTTCCCCCCGTCCCACATGCCCCCGTCTCCCAGACCCCCCGTCCCCCGGTTCTCCCAGTTCCAACGGTCTCCCTGTCCCCCTGCCCCCCTTCCCCCATCTCCTGGTACCCCGTCCCCCGGTACCCCCGCCCCGGGTTCCTACAGTCCCACCGTTCTCCCTGTCCCCCCCCTTACACCCGTCTCCCGGTCCCCTGTCCCCCGGTCCTCCCGTCCCCCGGTCCCCCTGTCCCCCCGTTCTGTCTGTCGGTCCCTGTCCTGCGGGGACTCTAGTCCCTCTGCCCGCACAAGAACCCAGGATTTGGCGAGGCCAAGAAGGAACACCAACAGAGCCACGGATAGGGGGCTCATAGCACCATGTCTCACGGGCAGCTGGCTTGGAGACACGGCAAGCCGGAGCCGCCCGATCCCCAACCTGCCGGCCGATTCTCTGCCAACCAACAGACCCACCAAGCCGGCCCACTGCAGTCCGCGCCCCTCTGCAATTTGCAGTCCACCATCCGCACTTCCTAGCTTGGCCACCGCAGCTCTGCCAGTGGCCAATGGCCAACTGGCAACAGCTGATGGCCAAGCGGTAACAGCTGATGTCCGTGCAGCCCCCACGCAGCACCCCTCCACGCGAGGCCCAGAGCCTGGAAAGTGCTCTCTGCAAGTCTGTCCCCACAGTCCCCGTCTGTCTCTCTCCGCCTACCTCTTGCTCCGTCTCTGGCCTTCTCTCATCCTCTCTCTCAACACCCTGGGTCAGGAGAGGTGATGTGTAGCCAGTGAAGTGACCAGTGATCGGGCGGGACGCCGGTCGCTGATGAGGGGCGAGGGCCCAGACAGAAGGCTGTGTGACGAAGGGTGGCGGCAGTCTGGAGGTGCTGCCCCCTGGTCGCGGGTGGCTCTCCCTGGCTTTGGGCCAGTGGGTGGGGCCGGCCAGGGCCAGGGTCTGGGTTGCACGTCCCTAGGGTGGAGGGGACTGAGAGGACCCTGCGAACCCCTCGGTGGCCCTGAGTGGTGGGGACAGCACTGCAGCAAGGGGGGTGTGCGGTTGTGGGGCTGGGGGGGGGGGATGAGAGGGGTTGGGGTAGGGGGGCGTGGTAAAAGCCATTCCGGGCGTGGGGAGTCCCAGGATGCCAGGGCGCCCAGACATATGTCACAGTCAGGGAAGTGACAGAGGCCTGTGGAGCCACTGGGGGGCGCGAAGGGGCCTCGCTGCGGGCCAGGAGTAGCCCGTCGCCCACACCAGCGGCGACCGGAGGAGGCGGGGAGCGGGCGGGAGGCACTCGGGCAGACATGCTCGCCACCCGAGCGGCCCAGCAGCATGGCGCGTGCGCTCAGGAGGCAAGTCGGGAGCAGGCTCTTGGAGTGCCGGGAGCCGGGTCCCAGTGCCTAAGGCCATACCACCCTGAACGCAGCAGATCTCGTCTGATCTCGGAAGCGAAGCAGGGTCTGTCCTGGTTAGTACTTGGATGGGAGACCGCCTGGGAATACCTGTTGGCTTTTGCTAGCGTCTCCTTTTGCATCGCCGCTCCGGCGTGGCTCCCTCCGAACCCCTGCCGCCCCTTGCCCCTCTGCAGCCTCCCAGCCAGCCGCAGGTCCCCCTGACCAGCAGAGGGTCAGCCGCCCGGCACTACAAGCTGGCAGCCCCGGCCGCACACCAGGCCCGTGGGCCAGGGCTCCCCCCCCACACCCTCCTCTCATTCCTCTTCGGTCCCGCAGGCCGTCATCGCGAATCCTTCGCCGACGCGCGGTCGCCGCCACCGCCGCCTGCGCCAAAGCCACCGCCACCACCTGGCTCCCCACACCCCCCCCCACCCCCGCCAGCGCTGCCCTCACCCCCGCCCCTGTCCCCGCCCCCGCCGCCGCCACCGCCAAACTCCCTCAATCTCCCTCCTGTGCTCTCCCCACCTCGGCCGCCAGCACCGCGCTCCCCATCTCCGCCACCAGTGCTGCCCTCTCCCCCACCCCCGCCCCCGCCGCCGCCATATCCGTACTCCCTCAATTCCCTCCTCCGCTCTCCCCGCCTCCAGCACCGCCATCTCCCCCGCCCCCGCCCCAGACCCCCGCAGCCGCCATCGCCATACTCCCTCAGTCTCCGGCCTCTGCTCTCCCGGCCTCCGCCGCCAGCACCGCCCTCACGCCCTCCCCCGCCCCCGCTGCCGCCATTGCCGCACTCCCTCAATTCCCTCCTCTGCTCTCCCCGCCTCCAGCACCGCCATCTTCCCCGCCCCCGCCCCAGCCCCCGCCGCCACCAATGCCATACTCGCTCAGTCTCCCGCCTCTGCTCTCCCGGCCTCCGCCGCCAGCACCGCCCTCACGCCCTCCCCAGCCCCCGCCGCCACCGCCGCCGCCATCGGCCCCCGTGTCCCAGCGCCCACCGTCAAAGCCCCCATTGTCGCCGCCGCCATCGCCGCCCTGGCGCCATCCACGCGGTTGCCATCGCCTACCTCGCCACCCTCCCCTGCCTCCGCCGCCGCCGCCGCCGCCGCCGCCGCCGCCGCCGCAGCCGCCCCCGCCGCCGCCGCGGGGTCCTCCCACAACTCCCAGGCCCAGGGTTGCCTGCTGGTGCAGGCCTCCACCAGCCTTGGGGCTGCGGTTGGGGGTAAACCTGGTGGCGGTAGGGGGGCGGGTTGTATGCCGGTCTGGGTGCAGGGAGTCCCAGGATGCCAGAGTTCCACGACTTCTGGCACCATCAGGGAAGTGGCAGTGTCCCATGGAGCCCCGGGTGGCGCGAAGGGGCCTCGCTGTCGGCCAGGAGTAGCCCGCCGCCCACGCCAGGGGCATTAGGAAGAGGCGGGGAGCCGGACTGGGGGGGGACGCGGTGCTGGCAGAGCCGGCCCGCGGGTCGATGCTCGCCACCGGAGCGGCTCATCTGCATGGCGGGCGCTCACGAGACAGGCCGGGAGCAGGCTCTTGGGGCGCGGGAGCCGGGTCCCAGCGTCTACGGCCATACCACCCTGAACGCGCCCGATCTCCTCTGATCTCGGGAGCTAAGCAGGGAGGGGCCTGGTTAGTACTTGCATGGGAGACCGCCTGGGAATACCTGTAGGCTTTTGCTCGCCTCTCCTTTTGCGCCGCCGCCCCGGCGTGCCTCCCTCCGAATCCCTGCCGCCCCTTGCCCCTCTGCAACCCCTGCAGCCGCCCAGCCAGCCGAAGGTCCCCCTGGCCAGAGGAGGGACAGCCGCCCAGCACTACAAGCTCGCATCCCCGGCCGCACACCAGGCCTGTCGGCCAGGGCTCCCCCCCTCTCCCTCTTCTTAGTGCTCTTCGCCGAGGCAGGCCGTCAGCCTGCAGCAGTCAGCCGCGTCTAGGTCGCCGCCGCCGCCACCGCCATCGCAGGGCTCCCTCTCGCTCCCCGACCCTGCCGCCGCCGCAACCCCCAACGCCCAAGCCCAGGGCTGCCTGCCGGCGCAGGCTTCCACCAGGCTCTCTCCATCCCAGGACGTGCCGGTCCTTTGCACCTCGGCCCGAGCCCAGGGGACGCCCATCCCTGCGCCTGCCCCTGGGCCCCGAGACACAGGATCGGCGTGTCCTCGGGCAAACGGGACGCCCACCCGCCCCGCCCCACCGGAGTCTTCTGTCTCCGCGGGCAGGCACCTCTCCCCACACCCCCGCGCGTCCCCTCCCGTCTCCCACAAGAGCCAGGAGCCCTCCCTTCCCGCCGGCCACGGTGTCCCCGACACAAAGGGCACAAAGAGCCGGGACAAACCAGGGGACGGCGGGAGCAGCACCCCAACACACCACGCGCCATCGACTCCAGGGGAGACCGCCACAAGGGAAGAGCAGGCACGCAGGCACACAATCCTCACAACCAGGGTGCCTGGGGGCTGCCACTCTCCTCCCGCGGGCGGGTCCCTGGGCGGGGCTCAGAGCCCACTGGCCCTCCGGAGACCCTGGCGGCCCGCCCCGGGGGCTTCAATGGTGACTGCCAACGCCAGGGCAATGCCTCCTTGGCGGAGCCCAGCCCCGGGCACGACCACACTCCGGTGGAGAAGCCACCACTTCAACACAGCCTCAGTGCGTCTGTCCCAGTCCGTGTGCCCGAATGTGCGTCCCTCCCACCCTCCCCCACCCCATGTCTGTCTGGCTCTGTGACGTGCCTGTTGGGTTCTGGCTCTGGCTCAGGAGCTCTCTCCCCGCGTGCCTGCCCCCTCTTTCTCTGTCTCTGTCCATGTCTCTCTGTATGTCTAGACACATACATGTACATATACGTGTATATTTCCATCTCGCTCCCTCTTACTCCTCCTCCCGTTCTGTCTGTCTGTCCCTGTCCTGCGGGGACTCTAGTCCCTCTGCCCGCACAAGAACGCAGGATTTGGCGAGGCCAAGAAGGAACACCCACAGAGCCACGGATAGGGGGCTCATAGCACCATGTCTCACGGGCGGCTGGCTTGGAGACACGGCAAGCCGGAGCCGCCCGATCCCCCACCTGCTGGCCGATTCTCTGCCAACCAACAGACCCACCAAGCCGGCCCACTGCAGTCCGCGCCCCTCTGCAATTTGCAGTCCACCATCCGCGCTTCCTAGCTTGGCCACCGCAGCTCTGCCGGTGTCCAATGGCCAACTGGCAACAGCTGAAGGCCAAGCGGTAACAGCTGATGTCAGTGCAGCCCCACGCAGTACCCCCGTCCCCCGGTACCCCCGTCTCCCCGTCACCCCTGTCTCCGTTCCCCCGGTTCCCCGTCTTCCTGTCCCCCGTCTCCCGGGTCCCCCGTCCCCACGTTCCACCATCCCCCCTATTCCGGTCCCCCCCGTCCCCTGTTCCCCCCGTCCCCTGATCCCCCTGTTCCCCCGTACCCCCATCCACCCTCTCCCAGTCCACCCGTCCCCCGGTGCCCCCGTCCCCCCAGTGCCCCATCCCCCGTCCCCCGCTCCCCCGTCCCCCCAGTCCCCCCACGCCCCTGGTCCACCCGTCCCCCATTCCCTCGTCTCCCGGTCCCCCCCTCCCCGGGTCCCCCGACCCCCGTTCCCCCGTCTCCCGGTCCTCCGTCTCGCGGTCCACCTGTCCCCCGGTCCCCCAGTCCCAACGTCTCCCCGTCCCCCCGTCCCCCCATACCCCCGGTCTCCCATTCCCCGGTCCCCCGTCTCCTGGTCCCCCGGTCCCCCGGTTCCCCCGGCGCCCAGGCGCCCTTCTACCGGTCCCCCCGTTCCCCGGTCGCCCCGTCTCCCGGTCCCCAGTCTCCCGGTCCCCTGTCTCCCGGTCGCCCGGTCTTCCGGTCCCCCGGTCCTCCGTCCAGTGTTACCCCCTTCCCCCGGTCCCCCGGTCCCCCCATCTCCCTGTCCCTCTGTCTCCCGGTCCGGCCGCACACCCATCCCCCCGTCTCCCGGTCCCCCGTCTCCCGGTCCCCAGGTCCCCCGTCTCCCGGTCCCCTCATCCCCTGGACCCCCAACCCCCGGTCCCTGGTCCCCCGGTCCCCCAGTCCCCCGGTTCCCCCATCGCCCTGGCCCCCGTCTACCGATCCCCCAGTTCTCCGTTCGCCCCGTCTTCCGGTCCTCCCGTCCCACAGTCTCCCGTCTCCCGGTGTCCCATCTCCCGGTCACCCCGTCCCCGGTCCCCCGTCTCGCGGTCCCCCGTCTCCTAGTCGACCCGTTCCCCGGTACCCGATCTCCCGGTCCCCTCATTCCCCAGTCCCCCAACCCCCGGTCCCCCGGTCCCCCCGTCCCACGGTCCCCGGTCCCCCGGTCCCCCCATCTCCCGGTCCACTGGTACCCCCTTCCCCCCAGTCCATTCATGCCCCTGGTCACCCCGTCGCCCGGTCCCCTATCCCCCGGTCCCCCCAACCTCCGGTCCCCCGGTCCGCGGGTCCCCTGGTCCCCCCATCCGCCGTTCCCCTGGTCCCCCCCGTCTCCGTTGCCCCGGTCCCCCCGTCCCCCGGTCCCCCCGTCCCCCGGTCCCCCCGACCCTCCAGTCCCCCTGTCCCTCTGTCTCCCGGTCCCCCCGTCACCCCGTCCCCCCGGCCCCAGGTCCCCCATCTCCCGGTCCCCCCGTCTCACGGTCCCCCGTTCCCCCGTTTCCCGGTCCCCCCCTCCCCATGTCCCTCGTCCCCCAGTACCCTCGTACTCCTGTCCCTCCATCCACCGGTCTCCTGGTCTCTCCGTCCCACCGTCCACCAGTCCCACCGTCCTCTCATTCCCCCAATCCCCCAGTCCCCCAGTCTCCCTGTCCCCCAATTCCCCGGTCTCCTTTCCCCTGGTACCGTGTCCCCCCATCTCCCGGTCCCCCCGTCCCCTGGTCCCACTGTCTCCCAGTACCCAGTCCCCCTGTCCCCCCGGTCCCCCGGTCCCCTTGTCCCCCCATCCCCCAGTCCCCCCGTCCCCCCGGCCCTCTCGTACTCCCGTCCCCCCATCTTCCGGTCACCCCTTCCCCCCGTCCCACATGCCCCCGTCTCCCAGACCCCCCGTCCCCCGGTTCTCCCAGTTCCAACGGTCTCCCTGTCCCCCTGCCCCCCTTCCCCCATCTCCTGGTACCCCGTCCCCCGGTACCCCCGCCCCGGGTTCCTACAGTCCCACCGTTCTCCCTGTCCCCCCCCTTACACCCGTCTCCCGGTCCCCTGTCCCCCGGTCCTCCCGTCCCCCGGTCCCCCTGTCCCCCCGTTCTGTCTGTCGGTCCCTGTCCTGCGGGGACTCTAGTCCCTCTGCCCGCACAAGAACCCAGGATTTGGCGAGGCCAAGAAGGAACACCAACAGAGCCACGGATAGGGGGCTCATAGCACCATGTCTCACGGGCAGCTGGCTTGGAGACACGGCAAGCCGGAGCCGCCCGATCCCCAACCTGCCGGCCGATTCTCTGCCAACCAACAGACCCACCAAGCCGGCCCACTGCAGTCCGCGCCCCTCTGCAATTTGCAGTCCACCATCCGCGCTTCCTAGCTTGGCCACCGCAGCTCTGCCAGTGGCCAATGGCCAACTGGCAACAGCTGATGGCCAAGCGGTAACAGCTGATGTCCGTGCAGCCCCCACGCAGCACCCCTCCACGCGAGGCCCAGAGCCTGGAAAGTGCTCTCTGCAAGTCTGTCCCCACAGTCCCCGTCTGTCTCTCTCCGCCTACCTCTTGCTCCGTCTCTGGCCTTCTCTCATCCTCTCTCTCAACACCCTGGGTCAGGAGAGGTGATGTGTAGCCAGTGAAGTGACCAGTGATCGGGCGGGACGCCGGTCGCTGATGAGGGGCGAGGGCCCAGACAGAAGGCTGTGTGACGAAGGGTGGCGGCAGTCTGGAGGTGCTGCCCCCTGGTCGCGGGTGGCTCTCCCTGGCTTTGGGCCAGTGGGTGGGGCCGGCCAGGGCCAGGGTCTGGGTTGCACGTCCCTAGGGTGGAGGGGACTGAGAGGACCCTGCGAACCCCTCGGTGGCCCTGAGTGGTGGGGACAGCACTGCAGCAAGGGGGGTGTGCGGTTGTGGGGCTGGGGGGGGGGATGAGAGGGGTTGGGGTAGGGGGGCGTGGTAAAAGCCATTCCGGGCGTGGGGAGTCCCAGGATGCCAGGGCGCCCAGACATATGTCACAGTCAGGGAAGTGACAGAGGCCTGTGGAGCCACTGGGGGGCGCGAAGGGGCCTCGCTGCGGGCCAGGAGTAGCCCGTCGCCCACACCAGCGGCGACCGGAGGAGGCGGGGAGCGGGCGGGAGGCACTCGGGCAGACATGCTCGCCACCCGAGCGGCCCAGCAGCATGGCGCGTGCGCTCAGGAGGCAAGTCGGGAGCAGGCTCTTGGAGTGCCGGGAGCCGGGTCCCAGTGCCTAAGGCCATACCACCCTGAACGCAGCAGATCTCGTCTGATCTCGGAAGCGAAGCAGGGTCTGTCCTGGTTAGTACTTGGATGGGAGACCGCCTGGGAATACCTGTTGGCTTTTGCTAGCGTCTCCTTTTGCATCGCCGCTCCGGCGTGGCTCCCTCCGAACCCCTGCCGCCCCTTGCCCCTCTGCAGCCTCCCAGCCAGCCGCAGGTCCCCCTGACCAGCAGAGGGTCAGCCGCCCGGCACTACAAGCTGGCAGCCCCGGCCGCACACCAGGCCCGTGGGCCAGGGCTCCCCCCCCACACCCTCCTCTCATTCCTGTTCGGTCCCGCAGGCCGTCATCGCGAATCCTTCGCCGACGCGCGGTCGCCGCCACCGCCGCCTGCGCCAAAGCCACCGCCACCACCTGGCTCCCCACACCCCCCCCCACCCCCGCCAGCGCTGCCCTCACCCCCGCCCCTGTCCCCGCCCCCGCCGCCGCCACCGCCAAACTCCCTCAATCTCCCTCCTGTGCTCTCCCCACCTCGGCCGCCAGCACCGCGCTCCCCATCTCCGCCACCAGTGCTGCCCTCTCCCCCACCCCCGCCCCCGCCGCCGCCATATCCGTACTCCCTCAATTCCCTCCTCCGCTCTCCCCGCCTCCAGCACCGCCATCTCCCCCGCCCCCGCCCCAGACCCCCGCAGCCGCCAATGCCATACTCCCTCAGTCTCCGGCCTCTGCTCTCCCGGCCTCCGCCGCCAGCACCGCCCTCACGCCCTCCCCCGCCCCCGCTGCCGCCATTGCCGCACTCCCTCAATTCCCTCCTCTGCTCTCCCCGCCTCCAGCACCGCCATCTTCCCCGCCCCCGCCCCAGCCCCCGCCGCCACCAATGCCATACTCGCTCAGTCTCCCGCCTCTGCTCTCCCGGCCTCCGCCGCCAGCACCGCCCTCACGCCCTCCCCAGCCCCCGCCGCCACCGCCGCCGCCATCGGCCCCCGTGTCCCAGCGCCCACCGTCAAAGCCCCCATTGTCGCCGCCGCCATCGCCGCCCTGGCGCCATCCACGCGGTTGCCATCGCCTACCTCGCCACCCTCCCCTGCCTCCGCCGCCGCCGCCGCCGCCGCCGCCGCCGCAGCCGCCCCCGCCGCCGCCGCGGGGTCCTCCCACAACTCCCAGGCCCAGGGTTGCCTGCTGGTGCAGGCCTCCACCAGCCTTGGGGCTGCGGTTGGGGGTAAACCTGGTGGCGGTAGGGGGGCGGGTTGTATGCCGGTCTGGGTGCGGGGAGTCCCAGGATGCCAGAGTTCCACGACTTCTGGCACCATCAGGGAAGTGGCAGTGTCCCATGGAGCCCCGGGTGGCGCGAAGGGGCCTCGCTGTCGGCCAGGAGTAGCCCGCCGCCCACGCCAGGGGCATTAGGAAGAGGCGGGGAGCCGGACTGTGGGGGGACGCGGTGCTGGCAGAGCCGGCCCGCGGGTCGATGCTCGCCACCGGAGCGGCTCATCTGCATGGCGGGCGCTCACGAGACAGGCCGGGAGCAGGCTCTTGGGGCGCGGGAGCCGGGTCCCAGCGTCTACGGCCATACCACCCTGAACGCGCCCGATCTCCTCTGATCTCGGGAGCTAAGCAGGGAGGGGCCTGGTTAGTACTTGCATGGGAGACCGCCTGGGAATACCTGTAGGCTTTTGCTCGCCTCTCCTTTTGCGCCGCCGCCCCGGCGTGCCTCCCTCCGAATCCCTGCCGCCCCTTGCCCCTCTGCAACCCCTGCAGCCGCCCAGCCAGCCGAAGGTCCCCCTGGCCAGAGGAGGGACAGCCGCCCAGCACTACAAGCTCGCATCCCCGGCCGCACACCAGGCCTGTCGGCCAGGGCTCCCCCCCTCTCCCTCTTCTTAGTGCTCTTCGCCGAGGCAGGCCGTCAGCCTGCAGCAGTCAGCCGCGTCTAGGTCGCCGCCGCCGCCACCGCCATCGCAGGGCTCCCTCTCGCTCCCCGACCCTGCCGCCGCCGCAACCCCCAACGCCCAAGCCCAGGGCTGCCTGCCGGCGCAGGCTTCCACCAGGCTCTCTCCATCCCAGGACGTGCCGGTCCTTTGCACCTCGGCCCGAGCCCAGGGGACGCCCATCCCTGCGCCTGCCCCTGGGCCCCGAGACACAGGATCGGCGTGTCCTCGGGCAAACGGGACGCCCACCCGCCCCGCCCCACCGGAGTCTTCTGTCTCCGCGGGCAGGCGCCTCTCCCCACACCCCCGCGCGTCCCCTCCCGTCTCCCACAAGAGCCAGGAGCCCTCCCTTCCCGCCGGCCACGGTGTCCCCGACACAAAGGGCACAAAGAGCCGGGACAAACCAGGGGACGGCGGGAGCAGCACCCCAACACACCACGCGCCATCGACTCCAGGGGAGACCGCCACAAGGGAAGAGCAGGCACGCAGGCACACAACCCTCACAACCAGGGTGCCTGGGGGCTGCCAATCTCCTCCCGCGGGCGGGTCCCTGGGCGGGGCTCAGAGCCCACTGGCCCTCCGGAGACCCTGGCGGCCCGCCCCGGGGGCTTCAATGGTGACTGCCAACGCCAGGGCAATGCCTCCTTGGCGGAGCCCAGCCCCGGGCACGACCACACTCCGGTGGAGAAGCCACCACTTCAACACAGCCTCAGTGTGTCTGTCCCAGTCCGTGTGCCCGAATGTGCGTCCCTCCCACCCTCCCCCACCCCATGTCTGTCTGGCTCTGTGACGTGCCTGTTGGGTTCTGGCTCTGGCTCAGGAGCTCTCTCCCCGCGTGCCAGCCCCCTCTTTCTCTGTCTCTGTCCATGTCTCTCTGTATGTCTAGACACATACATGTACATATACGTGTATATTTCCATCTCGCTCCCTCTTACTCCTCCTCCCGTTCTGTCTGTCTGTCCCTGTCCTGCGGGGACTCTAGTCCCTCTGCCCGCACAAGAACGCAGGATTTGGCGAGGCCAAGAAGGAACACCCACAGAGCCACGGATAGGGGGCTCATAGCACCATGTCTCACGGGCGGCTGGCTTGGAGACACGGCAAGCCGGAGCCGCCCGATCCCCCACCTGCTGGCCGATTCTCTGCCAACCAACAGACCCACCAAGCCGGCCCACTGCAGTCCGCGCCCCTCTGCAATTTGCAGTCCACCATCCGCGCTTCCTAGCTTGGCCACCGCAGCTCTGCCGGTGTCCAATGGCCAACTGGCAACAGCTGAAGGCCAAGCGGTAACAGCTGATGTCAGTGCAGCCCCACGCAGTACCCCCGTCCCCCGGTACCCCCGTCTCCCCGTCACCCCTGTCTCCGTTCCCCCGGTTCCCCGTCTTCCTGTCCCCCGTCTCCCGGGTCCCCCGTCCCCACGTTCCACCATCCCCCCTATTCCGGTCCCCCCCCCGTCCCCTGTTCCCCCCGTCCCCTGATCCCCCTGTTCCCCCGTACCCCCATCCACCCTCTCCCAGTCCACCCATCCCCCGGTGCCCCCGTCCCCCCAGTGCCCCATCCCCCGTCCCCCGCTCCCCCGTCCCCCCAGTCCCCCCACGCCCCTGGTCCACCCGTCCCCCATTCCCTCGTCTCCCGGTCCCCCCCTCCCCGGGTCCCCCGACCCCCGTTCCCCCGTCTCCCGGTCCTCCGTCTCGCGGTCCACCTGTCCCCCGGTCCCCCAGTCCCAACGTCTCCCCGTCCCCCCGTCCCTCCTTCGCCTGGTCCCCCCGTCCCCCCATACCCCCGGTCTCCCGTTCCCCGGTCCCCCGTCTCCTGGTCCCCCGGTCCCCCGGTTCCCCCGGCGCCCAGGCGCCCTTCTACCGGTCCCCCCGTTCCCCGGTCGCCCCGTCTCCCGGTCCCCAGTCTCCCGGTCCCCTGTCTCCCGGTCGCCCGGTCTTCCGGTCCCCCGGTCCTCCGTCCAGTGTTACCCCCTTCCCCCGGTCCCCCGGTCCCCCCATCTCCCTGTCCCTCTGTCTCCCGGTCCGGCCGCACACCCATCCCCCCGTCTCCCGGTCCCCCGTCTCCCGGTCGCCCGGTCCCCAGGTCCCCCGTCTCCCGGTCCCCTCATCCCCTGGACCCCCAACCCCCGGTCCCTGGTCCCCCGGTCCCCCAGTCCCCCGGTTCCCCCATCGCCCTGGCCCCCGTCTACCGATCCCCCAGTTCTCCGTTCGCCCCGTCTTCCGGTCCTCCCGTCCCACAGTCTCCCGTCTCCCGGTGTCCCATCTCCCGGTCACCCCGTCCCCGGTCCCCCGTCTCGCGGTCCCCCGTCTCCTAGTCGCCCCGTTCCCCGGTACCCGATCTCCCGGTCCCCTCATCCCCCAGTCCCCCAACCCCCGGTCCCCCGGTCCCCCCGTCCCCCGGTCCCCGGTCCCCCGGTCCCCCCATCTCCCGGTCCACTGGTAACCCCGTCCCCCAGTCCATTCATGCCCCTGGTCACCCCGTCGCCCGGTCCCCTATCCCCCGGTCCCCCCAACCTCCGGTCCCCCGGTCCGCGGGTCCCCTGGTCCCCCCATCCGCCGTTCCCCCGGTCCCCCCCGTCTCCGTTGCCCCGGTCCCCCCGTCCCCCGGTCCCCCCGTCCCCCGGTCCCCCCGACCCTCCAGTCCCCCTGTCCCTCTGTCTCCCGGTCCCCCCGTCACCCCGTCCCCCCGGCCCCAGGTCCCCCATCTCCCGGTCCCCCCGTCTCACGGTCCCCCGTTCCCCCGTTTCCCGGTCCCCCCCTCCCCATGTCCCTCGTCCCCCAGTACCCTCATACTCCTGTCCCTCCATCCACCGGTCTCCTGGTCCCTCCGTCCCACCGTCCGCCAGTCCCACCGTCCTCTCATTCCCCCAATCCCCCAGTCCCCCAGTCTCCCTGTCCCCCAATTCCCCGGTCTCCCTTTCCCCTGGTACCGTGTCCCCCCATCTCCCGGTCCCCCCTTCCCCTGGTCCCACTGTCTCCCAGTACCCAGTCCCCCTGTCCCCCCGGTCCCCCGGTCCCCTTGTCCCCCCATCCCCCAGACCCCCGTCCCCCCGGCCCTCTCGTACTCCCGTCCCCCCATCTTCCGGTCACCCCTTCCCCCCGTCCCACATGCCCCCGTCTCCCAGACCCCCCGTCCCCCGGTTCTCCCAGTTCCAACGGTCTCCCTGTCCCCCTGCCCCCCTTCCCCCATCTCCTGGTACCCCGTCCCCCGGTACCCCCGCCCCGGGTTCCTACAGTCCCACCGTTCTCCCTGTCCCCCCCTTACACCCGTCTCCCGGTCCCCTGTCCCCCGGTCCTCCCGTCCCCCGGTCCCCCTGTCCCCCCGTTCTGTCTGTCGGTCCCTGTCCTGCGGGGACTCTAGTCCCTCTGCCCGCACAAGAACCCAGGATTTGGCGAGGCCAAGAAGGAACACCAACAGAGCCACGGATAGGGGGCTCATAGCACCATGTCTCTCGGGCGGCTGGCTTGGAGACACGGCAAGCCGGAGCCGCCCGATCCCCAACCTGCCGGCCGATTCTCTGCCAACCAACAGACCCACCAAGCCGGCCCACTGCAGTCCGCGCCCCTCTGCAATTTGCAGTCCACCATCCGCGCTTCCTAGCTTGGCCACCGCAGCTCTGCCAGTGGCCAATGGCCAACTGGCAACAGCTGATGGCCAAGCGGTAACAGCTGATGTCCGTGCAGCCCCCACGCAGCACCCCTCCACGCGAGGCCCAGAGCCTGGAAAGTGCTCTCTGCAAGTCTGTCCCCACAGTCCCCGTCTGTCTCTCTCCGCCTACCTCTTGCTCCGTCTCTGGCCTTCTCTCATCCTCTCTCTCAACACCCTGGGTCAGGAGAGGTGATGTGTAGCCAGTGAACTGACCAGTGATCGGGCGGGACGCCGGTCGCTGATGAAGGGCGAGGGCCCAGACAGAAGGCTGTGTGACGAAGGGTGGCGGCAGTCTGGAGGTGCTGCCCCCTGGTCGCGGGTGGCTCTCCCTGGCTTTGGGCCAGTGGGTGGGGCCGGCCAGGGCCAGGGCCTGGGTTGCACGTCCCTAGGGTGGAGGGGACTGAGAGGACCCTGCGACCCCCTCGGTGGCCCTGAGTGGTGGGCACAGCACAGCAGCAAGGGGGGTGTGCGGTTGTGGGGCTGGGGGGGGGATGAGAGGGGTTGGGGTAGGGGGGCGTGGTAAAAGCCATTCCGGGCGTGGGGAGTCCCAGGATGCCAGGGCGCCCAGACATATGTCACAGTCAGGGAAGTGACAGAGGCTTGTGGAGCCACTGGGGGGCGCGAAGGGGCCTCGCTGCGGGCCAGGAGTAGCCCGTCGCCCACACCAGCGGCGACCGGAGGAGGCGGGGAGCGGGCGGGAGGCACTCGGGCAGACGTGCTCGCCACCCGAGCGGCCCAGCAGCATGGCGCGTGCGCTCAGGAGGCAAGTCGGGAGCAGGCTCTTGGAGTGCCGGGAGCCGGGTCCCAGTGCCTAAGGCCATACCACCCTGAACGCAGCAGATCTCGTCTGATCTCGGAAGCGAAGCAGGGTCTGTCCTGGTTAGTACTTGGATGGGAGACCGCCTGGGAATACCTGTTGGCTTTTGCTAGCGTCTCCTTTTGCATCGCCGCTCCGGCGTGGCTCCCTCCGAACCCCTGCCGCCCCTTGCCCCTCTGCAGCCTCCCAGCCAGCCGCAGGTCCCCCTGACCAGCAGAGGGTCAGCCGCCCGGCACTACAAGCTGGCAGCCCCGGCCACACACCAGGCCCGTGGGCCAGGGCTCCCCCCCCACACCCTCCTCTCAGTCCTCTTCGGTCCCGCAGGCCGTCATCGCGAATCCTTCGCCGAAGCGCGGTCGCCGCCGCCTGCGCCAAAGCCACCGCCACCACCGGGCTCCCCTCCCCCCCCCCCCCCCCCCCCGCCAGCGCTGCCCTCGCCCCCGCCCCTGTCCCCGCCCCCGCCGCCGCCACCGCCAAACTCCCTCAAACTCCCTCCTGTGCTCTCCCCACCTCGGCCGCCAGCACCGCGCTCCCCGTCTCCGCCACCAGTGCTGCCCTCTCCCCCACCCCCGCCCCCGCCGCCGCCATATCCGTACTCCCTCAATTCCCTCCTCCGCTCTCCCCGCCTCCAGCACCGCCATCTCCCCCGCCCCCGCCCCAGACCCCCGCAGCCACCATCGCCATACTCCCTCAGTCTCCCGCCTCTGCTCTCCCGGCCTCCGCCGCCAGCACCGCCCTCACGCCCTCCCCAGCCCCCGCCGCCACCGCCGCCGCCATCGGCCCCCGTGTCCCAGCGCCCACCGTCAAAGCCCCCATTGTCGCCGCCACCATCGCCGCCCTGGCGCCATCCACGCGGTTGCCATCGCCTACCTCGCCACCCTCCCCTGCCTCCGCCGCCGCCGCCGCCGCAGCCGCCCCCGCCGCCGCCGCGGGGTCCTCCCACAACTCCCAGGCCCAGGGTTGCCTGCTGGTGCAGGCCTCCACCAGCCTTGGGGCTGCGGTTGGGGGTAAACCTGGTGGCGGTAGGGGGGCGGGTTGTATGCCGGTCTGGGTGCGGGGAGTCCCAGGATGCCAGAGTTCCACGACTTCTGGCACCATCAGGGAAGTGGCAGTGTCCCATGGAGCCTCGGGTGGCGCGAAGGGGCCTCGCTGTCGGCCAGGAGTAGCCCGCCGCCCACGCCAGGGGCATTAGGAAGAGGCGGGGAGCCGGACTGTGGGGGGACGCGGTGCTGGCAGAGCCGGCCCGCGGGTCGATGCTCGCCACCGGAGCGGCTCATCTGCATGGCGGGCGCTCACGAGACAGGCCGGGAGCAGGCTCTTGGGGTGCGGGAGCCGGGTCCCAGCGTCTAAGGCCATACCACCATGAACGCGCCTAATCTCGGAAGCTAAGCAGGGTCGGACCCAGTTAGTACTTGGATGGGAGACCGCCTGGGAATACCTGTAGGCTTTTGCTTGCCTCTCCTTTTGCTCCGCCGCCCTGGCGTGGCTCCCTCCAAAACCCGGCCGCCCCTTGCCCCTCTGCAGCCGCCCAGCCAGCCAAAGGTCCCCCTGGCCAGGGGCCCGTCAGCCCCCCGGCACGACAAGCTGGCAGCCCCGGCCGCACACCAGGCCGTCGGCCAGGGCTCCCCCCCACATCCTCTTCTTAGTCCTCCTCACTGAGGCAGGCCGTCAGCCAGCAGCAGTTAGCCGAGCCTGTGTCTCTGCCGGCAGGCACCTCTCCCCACACCCCCACGTGCTCCCTTCCGTCGCCCACAAGGGCCAGCAGCCCTCCCTTTCCGCCGTTCGCTGTAGCCCCAACACATAGGGCACAAAGAGCCGGGTAAACCAGGGGACCGAGGGAGCAGCACCTCAACCCACCGCAGGCCCTCGGACTCCAGGAGAGACCACCACAAGGGGAAGTGCAGGCACACAACCCTCACAACCAGGGTGCCTGTGTGCTGCCACTCTCCTCCTGCGGGGGGGTCCCAGGGCTGTGCTCAGAGCCCACTGGCCCTCCGGCCCGGCCCGGGGGCTTCAAGGTTGACTGCCAACGCCCGGGCACTGCCTACTTAGTGGAGCCCAGTCCCGGGCATGACCACACTTCAGTTTAGAAGCTGGCACTTCAAAACAGCCTCAGTGCGTCTGTCCCAGTCCGTGTGCCCGCTTGTGCGTCCCTCCCTCCTCCCCCACCCCATGTCTCTCTGGCTCCGTGACGTGCCTGGGGGGCTCTGGCTCTAGCTCAGGAGCTCTCTCCCCGCGTGCCAGCCCCCTCTTTCTCTGTCTCTGTCCATGTCTCTCTGTATGTCTAGGTACATACAGGTACATATAGGTGTATATTTCGATCTCGCTCCCTCTTACTCCTCCTCCCGTTCTGTCTGTCGGTCCCTGTCCTGCGGGGACTCTAGTCCCTCTGCCCGCACAAGAACGCAGGATATGGCGAGGCCAAGAAGGAACACCAAAGCAGCCACGGATAGGGGGCTCATAGCACGATTTCTCACGGGGGGCTTGCTTGGAGACACGGCAAGCCGGAGCCGCCCGATCCCCAACCTGCCGGCCGATTCTCTGCCAACCAACAGACCCACCAACCTACCGACCCACCAAGCCGGCCAAGTGCAATCCGCGCCCCTCTGCAATTTGCCGTCCAGTATCCGCGCTTCCTAGCTTCGGCACCGCAGCTCCTCCGGTGGCCAATTGCCAACTGGCAACAGCTGATGGCCAAGCGGTCACAGCTGCTGACCCTGCAGTCCCCACGCAGCACCCCTCCATGCGAGGTCCAGAGCCTGGAAACTGTTCTCTGGGAGTCTGTCTCCACAGTCCCCGTCTGTCTCTCTCCGCCTCTCTCTTGCTCCGTCTCTGGCCTTCTCTCATCCTCTCTCTCACCTCCCGGGGTCAGGAGAGGTGACGTGTAACCAGTGAAGGGACCGGAGATCGGGCAGGTCTCCGGTCGCTGACTAGGGTTGAGGGCCACAACTAAAGTCTTGTGACGAAGAGTGGCTGTAGACTGGAGCTGCTGTACCCTGGTGGCAGGGGTGGCTCTCCCTGGCTTTGGGCCAGTGGGTGGGGCCGGCCAGGGCATGGGACTGGGTTGCACGTCCCTAGGGCTGGAGGACACTGAGAGGACCCTGCGACCCCCTCGGTTGCCCTGAGCGGGGGCTATATATTTGTAGTCTATATATTTTTAATATTCACCTACATTTAACATTTCACCATCATCAAATATCTGAACATTGAATTTTGTTTCAGGTAATTTGAAAACTATGTTTCTTTCTGGATACTTACTTCTCTTTCTGCTTTCATGTTTTCATGATGATACAGTCTTTCATTTAAATGAGTCCATTCATTGAGTAACACCTTATTTCTCTCCTCCAGCATACAATCTAGTTTCTCAGTTTGAGGTGAAATATTTTTATGATAATCTGAAACTGGTCTTGGATACTAATTACTCGCTTTTCATTGTGACTTTTGTTGCGAGCATCATCCCGTTGCTGTCGAAGCAATGTATTTTCACTTTGTAGGTGAGAACACCTCTCCTCTAGGGATTCCAGCTTTCCAATGTATGTGTTCACTTTTTCTCGATCACTTTGATACATGTGTTCAATTTTCTTTTTTTGACACTGTGTTTGGCTTAGGTCTCTGTGAACACGTTCTAAAACCAAAGTCGTTTCTCTAAGAGCAACTCCTGTGTGATGGCACTTAGTTTCTAGACTACTGAATTTACTTTCAGCTTTAGAAAGTTGTTGAGAAAGAATCTCATTGTTATCTTTTAGGCTAGACACATCAAAATTCACTTTGTCCCGTAAAACAAACCATTCCTCTCTTGCTCTCTGGAAAGCAAGCTGTACACCTCTTTTAGATTTCCGACTTTGCTCAAGACCGTGGATAGCGGTAGCCAGTCTAGAATGGCAGGATTCAACTTCTGTTTGCAGTCTTTCTCTGTTTCGTTTTCCACTCCGCGTTTCAGAGGTTAGTCTTTTATTCTCAGCTGTCAGAACATCCAGCTGTCCATTACATTGAAATATTGTTTTCATTAGTGTTTCCTCATAGAGTTTTATTGTCTTTTGAAGATGGTCATTCTTTTCTTTTACAATTGCAATGTCCTCAAAATACTTTTTTTCCATTTCCTGATACGCATTTTTAACCCTATCTGTTTCCAGTCTTAGTATGGCAATTTCATGCAACAGATCTTTTTGTTTTTCATGACTCTCAGAAACCTAGGTAAAAGAAAAAAAGACTTGTAACTAGCCCTCAGTGAAATGACATATTGTGATATCCTCTGAAATTAAAGAAGAACCTATATGTTTATATAATGAAAGGTTGCAATAAATGGATATCCCACTGATTGAAATAAATGGATATCCCAAACCTCCAACTTTGTACAAGCATAAATTCTCCAAAGTTCAAAAATTTAGTACAAAAGGCTGAATCCATGAGAGTGGAAAACAGAATTTTAAAATCATAAGAGAATTTTAAGAGTCTCTGATTTGGAAAAGATACAAAATGAGAAGGCATAAATGATTAAGAAATCTCACTTTAAAAAAGAGTTTCCAGTCGGAAAATACAGCAAATCCAGAGTAAGAGTATTAACTCTGCCTATATTCAGACAGATTAAATTTCCTAAAATTCTTTTTTCTGATATATTCCATAGATATTCTAATTTTCCAGTATTTTCATAGTCAGTTATGAAAATTACATCTACTAATAGCTGATAAATCTAGGCATTGCACTAAGCTCTTCTCGTTTGTTATCACAATCTAAAACAGAGAAATTGAAAAGATCAGTGAGTTTAGGGTTTTCCCCAGGACTTCTGACTCTACAATAGTGCTCTCACACCAAACCACAGCGATTCCTCTAGTGTAAATATATAAATTGAAGAGGCCTTAGAAATTCATGAGAATATTTGCTGCTGCAGTAATTTTATTTCCTCTTTATAATGTTTAAAGTAGCCATAATTATAAAACGGGAAAATACACTGACCTATTTGACTAGGAATAAAATACTCATCAGTAAATTATCACTTGGTATATATATACACACACACACACACACACACACACACACATATATATATATCACACACACATATATACACACACACACACACACACACACACACACACACACACACCATGGCATACAATCTTCTTCAAAAGTTCATTGTACTGAAATAGGATACTACTTGGAGCAAATTGTTCCTTTTCTCAAAAGGAGGAGAATGAATGTAAAATATGGTCTGACCTGGCTGTACATTAGCCTCAATGGAAATGAAAACTAACCTCTCTATTGATACAGCAAGGGGATGAAATCACTGCCGAAAACTGGAACATCTGTTGATAGTAGCAATCGTTTTGAGATTATAGAAAGCTCATAGATTCCTGCAAAAAGTGTTAAAGCCTTCACTATGGATGAGGCCACTGTGAATGTCACCACTTGTCTGTTGGACATAGACGGATTTGAATCAAGAATATCATTTACTGCAATGGACCAAAAACGTCACTCCGCATAAAACACACACACACACACACACACTTTCACACATGCACACAGAGATGCACACAGACTCACAAACACATACACACATACATATGCTTTCAAAATCCTCAATATTTCCCATATGTACAGTGTTGGTTTTTAAATATATATACACACAATTACACATGTGTTTGAAAATGACTAAACAAAATACCTCAGAGTTCTTTTTCTTTCCACGGAAATCTTTAGTAAAAGGTGAAAGATTTATACGATTTGGAGAGAAACCAGAGTATAAAGAGTTCATTTTCTTAAAATCTATTTCTTTCTCCTTTTGTTTGCAAAGGTCATTAGTCAGAATTGCATCTTGTAATATTCTGTCATTGTGCCCTGGAGAACGTCTCCTCTGAGTGTCACGTTGCTCTACTGCCACCTAGCGCATCGTGTATGAACAAAGAAAAATTAGAACGTAATTAAAATTTAAGTGTTAAACTTCTTAATCGATGTTTACTTACTCCCAAATTACTGGACTACAACTAGGAAGTGGCAGATAAAGTGCCTCAGTCTAAATTAAGAGAAAAACATGAACCCACCAATCGAATTTTGTCCCTGTTTGAACTAAACAATTCGTTAGATGTTAAATCCACCCAAAAATGAATTAGTAGATGATTGCTAAATGTTATAGAGGCTTCCTCCCTTAAAATATGTCACCCCACCATATCTTAATTAGTGAGTACCTACCGTGAACCTAACAACATTTTTAAAGATTAATAGCTGGAGAAGAGGCAAACTTTAAACTATTAGGACACAAAAACATTTACATGAAGCAGAAAGAGAAGCCAATTTCTAAATTTTTATTCAGATTATATACTATGAAAGGGTTATGCATTCATAGAGTTACCTGTTGCATTCAGTTCCAATTGATTCTCATACCCACTGAGGTGAGCAGATAAAAGCAATGAGTAACACTGACCAATTTCCTACACCAAAATGAAAAACTAGAAAGTGCTTGTACCCTAACAACAGAAGGTCTCATCGTGCAGGATGTGGTTCTCTTAATAGGCAGGTGAGTTGATTTCATGACCCCATCCTCTACCTCAATGTAGACTCGGAAGTCAATTACACAGAGGTCCCAAGGCAGAGTCCATCTCTCACCTCGGCCTTAGTGAGCAGCCATACAAAACTCCAAATTTTGAACCACTGAGAATGATGAGTCCTTTCACACGAGTCCGACTCAGTGGTCAGCATTTGCACTGTGTTCATAATTTCAACTGTTTAATTGTCTGATTCAATAATTGATGGTACCTTCTTTATCATGTAAGGAAGTTAAAACAACGAGGAAGAAAACAATATTCAGGACTTTTTTTTTTCTTTTGCCTCAGTTCCAAGAATAAAATTGACTTACAAGTAACTATAGATTCTAACCATATTTAAAGTTTTGTAAGCAGTTCAAATGTGATGAAAATAATATTCAATTATGACCTAGTGACTCTTAAAAAGCTAGCTTGAAAGTTAATTTCAATGGGCCATGTTACGTTATTGATGCATTAAAAACGACATTATTCTAGAAATTTAAAAGTAAATTTTCACATACATGACAGTGGTTCTTTTCACTTCCATCAAGCCCCACTTGCTCTTTCTCTGATTTCATGCTTAAATGTAGTTCTGTGGATAAATCTATATATTAGATAAAATGAACTACTCAGGACATTTAGATAAAAACTATAATCTCTATGGAAACAAAATAACATGTTATCAATTGAGACTTTAAATTAAGCTTAATCTTTCACTGAACATTGACTTAAAAAATACTTGTGATTACCTAAAACTTCAACAAACCATTTGGGAAATAACAAATGTCACAAAGCTGAAGGCATATAAACATGTCAAAATCCATTCACAAATTCATTCACCCAACTTCAATGAAAACACAGTCAGAAACAGAACAAAACAAACAAATACTGGACAGACATATCTCGTCGTGATGTACTCTGTTGTCTACCTCCTAAGAGTACCTTTGAACAGCACCCTAAGATTCAACTGCAACATCGTTCACAGTTTCCAGAAGTTGTGTTACTGTTTACGCCTTTGTCAGTGTACACCTTTCCTCATATCTGAAGTGTTTTCCTCTACTATCCTGACAAATTTCCTTTAATCTTTGAGGATTCAGCAATGGGCTTTAAGGAAGAACTGAGATAAGAGGGGACAGACTATGTGGACACAGCTGCGAAGGAAGTACAATGCAGCAAATTCTCAACAAAATCCATTACGGCTGGAAAAGTCCACTCTGAGGTACATAAAGCCATAGAAAATGCAAGAAATATTTTAATATTTGGTTTCAGAAGGTGCTTTTTCAGTTACACTGAATAGAGTTATAACTGATACTTGGGAATTAACTCAGGGCTATAAAACTAAAGCTAAGAAACCACGTGTCCTCTCAGTAATCAATCTTTAGATCTCTTCCTATGTTTCCAATCTACCTCCAACGTTCTACATATAATCCCCCTGCCCACTCCCCAGGGTAGGCTAAGTGTTACTCTAAAGGAAATCATGCTGTCAACTCATTGTCTTTCTTATTTACGTATATGTGACTGTAGTTACCGGAAGAATGCAAATGTCTTGCTGAAAGGTATTCCGTTTGGATATCTGTTGAATAAATGGAGTGAATATAAAGTAGATTTTGCCACAAAATGACTTTTGGAAAGTCAGAAAACTATGGTGAAGCCACACAGAGGTGCTCTAGGGTTAAACTCTTTCTGTTTCTTTCTTTCTTTTTTTTCTTTTTTTTTTTTAATGTTCTTTGCTGTCTCTGTTTCCCGGTAGCTGTGATTCACACAAGTCACAGAGCCTATAATATCCTAATAGGAACACACCTCCAATATGAGTCTTTTCTTTATCTACTAAGATCATGTGTCCAAACTCTGTGGATGCTGACAGATTTTGCGTCATTGAGTGTGATGCAAATGGACATTGATCATCAACTTTCCAATCCCTGGATCTTTCACGAGTGTCATCACTGAAGCTCAAAGCAGTAGGATCCCATTCTGAAGAATCTGAAAAGAAGTTCTCATTGAGTAAAATGGAAATGATAACACAAATTTGACAATCGTGTAAAACTTCCTTCTTCAGTCCCATGTCCTCCCTTTCCCCAAACACGCTACTCCTTCATCGCACACGTTACTTTAGGTGTCCTATACCTGCCATTCACATAGATAAGTTCAATTAAGTGTTGCCACTCAGCGATTTCTGTTACATAATGTGTTTCAGGTCACAGCTTTGCTTCTTAATAGTTAAGATTGTTCACGGTATGAATTTCTTTGTTATTATCAAAAGTTATGTCCAGCCACCTATTTTAAGTTTAAATATGCATGTAAAACATGGGTTTAAAAAGCTTTTAATGAATGGTACCGCTTCAAATAAGAGACCACTTATTCCAAGGAAATGGTCTTTTCTAAATGCACAAATATCTTCAGAATTCATCCTTTAAGCCTCAAGTAAACAGAACTTCATATGACAGAGGACAGCCTTGGGTGATCTTACTGCTTCCAAGGAAATATAGGATCAGATTAGGTCCAAACTAGCTACCTCCAAAGGGTACAGAGTGTCACAAGACAGAAAGGGAATATATCACAAACTTATTTTCCTTTTAGAAAAAACAAAACTCTCAGATAAAGTTTTGAAGACAAGGGCAAGACAAAAGAAACAACTGTAGAGGTGAAGCTTTAAAGCCTGTCTCTTCATGAGGAGTAGCTTCATCATGTCACATCATGGGGCTTCCAAAGGTAGTTCTCAATGTCACGTGAGAGTCCCTGAAGTCCCAAGATGTATGAGTTCAGGGGCCTGAAGAGGTCAAAACTACCTTCTCAGGAATACTAAATGTCATTTGCCATTTTCACTCTCATTCTCTTGATCAGTGTCCCATAGAGTGTTCCACAGCCATGGTGACATCGTAGCTCTAGTGGTTACTGGGTCATCTCTCTAAGGGCGAATGGAATGTGCATGACGGGTGTGCTTGCACTTTAAATTTTTCTGTTATAATTTCTAATATTGTAAATATCGTGTTTCCCCGAAAATAACACCTAACTGGACAATCAGTTCTAATGCGTCTTTTGGAGCAAAAATCAATGTGAGACCTGGTCTTATTTTACTATATTATAAACCAGGTCTTATCGAACATAAAATAAGACCAGGTCTTACATTGATTTTTGCTCCAAAAGATGCAGTATAGCTGATTGTCTGGGTAGGCCTTATTTTGGGGGAAACAGGGTATCAACAGACACTCCCAACTTACACAAAATTCTTTGGGATTCTCAATAATTCTTTCTGTTTTTTGTTTTTTTAAATTCTTAATAGTATAAAAGGACCCTAAGGCCCAAAAGTTTCAGAATTACAGTTTTCGAAGATTGTGTCTACCAAATAGTCATTGTGATTACTTACTCCCACCGCTTGAAATAATCAAAGACACCATAAGCGTGCCTGCCCGCACACACACACATAGTCTGCTAATCAGAACATCAGGTTGGCTTAACGTCATTCGTGTAACAACACTAACATGACGTCAAGTTAAAACATAGTCGACATGTTAGCAACTTAGGTAAAGGGCAACGTTTAAATGAGCATTTCAGAATACTGGAAAATTCTCCGAGGGTGATAATTAATGTCTGGGAAAGCCGATTAAACAAGGAATTCCAAACTGGGAAATTTAGGGTGTCAAAACAGAAGTAGAAACATCTCAATTAAAGCACACATTTTTTGAATGTCTTTTTCTTATTCTTGTAAACATCTTTTTTTCTCAAATATGGATACAAACAATGACATCTGTACCATTTACATCAAATCCATCAATTACATTTGTAAAATGCAAAAAACACACACAAAGGAATGAGTAAGAAGACTGTGAGCACGTCAGAGATCATATTTTTTATCTGAAGAATGGATTGATGGGAAACCTGAGGATAGAATCAACAGCATATCTTGACTGCAATCCATCAGAAACATTTATACCATCACGCTACAAGGATTTATCATGTTCTTCAATTTTTCCTGTAATTCAGCAAGTACACAGTTGTGAGGAGAGTTCTGTTGAATGCATAATGCATTTGTCAACAGATGAAGTGTTATGAATCGATCAGCTGGGATATGCAATGACAGAATATCAATTCATAAAAAATTCATTACTTTCCACACCAATGTGGCTACGAGTGTGCCTACACTTCTCGTATCCTCTACTTTACAAACATCACGAAGTTTCTCGATCTGCTCATGCAAGAAGCTGTATCAAAATCCTCTAAGAAATGATGTAGAATGAACCTTCAACATGAAATATGATACTAAACAGAAAAAATTAATTTAACAGCCACAGAAATATTAGATATAAAAAATAATTTATATTTCAAATTCCATGTCACATTTACTGAAAACAACAATTTTAGAACTTAGGGAATGAATTCTCTAACTTCTTTTGTTTCCAAACTTAGTTTCCTTTGGTATCTCATGCTAGACTTTAAAGAACTTTTATGAAATGGCCATCTTATCACAGACAAATGGCGCAGCGAGCAGGGTCTCCCGCACAACACCCTGCATGACAGTAATGTCAGGGTGACCATCATAGTTGAGCCAAAGATGCTTATTTTGTAACACGCTCAGCTACAATATTGACTCCACCTCTCACCTTCCCAGGCAGTGAAACTCTCCATGTCATCTTAAGAGCTCACATTTACTTAACTATAATTTGCCACATTCTCCTGCTTCCTGTTCTCAGGAGCTGCGTTTTTCTCTATTCAGCCTTGATTCACACTCCACAACCTGGAAATTTTTTTCCTATAAAATATTCATTACGTTGTGGCAGAAAATCATCTCTTACGGTTTTATTACCTCAAATACAATGGAGAGAAGCTTCTTCACCCTGGAGGATTAAATCACCTTTCCTCTAGAGTTACATAGCTTGGGAATTTCTGGTCAAAAGAGCGGAGCAGGTAAACACTGTGCTCACCTCTCAGGACCACATCAATTACAGCTAAACCAAGAAAAACACTGTTCAGAATCATCTGAATTCCAGCTGTACCGAAAGCCCTGCCCCTACAAGCATACACAAGAAGCCAACTTGAGACTCGTTAAAGAGGTAGAAACCAGAAACATGGAATGGGCTGTTCCAACACCTGCATGTGACCATTAAAAATCCGGAGGTATATCTCAACTGCAGTTTCCCTCCCCAGAGGTGGGAGGTGTCCCAGCTGCTCCCCATCCCAGGGCTCCAATGCTGGGGAGAGAAGTCCCCAGACTTCTGGCTGTGAATACCAGGGGAGATTGTGACTGAGTGTGACAGAGGGCGGCTGCACTGCCAGGCACGCCTCTTAAAGGGAACACATATGGACTTACCCACCAATGGAATCACTGGCTCTGAGCTCCAGCACTGGAATAGCAGCTCAGAAGGTACCAGGAACGTATGGGGAGGAACCGAGTTTTCTGGCTTCAGATTGAAGGCTGAAGGGGCTGCTTGCTTCTGGACCGATGAGCAGGTGAAAGCCATTATGAGTTTGTTGAGCCCTCCCCCTCCCTGCATGCAGACGCACACAGACGTCTCACCTGAGTCTCATCAAACTGGCTAATGCCGTTCATTTGCCCTGGTGATTGTGAAACCCTGCTCTACCCAAATTTCAGGCACACCCAAGCTGCTTTTCCATTAAAATGGTCTACTTTCACTCATGCTGGGACATTCCTAAAATCTCTCAGAGGTTCACAAAACCCAAACAAGCAACATCTGGCTTCAGCATGACCCTTATCAGTGGCTGAGCGGCCCTAAGCCCCCGGCATTGGTGGCAGCTGGCTTCAGGTCGGAGCTTGGCCTCTCAAGGCAACTCCAAGTACAGTGCAGGTGGCAGCCATCTGCGGATTAACTGGAGGCTCATGCCCGGTGCCGTCAGGCAGGGCACAGACTGCAGCTGAACTTGGTCTGCAGTGAGGCCTCCTTCAGGAGACCCTGGGGCTGGCAGGCCCAGTTACCAGCTTTAAACAGAGCCAAAGCATTACACAGCCATCTCCAAGGATGACAAATCTAAAGGGCTGATCTGACAGGCAGCTGAACCCCCACTAAACTGAATTGTGCTCTGTAGGGTCAGCCCCCCCACACCACAGCTCCTGTACTGTAGTCCCAGCCAGTCCTCACAGGCAGTCAATCTTTCTCATTGACACGTAAGCAGTGATCAAGTCTCAACTACAAGAGGTAGGTACACGCATGGCACACAGGGGACACACCTGAAACACCCAGCTCTGGTGACCAAGGAGTCTGCACCACTGGGTCCCACAGGACACCTACTACGTAAGCCTACTCTGCTAAGACTGGGAGGCATAGCAGCCTTACATAGAAACAAACATAGGGGGGGCAACCAAAATGGGAAGACAAAGAAATATTTGGTAAATGAAAGAACAGACAAAGGTCCAGAAAAAGACTTAAACGAAACGAACACAAGAAATCTACCAGATGTAGAAGTCAAATCACTGTTTATAAGGATGCTCAATGTTCTCAGGGAGAAATTCAACAAAGAGGTAGAAAACATAAAAACGCAGAGAGAAAACATAAAAAAGAACTTATCATAAATAATGACTATAATAACTGAAATGAAAAATACATCAGAGGGAATCAACAGTAGATTAGATGAAGTAGTGGATCGAGATAGTGATTTAGAAGATGAGGGAGCAGAGACACTGTTCTATCCATTATCCATGTTAGTAAGACTCTATTAATATTTTCAGTTTGAACAAGTATTTTTTTTGAGTAAAATGATCCCTATCGGTTCAACCCTTGCATCGTGACTTTCCGATGAATTCCTAGGTGACAGTGGTCTCTCAATCAAGAGAGCAGGAAGCTATCACCTAGTTATCTTTATAAGACTATTTCATTTCTGATTTACTCATCGTGAAAGTCATCGTTTAATATCCTTCTTCAGTAACTAAATGAGTGTCTCAGAATAATGGTGTGTGTACCTGTTAAAATTGTCTACTTATTACATCTCTGTATATGGTATGGAAGAGGACAGGTTTTTCCTTTACGGTATTTGGTCACTTTCTTTCCCTGTGAAGTTTACTGAATTTAAAAAGTGTTGACAATAAACACTTTTGCCGTCAGTCCTTTAAGAAGGCCAAAGGGGGGAAGATAGATACGTGTGTGTGTGTGTGTGTGTGTGTGTGTGTGTGTGTATGTTGATATGGATATATGGAGATATATATGTTTATACATATATATCTACATATAGACATATATGTCTACATATATACATATATGTGTGTGTGTGTATATATATATATTTACAAGTGACAAGTGTTATCTACCTTCTGCACATCATGGCACACATAGAAAATATTTGTATTCATACAGCGAACACTGGGGTAAATAGAAAAGGCTACAACTGATCCCCTGACAGCTCAGTAGTATGCAATGGATCACCTGATGGGTGGGAAGCTCTGCTTAGGTCATTTTATTCAAAGTAGTGGGCAACACATTGTTCTTTGTGTATGCATTTACTGGAGGTTTATTTAAATTTTTCAAGAAAAACAAACTAAAAGAAAATTCCTTTGTCCTCTAAATTCAGTGTTCTCTTATTTAACAGCATCATCTGAATATCTATTAATAACATATCATAGATGAATAGCTTGATATAATGTTTTTACCATTGTTTTCTCTTATAGCTTGCTGTATTCCATCACAGTCAGGAGAAAGAAAAGAGAATATTTGGGACTATATCAAACTGAAAAGTTTTTTCACGGGAATCTTAACCATAAATAAAACAAAAACGCATCCTACTGAGTGGGACAAGGTATTTTCCAATGATATATCTCATAAGGGGTTAATGCCATAATTAACTTAAAAACTCAACTCAATACCAAAAAACTCGATTAAAAAATGGGCAGAGGACATCAAGAAATATTTCTCTAGAGTGGACATATACCATGTGTCAGTGAAACCATATGTTTCTCTACTTTTTCTGTCTGGCTTATTTCGCTTCGCATTATAATCTCAAATTCCATCCATGTTGTCACAAATGGTTCTATTTCATCTTTTCTCTTACCACCAAATAGTATTCCATTGTGGATATATACCACAACTTCTATCTCCGTTCATGTATCGAAGGACATTTTGGTTGTTTCCTTGTCTTGGCCACTATAAATACAGCTGCAATGAACATTGGAGCACACACGTCTTTATGGATAAATGTTTTCAGAATTTTGGGGTAGATACCCAGGAGAGGGATTGCCAAAAACAGATGAACAAGACAAACAAATGAGAAACAAAAACTCATAGACACAGACAACAGCTTAGTGGTTACCAGAGGGCAAGGGGGAGAAGGGGATGGTAGATGAGGTTAAAGGGGATCAAATATATGGTGATGGAAGGAGAACTGACTCTCCGTGGTGAACACACAATGTGATTTATAGATGATGTAATACAGAATTGTTCACCTGAATTCTATGTAACTTTACTAACAATTGTCACCCCAAAAAACTTTAATTAAAAAAAGAACAAAAAGAAAAGATCAAAACATTTTCAAGTAAAAAAAAAAAGTGGACATAAAGATGGCAAACAGACAGACATAAGAAAACATGCTCAACATCACTATCATTAGATACATGCAAATAAAAACCACAATGAGATACCACCTCACACCTATCAGAATAGCTATCATCAATAAATCAACAAACAACAAGTGTTGGCAAGGATTTGGAGAAAAGAGAACACTGTGCATTGTTAATGGGGTTGCAGATTGGTGCAGCCACTATGGAAAACAGTATGGAAGGACCTCAAAAAATTGAAAATGGCACTGCTTTATGACCGAGCAATTACATTCCTGAGTATCTGTCCTAAAAACTACAAAACTCTAATTTAAAAAAAATATGCACCCCTATGTTCAGTGCAGCACTATTTACATCAGCCAAGATACGGAAAAAACTGATATGCCAATCAATATATGGTTGGATAAAGAAACTGTTGTACATTTGTACTATGGATTATTATTTGGCTATAAAATAGAATTAAATATTACCATTTGCAACAACATGAATGGACCTTGTAAATATTGTGCTAAGTTAAATAACTCAGACTTAGAAAAAACACATACCATATGATCTCAATTACATGTGGAACCTAAAGAACAGAATAAATGAGCAAACAAAACAGAAATAGACTCAGAGATATAGGGGAAAAAATGTTGGTTGCTCAATGGTGGGGAGGAGAGAATGGCAAGAAGGTGAAGGAATCAGAAAGAACAAATTAGGAGACTCAATATAGTCGTGAGTATATGAAACAAGAGTATGAGGAATATAATCAACAATGTTGTCAAGATTACGTAAGGTGCCAGGTGGGCACTGGCCTTCTCAGTGGGATCACTGGGAGCCTGTGCCGATGCCTGAACACTACGGTGGACACTGAAGCTGAGGTAGAATGATTAGTGGACATCTCACCTATAATTAAATACATATACATATACATACATATATGTTGTGACAGAGGGAGAAGTGCAGCATAAGGAAGACAGCGAATGGTATAGTAACAGCTATATAAGCTGTCAGAGTGGTAGTAGCTTGGGGAAGGGAGGCTATCGCTTTGTGAGGGGTGTAAATGTCTAACTGTTACATTTCTTTGTACACCTGAAACTAATAAAAATAATGATTTTTGTAAAAAAGAGGACCACAATAAATAAGATCTTCATTTTTCTCCACACATGATACAGGATGAAGTAGCAAATCCCTGGCAGTATTAAAATCTTGCCTAATAGTAACGTATACTGCAAATCAATCTTGCATCAAAGTCATAAATCCTGACAATGTAGCTAATATAAGAATGGCCCAAAACGGTTACAAAATGCTCATTCCAAGTACTTGTGGTAAAAACTAAGTGAATTAATTTATTCTGCACTTATTGCAACCAAAGTTCCTAACATCTTTACATTTGCTTTAGGAAATTGTAGAAATTAACCTTCAATCTTTGCTAATGAGAACAATTTTATTTAATGGATTGCTGTTCTAGTTGGTTGGCACAGAAGGAAAAGTAAAGGGAGTTAAGGACGTAGAGTCGGTATATAAAAATGTCTCTTAAAAAACACAAAAAACTGGGCTATTACGGAGAGCAGAGGAAAGGGCAAGTACCTGGTGGGGACTGTGAGGCCTGAGTATTGTTTCTGCAGCTGAATAGAAAGGAACAGTCATGGACGATCAACAGAACACAGAGCTTCAGCCAACACATCTTTGGTATTAACTTGACAGGGAGAAGCTGAGAAAAGGGAATACTGAAAAACAAACAAACAAACAAACAAACAAATTGAGGTCCATCATGAGAAATGAGGTTATAAGAGAGAATGCAGCATCTCTAAATAACTTCAAGTCCCCAGGGACACCATATTTCAGAGTGCCACAAGAACTTAAAATGAAATTCCGTATTGCTGACATCAATCCTGAAAACAGTATAGATGCCTCAAAAGGGAATATGTCCATTGTCCAAACATGGGCATAGATGGATTCTGTCCACCAGTGAGCTCAGCATCGACAACATGCAAAACGCTAACTGCATTGCTGGAGGCGGGGTGTGTAAATGTTCAGGAAAAGAACCCAACGTCACCAGGCCCCAGGTTGTGGTCACTTAGTACAAATTGTGTACATTCTGCTTTAATTCCTTTTTTTGAGAGAGCTCTAGATCAGCAAGTCAAAGAGCTGGGATTCAAGCAGAGAAGAGGTCACAAACTATGCCCCAAAGGCCAAATCTAGCTAGATAGGTTGTTTTTTGTTTTTGTTTTTTTAAATAAAGTAGTATTGGAATAGAGCCATCCTCATTTATTTATCATTATTGAAGACAATGCTGTTCCTCTCTCTCTCTTCCTCATCTCTTGGGAAGGCCAGCTGTACTGCTGTTAGAAGAGGTCCATGTGGTAAAAACTAAGGAAATAAGCCTTCTGTCAACATCCAATTAGAAACAGAGACCTCCAATCATAAGATGTGTGCATGAGCCTTCTTCAAAATTGATTCTCCAGAACTGGTCAGGACTTACCATGACTGAAGCTCTGCCCAACGTTTTACCTGCAACTTCAAAAAGACCCTGAGCCATATCCCTCCTGCTAAGTCTCTCTAATATCCCTGACCTTCAGATATTATTTATTAGAAGTTTTCTGTATTTTCAGCTACTATGTCAAAGTTTTTATTTTTTATGAATCATGTTCACCATCCTTACAAATGAATAAAAGGTGACTTATTTCCATGTCCAATCTTTTCCCCAAATCACTGATTATTTCTCAAGTTGATGAGAATAAAACAAGTTAAGACATAAATCGAAGTTCCTTCAGACCCCTTTTTCCTTTACTTTATCTTCCACACTCAGATAAATTATGTTATTATAGTATGAGTTTTGTCTAACTTCATTCCTTCTGAAAAATCATTTCATAGCTCTCTGTTGTGTGTATATGAAAATTCAGCCTCCATGCCAGGTCCATCTGTGGTTTGACTCCATCCCTTTCCCCATTTATCATTCTCCCTAACCACAGCATTCCCAGGTTACATTTTTGCTTGATTGTAAACTCCCTGAGTAAATGTACATAATGTCATTCATCACTATAGTTTTCAGGACTCAGTACAGAACCTGAATAATGGTTGGTGCTCAATAAATTCTGTCTGCTTGCCAAAAATACTCCATCTTGATCCTGCCAAATTTTGTCCCTATCTACCTTAAACAACTATTATCTGATCACCACTTTCAAGTCACCTCTTTCCCGATCTAATCTTATTGTAACAATATTAGGTGCTCCTTACATAATTTTTATAACACTTATAGCATGTTATAATATTTACCTTTAAGTCTTTCCTACTGCATCTAGGATGGAGGTCGGATTCAATTTGTTGACTTTAATAATTACTGAATCAAAGTGAGATCCTTTGCCCCATACTCTAAGAATTTGGATCTAAAGAGCAAAGTCATATTGTGTCCTGGGTCTCCTTATGCCAGTCCTTACCCCCTCACTTAGGAGCAACGCTCCACTTTATCTGTCTTCACTCTTTGCTTCTGAGTTGAGCCAGGCTACAGAATAGTGTTTCTCCCTATGGCATAACTTCTTAGTTTTGACTGGTGACCTTCTGTGCACCTCTGTAAGACCATATCTCTGTCATAACCACGAACATAGGAAACAAACCCACTTACATTTTCACTCACACCATCATCACAGGTTAGAGAACTCTATAGAGAATCAAAGTTGTCTCAGCCCATGCCCCTGACTCCCAAGAACTGATCTCTGCTTGGGTTCATCTCAGTCCCTGTGCTTCACTGACCTGCTTTAATGATAGATGTGTAGCTGCATTAAAGATGAGCTGGTTAGTTCCTTGGACAATAGGCTGTTCGGGCTTGCTCGTTGCAGGAGTCAGCAACATAGAAGAGCTTATGTTTAACCATACAGAGGAGGAACAGAACCACTTTCTCATGTCCTTTATCCTCTTGACCCATCTGTTCTGAGCTGTGTCAAGCACAGAACATCATGCCTCACCATTAAGTTATTTCAAAATTTGACTAACAAGTCTTCAGCAAGGCATTTTTTTTAATTTATTGGGGTGACAATTGTTAGTAAAATTACATAGATTTCAGATGTACAATTCTGTATTACATCATCTATAAATCCCATTGTGTGTTCACCACCCAGAGTCAGTTCTCCTTCCATCACCATATATTTGATCCCCCTTACCCTCATCTCCCACCCCCCACACCCCACACCCCTTACCCTCTGGCAACCACTAAACTATCGTCTGTGTCTATGAGTTTTTGTTTCTCATTTGTTTGTCTTGTTCTTTTGTTGTTTTTGGTTTATATACCTCATATCAGTGAAATCATACGGTTCTCTGCTTTTTCTGTCTGACTTATTTCGCTTAGCATCATACTCTCAAGATCCATCCATGTTGTCACAAATGTTCCTATATCAGCTTTTCTTACCGCCAAATAGTATTCCATTATGTATGTATACCACATCTTCTTTATCCATTCATCTATCGAAGGACATCTTGGTTGTTTCCATGTCTTGGCCACCGTAAACAAAGCTGCAATGAACATTGGAGCACACCTGTCTTTATGTATAAATGTGTGTCAGGTCTTATGCTTAAGTCTTTGATCCATTTTGAATTAATTTTGGTACATGGTGACAGATAGCAGTCAAGTATCACTCTTTTGCATGTGGCTATCCAATTCACCCAGCACCATTTATTGAAGAGGCTGTCTTTTCTCCAATGTATGTGTAAATGTAATTCTTAATTTTTGGACTTCCTAATCAGTAGAAAATTGTGGAAAGAAAAACAAAATGCTGTGAAGGAAATGCATAGACTCTCCTATCAAAAACTGTAGCTCGGGAGATGTCATCAAAATGGCAGCGTGAGGTGAGCCTCTGTAAAGCTCCCCTGGAATTTACAACAAATCGAACAACAATAACTTCACAAAGGACTCCCTGCACAGCAGACAGGCAAGATGAAGAGGCGCACTACCGAAGTCACCTACAGGAGTAAACAGAACTGCTGAAACACACGGGCTCTGAATCTGGAGCTGGAAGAGCTTTGGAACATCAAAAGCTCTCCACATACCCACCGGGACACAGAGCCCTGTGACCTAGACGAACTATTAACAGAGGAGAAGCCCGTCTCCCAGGGAATCCCCCCATTGTGTGAGAAGCTGGAATAGTGCAGAGCAAACATAGCACTACTGTGTGGGAGAAGAAAAATAGGCTGCAGTCGGAGAAAAAATAAACCATTCTACCAACAATACTGGAAAACAAAAGAAAGACATCTTCCTATCAAGCTGTTGCAGAAGCCACTCCTGTAGATATCTAGGAAGAGCAATAGTAAATCAGAAATTGCCATGAGTAACCAAGGCAACAAGATAGCTCAGAAAGAAAGTGAAAAGTCTACCGAAAAGGCACTTAAAGATACAGAAATATGTGACTTAAATGACAGAGAATTCAAGAGTGCAGTTCTGAAAAAACTCAACGAGATGCAAGAAAACACAGATAGGCAGTTAAATGAACTCAGAAACACAATCAAAGAACAGCATGAGCATTTTATGAAAGAGATTGAAATTTTAAAAAAGAACCAGTAGAATTTCTGGAGATTAAGAACTCAATAGAAGAAATTAAGAATGAAATAACCAGCTTAGGTAGTAGAGTTGACCAGATGGAGGAAAGAATCAGTGACATCGCAGATAGAAATCTGGAAACGACACAGATGGAAGAAGAAAGAGACTTGAGACTTAAAAGAAATGAAAGAACTCTACAAGAACTTTCTGACTCCATCAGAAAGAGCAATATAAGAATAATGGGCATACCAGAAGGAGAAGAAAGAGAGAAGGGAACAGAGAATATATTCAAACAAATTGTCGATGAGAACTTCCCAAACTTGTGGACAGAACTGGACTCTCAAATCCAAGAAACACATAGAACAACTAATTACCTCAATCCCAACAGGCCTTCTCCAAGGCACATTGTATTGAAGCAGTCTAAAATCAATGACAAAGAAAGAATCCTCAAGGCAGCCAGAGAAAAGAAGACAGTAACTTACAAAGGAAAGCCCATTAGATTATCATCAGATTTTTTCAGCAGAAACTCTACAAGCCAGAAGGGAGTGGAACCAAATATTCAAACTATTGAAAGAGAGAAATCATGAGCCAAGAATAGTATATCCAGCAAAGATATCCTTTAGATACGAAGGAGGAATAAAGACCTTTCCAGACATACAGAAGCTGAGGGGATTTTCTAATACACGACCTGCACTACAAGAAATACTAAAGGAGGCTATTCGACCAGCATCAAGAGTCACAATTTGTGTCAACCAAAACATAAAAAGGAGGAGAGTAAAGGCCTGAACCGGAATATGGGAATGGAGAAAGTAAGCGTGCTGAAAAAAACGGAATACTCTAAATATCAAACTATCTTTTGCATAAACTTAAGGGTAACCACTCAAAAAAATCCAGAACTGAAATATATACTGAAATAAAAGAAGAAACAGAGGGGAAAAATCATAGAATACCCCCACACAGAAATAATAGACAACAACAAAAAGGCAAAGAAACAATGGAGACACAGCCTTACCAGAAAACTAAAGATAGAACAATAGGAAATCCTCACATATCAATAACCACCCTAAATGTAAATGGACTGAACTCACCAATAAAAAGGCACAGAGTAGCAGATTGGATCAAAAAACTAAACCCAACCATATGCTGTCTCCAAGAGACAAATCTCAGCTACAAGGACAAGCATAGACTCAAAGTGAAAGGGTGGAAATTGACATTCCAAGCAAATGGTACCCAGAGAAAATCAGGTGTAGCCATAATGATATCAGATGAAACAGACTTCAAGGTGAAAAGATAACAAGAGACAAAGATGGACATTTCATAATGGTGAAGGGGACTGTACAACAAGAAGACATAACAGTCATCAATATTTATGCCCCCACGCAGGGACCACCGAAGTATACCAAGAAACTACTAACAGAACTAAAGGGAGAAATTGACCAAAACACGATTATAATAGGGGACTTACATACATCATTGACAGCACTGGAAAGATCATCCAAACAGAAAATAAATAACAAAATAGCAGCCCTAAATGACACATTAGATGAAATGGACATAATTGACATTTATAGAGCACTTCATCCTGAAACATCAGACTATACATTCTTTTCTAGTGTACATGGAACATTCTCAAGGATAGACCATACACTGGGATATAAAATCAATCAGCCTCAGGAAATTTAAGAAGATTGAAATCATACCAAGCATATTCTCTGATCACAAGGCTTTGAAATTGGATATCAACTGCAAAAAGAAAGCAGTAAGAAACACAAATACATGGAGATTAAACAACATACTTTTAAAGAACGACTGGGTCAAAGAAGAAATTAGAGGAGAGATCGAAAGATACATAGAAACAAATGACAATGAAAATACATCCTACCAAATCTTTGGGACACAGTGAAAGCAGTTTTAAGAGGGAAATTTATATCAGTACAGGCCTATCTCAAGAAACAAGAAAACTCCCAAATAAATAACCTCATGTTACACCTTAAAGAACTAGAAAAAGAAGAACAAGTAAAACCCAAGGTCAGCAGAAGAAAGGAAATAACAAAAACCAGAGCAGAACTAAATGAAATAGAGAACAAAAAGACAATAGAAAAATTAATGTGACAAAGAGCTGGTTCTTTGAAAAGATTAACAAAATTGACAAACCCTTGGCTAGACTCACTAAGATAAAAAGAGAGAAGACACTAATTAACAAAATCAAAAACGAAAAAGGGGACGTTATCATGGACACCACAGAAATACAAGGATCATCCAAGAATACTATGAAGGACTATATGCCACCAAATTCAATCACCTAGAAGAAATGGACAAGTTCTTAGAAACATATAGCCTTCCAAGGCTGAACCATAAAGAACTGGAAAATCTAAACAGGCTGATCACCAGTAATGAAATCGAATCAGTCATTCCAAACCTTCCCAAAAGTAAAAGTCCGGGACCAGATGGCTTCACTAGTGAATTCTACCAAACCTTCAAAGAGGATCTAATACCAATCCTGCACACACTCTTCCAAAAAATTGAAGAAGAGACAGTACTCCCTAACACATTTTATGAGGCCAACATTACCCTGATACCAAAACCTGGTAAGGACAGCACAAAAAAAGAGAACTACAGACCAATATCTCTAATGAATACCGATGCAAAAATCCTAAATAAAATTCTAGCAAATCGAATACAACAATGCATTAAAAAGATTATTCATCACGACCAAGTGGGGTTCATCCCCGGGGCACAAGGATGGTTCAACATACGCAAATCCATCAATGTGATACATCGTATAAACAAAATAAAGGACAAAAATCATATGATTACATCAATTGATGCAGAAAAAGCATTTGACAAGATACAACATCCATTTATGATTAAAACACTTAATAAAATAGGTATAGAAGGAAAATACCTTAACATAATAAAGGCCATAAATGACAAGCCCTCTGCTAATCTCATAATTAATGGAGAAAAACTGAAGCCCTTTGCTCTACGTTCAGGAACACGACAGGAATGTCCCCTGTCACCTCTGCTTTTCAACATCGTGTTGGAAGTCCTTGCCAGAGCAATCAGGCAAGAGAAAGAAATAAAAAGCATCCAAATTGGGAATGAAGAAGTTAAATTATCACTCTTTGCAGATGACATGATGCTATATATATATATAGAAAACCCTAAAGACTCCACCAAAAAGCTATTAGAAACAATCAACGAATACAGTAAAGTTGCTGGCTACAAAATCAACGCACAAAAGTCCATTGCCTTCCTATATACTAACAATGAAATCTCAGAAAAAGAAATACAAAAAACAATTCATTTTGCAATTGCAGCAAAAAGAATAAAATACCTAGGAACAAACTTAACCAAGGATGTGAAAGACCTATATCCTGAAAACTATAAGACTTTTTTGAAAGAAATCGAAGAAGACACAAAGGAATGGAAAGACATTCCATGCTCATGGATTGGAAGAATCAACATAGTTAAAATGGTCATATTACCCAAAGCAGTATACAGATTTAATGCAATCCCCATCAAAATCCCAATGGCATTTTTTAAAGAAATAGAACAAAAAATCATCAGATTTGTTTGGAACCACAAAAGACCCCAAATAACCAAAGCAATCTTAAGAAAAAAGAACAATGATGGAGGTATCACACTCCCTGACTTTAGCTTTACTACAGGGCTACAATAATCAAAACAGCATGGTATTGGCAGAAAAACAGACACATAGAACAATGGAATAGAATTGAGAACCCATAAATAAAACCACTTAAATATGGACAGATAATTTTTGACAAAGAAGCTAAAAACATACAATGGAGCAAAGACAGCCTCTTCAATAAATGGTGCTGGGAGAATTGGATAGCCACGTGCAAAAGAATGAAACTGGACTGCTATGTTTCACCATGTACCAAAATTAATTCAAAATGGATCAAAGACTTAAGCATAAGACCTGACACAATAAACTGCATAGAAGAAAACATAGGTACTAAACTTATGGACCTTGGGTTCAAAGAGCATTTTATGAATTTGACTCCAAAGGCAATGGAAGTTAAAGCTAAAATAAACGAATGGGACTGTATGAAACTTAAAAGCTTCTGCACAGCAAAAGAAAGCATTGACAAAATAAAGAGGCCACCAACTGAATGGGAGAAGATTTTTGCAAACAGTGCCTCTGATAAGGGGCTAGTATCCAGAATATACAAGGAACTCATGCAACTCAACAACAAAAAAACAAACAACCCAATTGAAAAACGGGCAGAGGATCTGAAGAGGCATTTCTCCAAAGAGGACATACAAATGGCAAACAGACATATGAAAAAATGTTCAGCATCACTAATTATCAGAGAAATGCAAATGAAAACCACAATGAGATATCACCTCACCCCAGTTAGAATGGCTACCATCAACAAGACAAATAGTAACAAGTGTTGGAGAGGCTGTAGAGAAAAAGGAACCCTCATACACTGTTGGTGGGAATGCAGACTGGTGCAGCTGCTATGGAAGGCAGTGTGGAGGTTCCTCAAAAATTTTTGAATAGAATTATCTTATCACTCAGCAATCCCTCTCCTGGGTATCTACCCCAAAATTCTGAAAACATTTATCCATAAAGACACGTGTGCTCCAATGTTCATTGCAGCTTTATTTATGGTGGCCAAGACATGGAAACAACCAAAATGTCCTTCGATAGATGAATGGATAAAGAAGTTGTGGTATATATACACAATGGAATACTATTTAGTGGTAAGAAGAGATGAAATAGAAACATTTCTGACAACATGGATGGATCTTGAGAGTATAATGCTAAGTGAAATAAGTCAGACAGAAAAAGCAGAGAACTGTATGATTTCACTGATATGTGGTATATAAACCAAAACAACAAAAGAACAAGACAAACAAATGAGAAACAAAAACTCATAGACACAGACAATAGTTTAGTGGTTACCAGAGGGTAAGGGGGTGGGGGGCAGGAGATGAGGGTAAGGGGGATCAAATATATGGTGATGGAAGGAGAACTGACTCTGGGTGGTGAACACACAATAGGATTTATAGATGATGTAATACAGAATTGTACACCTGAAACCTATGTAATTTTACTAACAAGTGTCATCCCAATAAAATTTAATTTAAAAAAAGAAGGAAAGGAAGGAAGGAAGGAAGGAAGGAAGGAAGGAAGGAAGGAAGGAAGGAAGGAAGGAAGGAAGAAAACTGGGCTATTAAGGAGAGCAGAGGAAAGGGCCAGTAACTGGTGGGTGATGTGTTACCTGAGTCTTGTCTGTGCTGCTGAGAAGAGTGGAATACTGATGGATGAGCAACTGAACACAGAGCTTCACCCAACACATCTTTGAATATAAATTTGACAGGGAGATGGTGAGAAAAGAGAATACTGAAAAAAGTGAACTGATGTCCATGATGAGAACTGAGATTATAAGAGAGAATGTAGCATCTCTCAATGACTTCAAGTCCTCAGGGAGACAATATTCAGGGTGCCACAAGAATTTAAAACAAAATACCATATGGCTGACATGAATTCCAGAAAACAGTATAGATGCTCCAAAAGGAAATATGAGCAGAAATTGTGTCCATTGTCCAGAGAGGCAAAGATGGATTCTGTCCACCAGTGAGCTCAGCATCAACGATGTGCAAAATGCTAGACTGCATTACTGGAGGTGGGGTGTATAAATGTTCAGGAAAAGAAACCAAGGTTACCAGGCCCCAGCTTGTGGTCACCTATTGCAGATTGTGTACACTTTGCTTTAATTCCTTCTTTGAGAGAGCTCTAGATCAGCAAGTCAAAGAACTGGGATACAAGCAGAGAAGAGGTCACAAACTATGCCCCACAGGCCAAACCTAGCAGGATGGGTTGTTTTTTTAAAGAAAGTGTTATTGGAATAAAGTCATCCTCATTTATTTATCATTATTGAATGATAAATAAATTTATCACTCCTCTCTCTCTCTTCCTGATCTCTTGTGAAGGCCAGCTGTGCCACTGTTAGAAGTTGTCCATGTGGTAGAAACTAAGGAAATAAGCCTTCTGTCAACATCCAATTAGAAACTGAGGCCTCTAATTAAAAGATGTGTGCTTAATCCTTCTTCAAAATTGATTCTTCACCCCCAGTCAGGCCTTACCATGACTGAAGCTCTGGCCAACATTTTTCCTGCAACTTCACAAAGACCCTGACCCAGATCCCTCCAGCTAAGCCTCTCTCATATCCCTGACCTGCAGAAATTGTGTGAGATATTAGATTATTTGTTTGTTTATTTTAAGTTACTTTGTCAAAGATTTTATTTCTTCTGAATCATGTTCACCATTCTTCCAAATGAATAAGAGCTGACTCATTTCCATGCCCAGTCTTTCCCCCAAATCACTGCTTATTTCTCAAATTGTTGAGAGTATAAGGTATAAGATATAAGTCAAAATTCCATCAGATCATTTTCCCCTTCACTTTATCTTCCGCAATATCAGTAATTATGTTTTTATAACATAAATTTTGTCCTATTCCACTCCTGTTAAAACAACTACTAGAAAAAGCCAATAAAAGCTTAAATTGCAGTAATAGAAATGGACAGACAATAGAACAAGAGAGAACACAGGCTTGTTTGCTCTTTCTGTAGCCCCAGCACAGCTGTAGTAGTACTATGTTCAGTTCTGAGCAACATACTTGAGAGAGTGTGTGTAAAGCGGAACTATTCAGAGGAAAGTTGCCAGAATGATGATACTCAAAAGCCAGCAGGAATCTCAGAAAATAGAGATGAGTGATCAGGGTTACTGTGTTTAAATGAACAAAACACCATTTGTGTGGGGGAAGGGTTACCTTAATTCTGGACGTTGTCCATGGGAGAACCAAAACAAGTGACAACAAGATTGTTGTCAATATAAAGGAAGATTTTCTATACCGGAAGGAAGGAAGACCTATCCAAAGATACCAGAAATGTCTTAAGAACTAAGTTCCTGCATTTTGAGGGGTGCAAGATAAGGTGATGGAGAACTGACTCTGGATGGTGAGCACACAATGGGATATAGAGATGATGTATCCCTGCTCTCATCATGGATATTCAACTTGTGATATTTTCAACTATAACTAAAATACCTTTCACTGGTCACTATAAATCATTTCCTGATCCAAATGAGGTATTGATGTAAGTAATGCCATGGGGTTCCTGCATATTACTTTTAGAAACATGCAGGGTATAAATCAGTCAGTAGGGTGTGGGAGACAAATATTAGTATCCACACTCACAGATAAGAAATGTAAAACTCAGAGACTGAATGACTCAGTGAAGGTCACACAGCCAATAAGGAACAGAAATGAGTCTAGAATTATCTGAATGTTGTGTGTTGTACTAGTCACTGCACCCTCTACCTTCCTGTACGTTTTCTATGATGTGTATCTGTAGTGTAATTTATAACAAACATGTTATTCATACACTAACATAGAATTAGAGTAGGAAATAGTTTAAACATATAATTATATAGTTTGTTTTTACCCTCCTGTGTACATATTTTAAATACCTGAACAACAGGTCTAGGGCTTCTCCAGTGCTTCCAAGCAATCAAGGTTTTTCTTACAATATTGAAAAAAAGGAAACTACCTTTAATTCAAACTGACAGGTATTTTTCTTTTGGGTCTACAATGATGAAAGTAGCATTTTATGCTAAGACTCTTGAGATTGTATACAAAATAAGAATTATGTGCTTGAACCAAAAATTATGAACTTTGGATGCAAAATGCATTAGCGTAGACCTAAAAGCCATTTAAAAGATTGAAAATGATAAGTTTTCACTAGCTTTTCAGTTCCTACCCAGGAGGGAATTGATGAGTCCATTAGAGCCATAATCTATGTCTGCAGAGCGAGTTAGGGCAGATTCCAGCCCAACAAACTGTGGCTGATGCCTGGGAAGCAAGAGGTGAGCCCTTGAACTGGAGAACCAGAAGAACATGATACGCATAATTTATACACCACCAAATGATCCTAGAAAATCAATTTTTCAAAAGCTCAGAGTCATCTGAGGTGTATTGTAAGTGCATCTACAATGATTTATTTTTTTAATTGCTGTGGTATATTGTGGGATGTCACAAAGTTAATTTGACAGAGACCCACCATCCCCTCGAATTCACTGACATTTCTGTACCAGGTTCCCGTGCAGCTTTAGGGAAAAAGAGGTGAAAAATCTCTCTTTTCCGCCTACTAATTATCTTTCAAATTTAGGGGCACTCTACTCAGTAATGTCAGGGTGACCATCATTGTCACGCAGGGCGGCCTGCGGGGTCTCTGCTCCCGCTCCACACATAAGAAAGCAGGATGTGGCTAGGCCTAAAAGGAACACCCACGGAGCCATAGGTAGGGGAGTCATACCACAATGGTCTCACTGGAGGCTGGGCCCACCGGACGCCGACAAGCCATCCGCCTTTCCGCCAACCGACCGACCGACAAATGGCGCAGCGAGCAGGGTCTCCCGCACGACAAATGGCGCAGCGAGTAGGGTACGGTGCCGGCCAAAACCTACCGAAGTATGGTGGAGCAGTTTGTGCGTGTGAGAGCCCAGCTTCGGGAGGCCCATGAGGAGTGACACCTGGAAAGGGAGGCGCGGTCTGCCTGGGAGACTCAAGCCTCCAGCTGGCACATCACCCTCTTGGCCATGGACGGCATTGTGTTCATTTCAGTAATCTGCTGCGGCCTTAAGCTCCGAGAGTTGTGGACATCTGCCGCGGAGGACTCCACCCACTCAGACACCTGGCACGGTGAGCTGGATGTTCCTCACGGCCTTGAGTCTCAACACGGAAAATGGGCTTAATGAAATGGCCCGGGTGCCGAACCAGGTGTCCTGGTTGGAAGCGCTGGAAGCCCGGGTCTGCCTGTTAGAACAGGGGCCTCAAGGTGGAGACTCTGAGGCAGAGGTGGAGGAAGCAAGTGGAGACAATGTAGCTTCCAACCCCCAAGCCCGGCCAATCTTGAAGCAAAGGGTAAAACGTGAGCAACCTTTGGGCCCTGGGGGCGTTGCTGCCGGCAACCCAGCTGTGACTGAGTTCACAACCTACACCCCATACACTCCCACTGAGTTGCAGGAGCTGGGGAGGCGGTACAGACAGCGCCCTGGAGAGCCAGTCTCGGCTTGGCTGTTACGTTTATGGGATGAGGGAGCAGACAGCATTCTCTGCTCCCCAGGCGAGATGGAAAAGCTAGCCTTCGTGACAGTGCATCCGTCCCTGCGACAAAGGTTACAAAACTGCCATAGGTTGGCCAACAACCAGGGCAACCATTCTCTAATGGCGTGGCTCACTGCTGCGGTACACACCGTATGGGAACAGGCTGGCGAGCTGCCAGATACTGTGAGTCAATGGCAGTCATATACGGAACTTATGCAAATAATCCATGAAATGGGTATGAGACATGCTATTTTTGACCTCAACATGCAGGGCCCAGATGACGAGCTTTTTACTGCCAGCATGAGAGATCTGGTTTTGGATACTGCACCTGCGAGTGCTTTTGGATCCTTGGTTGCTATTCTTACACCGTATGTAGGGCGACGGATCCATGCAGTTACAACTGCCATGGCCACCCTAGGGGATGTTGAGAGCCGAGAGAGCGGAAGAGAGTCGAGGAGAGTGGAGGAGATTCGTCGGTCGGTCGGTTGGCAGAAAGGCGGACGGCAGGTCGCACATCCGATGAACCCAGCCTCCAGTGAGACCATAGTGGTATGACTCCCCTAACTATGGCTCCGTGGGTGTTCCTTTCAGGCCTCACCATATCCTGCGTTCTTATGTGGGGAGCGGGACCAGAGACCCCGCAGGCCGCTCCACACGACAAATGGCGGAGCGAGCAGGGTCTCCCGCACGACACCCCCACACCCTCTTCTTAGTCATCTTGGCTCCCCCAGGCCATCGGTCGACAGCCGTTCGCCGCCAGCGCAGCCGCGGCCGCCATGTCCGCGCTCCCTCCCGCTCCCAGCAGCCGCCGCCGCCCTCACCGCACCCCCTCCAGCTCCAGCCGCCGCGCTCCCTACCTCTGCCGCTGCCTCGGCCATCACCGCACTCCCTCCAGTTCCCGCCAACGCCTGTGCTGCCCTTTCCCCCGCCCCCACCGCCTCTGCCACCATCGCTGCACCCCCTCCAGTTCCAGCCGCAGGGCTCCCTGCCTCCGCCGCAAGCCCCGCCCTCTCCCGCCGCCGCCGCTGCCGGCTCCTCCCACAACTCCCAAGCACAGGGCTGCCTGCAAGCGCAGGCCTCCACCAGCGTTGGGGATGCGGTTGGGGGTAAACCTGGTGGCGGTAGGGGGGCGGAGTGTATGCCGGTCTGGGTGCGGGGAGTCCCAGGATGCCAGAGTTCCACGACTTCTGGCACCATCAGGGAAGTGGCAGTGTCCCATGGAGCCCCGGGTGGCGCGAAGGGGCCTCGCTGACGGCCAGGAGTAGCCCGCCGCCCACGCCAGGGGCATTAGGAAGAGGCGGGAGCCGGACTGGGGAGGGACGCGGTGCTGGCAGAGTCGGACAGCGGGTCGATGCTCGCCACCGGAGCCGCGCATCTGCATGGCGCGCGCTCACGAGGCAGGCCGGGAGCAGGCTCTTGGGGCACCGGGAGCCGGGTCCCAGCGCCCAAGGCCATACCACCATGAATGCGCCCGATCTCCTCTGATCTCGGGAGCTAAGCAGGGAGGGGGCTGGTTAGTACTTGGATGGGAGACCGCCTGGGAATACCTGTAGGCTTTTGCTCGCCTCTCCTTTGGCGCCGCTGCCCCGGCGTGGCTCCCTCCGAATCCCTGCCGCCCCTTGCCCCTCTGCAGCCGCCCAGCCAGCCGAAGGTCCCCCTGGCCAGCGGCGGTTCAGTAGCCCGGCACTACAAGCTCGCAGCCCGGGCCGCACGCCAGGCCCGTCGGCCCCGGCTCCCCCCACACCCTCTTCTCAGTCCTCTTCGCTCCCGCAGGCCGACAGCCCGCAGGCCTTCTCCGAGACGCAGTCGCCGCCGCCGCCGCCGCCGCCATTGCCGCGCTCCCTCCCGCTCCCGCACCAGCTGCCGTAGCCGCCAATGCTCATGACCATGGCTGCCTGTTGGCGCAGGCCTCCACCAGTCTTGCTCCATCTCAGGACGTGCAGGTCCTTTGCACCTCGACCCGAGCCCAGGGGACGACCATCCCTGTGCCTGCCCCTGGACCCCGAGACACAGGATCTGCGTGTCCTTGGGCAAACGGGACGCCCACCTGCCCCGCCCCACCGGAGGCCTCTGTCTCCGCTGGCAGGCACCTCGCCCCACACCCCCGCGTGCCCCTCCCGTATCCCACAAGAGCCAGTAGCCCCTCCGTTCCTGCCGGCCGCGGTGGCCCCTACACACAGGGGAAAAAGAGCCGGGACAAACAAGGGGACGGAGGGAAGAGCACCCCAATGCACTGCGTGCCCTCGGACTCCAGGAGAGACCACCACAAGGGGAAGAGCAGGCACGCAGGCACGCAACCCTCACAACCAGGGTGCCTGGGGGCTGCCACTCTCCTCCCGCGGGCAGGTTCCTGGGCGGGGCTCGGAGCCCACCGGCACTCCGGAGACCCTGGCTACCCGCCCCGGGGGCTTCAAGGGTGACTGCCAAAGCCCGGGCACTGCCTCCTTAGCTGAGCCCAGCCCCGGGCACGACCACACTTCTGTGGAGAAGCTGCCACCTCAAAACAGCCTCAGTGCGTCTGTCCCAGTCCGTGTCCCAGCCTGTGCGTCCCTCCCCCCCCCGAACTCCCACCCCTTGTCTGTTTGGCTCTGTGACATGCCTGTTGGGCTCTGGCTCTCGTTCAGGAGATCTCTCCCCGTGTGCCAGCCCCCTCTTTCTCTGTCTCTGTCCATGTCTCTCTGTATGTCTAGATATATACATGCACATATACGTGCATATTTCCACCTCGCTCCTCCTACTCCTCCTCCCGTTCTGTCTGTTGGTCCCTGTCCTGCGGGGACTCTAGTCCCTCTGCCCGCCCAAGAACGCAGGTAGGATCTCCAGCAGAATGCACCAGCCTTTCCGGCAGCCACCGTGCTCCTCCATTATCCTGTGAATAAACACAAACATGTCCTCGTCCCCATATGAGGTCTGGATCTGGCCCATGCCAGTTATTGTCAAGAGGGTCCCTGCACTATACATATGCGTAATCATGTTGAGTTGTGGGATGCCACAAGCGATCTGCGGCAGATCTGCCCCGTGCATCCAAATTTAAAAAATTTAAAATAAATAAAGTATGATTTAAGATTGTATGTGGAGAGACAGGGTAGGTCTCCCCCTTTTTAATTTTTTTTACTTGGGCTTTTAGCATTCTATGAGCACGTTCACCAATTCCTTGTCCTTGTGGATTATAAGGAATACCCGTTTTGTGTGTGTTGTTAAATTGAGAGCAGAAGTGTTGAAACCCTTTACTGGTATATCCAGTACCATTATCTGTTTAATTCTTTCTGGAAGGCCCATAGCAGAGAAGCAATGCAAGCAGTGATTAATAATATGTTTCGTGGCTTCCCCTGTCTGGGCCGTAGCCATGAGAAATCCAGAGAAAGTATCTATAGTGACATGTACATATTGTAATTTTCCAAAACTAGGGACGTGTGTAATGTCCATCTGCCATGATTGATTAGGCGTGATACCCCGAGGGTTAACCCCTAAATGTGGCACAGAGTGATGTACAGGACAGATAGGTCATTGTTTTACAATTTGTCTGGCTGTTTCTTTTGTAAGCTGGAATTGTCTTTGTAGACTCCGACTGTTTTGGTGGTGTAACTTGTGTGATTGTTCAGCCAATTCAATGTTAGTTAGGGCCACCAATTTTGTGAGCTGATCTGCTGTGGTATTGCCTTCAGTGAGGGGGCCAGGTAGCCTGGAATGGGCCCGAATGTGTCGACAAAGCGAGGATTTGTACGTTGTCTGATAAGAGTTTGGATTTGAATGAACAGCCCCTGAATTTCATTATTTTGAGTTTTAATGGATGCTATAGTTTCAAGTTTATCTACGGATTGAGCTCCATAGTAGCTATCAGTATACAAGTTAAAAGGAACTGAGTGTAAGGTTTGAAATACAGCACTGACAGCCTGTAATTCAACTACTTGAGCTGATGCTGGAGGTGATGAAATTACATGTGGTTGATCACCAATAACATAGGTAGCACTTCCATTAGAGGAGCCATCAGTAAAAACAAGAACAGCATTTTTTTTAAATTTTTTTTATTTTATTAAATTTATTGGGGTGACAATTGTTAGTAAAATTACATAGATTTCAGGTGTACAATTCTGTATTACATCATGTATAAATCCCATTGTGTGTTCATCACCCAGAGTCAGTTCTCCTTCCATCACCGTATATTCGATCCCCCTTACCCTCATCTCCCACCCCCCACACCCCACACCCCTTACCCTCTGGCAAGCACCAAACCATTGTCTGTGTCTATGAGTTTCTGTTTCTCATTTGTTTGTCTTGTTCTTTTGTTGCTTTTGGTTTATATACCACATATCAGTGAAATCACATGGTTCTCTGCTTTTTCTGTCTGACTTATTTTGCTCAGCATTACACTCTCAAGATCCATCCATGTTGTCACAAATGTTCCTATATCATCTTTTCTTACTGCCGAATAGTATTCCATTGTGTATATATACCACAAATTCTTTATCCATTCATCTATCGAAGGACATTTTGGTTGTTTCCATGTCTTGGCCACCATAAACAAAGCTGCAATGAACATTGGAGCACACGTGTCTTTATCTCTAAATGTTTTCAGATTTTTTGGGTAGATACCCAGGAGAGGGATTGCTGGGTCATATGGCAATTCTATTCGTAATTTTTGGAGGAACCTCCACACTGCCTTCCATAATGGCTGCACCAGTCTGCATTCCCACCAACAGTGTATGAGGGTTCCTTTTTCTCCACAACCTCTCCAACATTTGTTACTATTTGTCTTGTTGATGATAGCCATTCTGACTGGGGTGAGGTGATATCTCATTGTGGTTTTGATTTGCATTTCTCTGATGATTAGTGATGCTGAACATTTTTTCATATGTCTATTTGCTATTTGTATGTCCTCTTTGGAGAAATGTCTCTTCAAGTCCTCTGCCCATTTTTCAATTGGGTTGTTTGTTTTTTTGTTGTTGAGTTGCATGAGTTCCTTGTATATTCTGGATACTAGCCCCTTATCAGAGGCACTGTTTGCAAAAATCTTCTCCCATTCAGTTGGTGGCCTCTTTATTTTGTCAATGCTTTCTTTTGCTGTGCAGAAGCTTTTAAGTTTCATACAGTCCCATTCGTTTATTTTAGCTTTAACTTCCATTGCCTTTGGAGTCAAATTCATAAAATGCTCTTTGAACCCAAGGTCCATAAGTTTAGTACCTATGTTTTCTTCTATGCAGTTTATTCTGTCAGGTCTTATGCTTAAGTCTTTGATCCATTTTGAATTAATTTTGGTACATGGTGAAAGATAGCAGTCCAGTTTCATTCTTTTGCACGTGGCTATCCAATTCTCCCAGCACCATTTATTGAAGAGGCTGTCTTTGCTCCATTGTATGTTTTTAGCTTCTTTGTCAAAAATTATCTGTCCATATTTATGTGGTTTTATTTATGGGTTCTCAATTCTATTCCATTGTTCTATGTGTCTGTTTTTCTGCCAATACCATGCTATTTTGATTATAGTAGCCCTGTAGTACAAGCTAAAGTCAGGGAGTGTGATACCTCCATCATTGTTCTTTTTTCTTAAGATTGCTTTGGTTATTTGGGGTCTTTTGTGGTTCCAAACAAATCTGATGATTTTTTGTTCTATTTCTTTAAAATATGCCTTTGGAATTTTGATGGGGATTGCATTGAATCTGTATATTGCTTTGGGTAATATGGCCATTTTAACTATGTTGATTCTTCCAATCCATGAGCACCGAATGTCTTTCCATTTCTTTGTGTCTTCTTCAATTTCTTTCAAAAAAGTCTTATAGTTTTCAGCATATAGATCTTTCACATCCTTGGTTAAGTTTATTCCTAGGTATTTTATTCTTTTTGCTGCAATTGCAAAATGAATTGTTTTTTGTATTTCTTTTTCTGAGATTTCATTGTTAGTATATAGGAAGGCAATGGACTTTTGTGCGTTGATTTTGTAGCCAGCAACTTTACTGTATTCGTTGATTGTTTCTAATAGCTTTTTGGTGGAGTCTTTAGGGTTTTCTATATATAGCATCATGTCATCTGCAAAGAGTGATAATTTAACTTCTTCATTCCCAATTTGGATGCTTTTTATTTCTTTCTCTTGCCTGATTGCTCTGGCAAGGACTTCCAACACGATGTTGAAAAGCAGAGGTGACAGGGGACATTCCTGTCGTGTTCCTGAACGTAGAGCAAAGGGCTTCAGTTTTTCTCCATTAATTATGAGATTAGCAGAGGGCTTGTCATTTATGGCCTTTATTATGTTAAGGTATTTTCCTTCTATACCTATTTTATTAAGTGTTTTAATCATAAATGGATGTTGTATCTTGTCAAATGCTTTTTCTGCATCAATTGATGTAATCATATGATTTTTGTCCTTTATTTTGTTTATACGATGTATCACATTGATGGATTTGCGTATGTTGAACCATCCTTGTGTCCCGGGGATGAACCCCACTTGGTCATGATGAATAATCTTTTTAATGCATTGTTGTATTCGATTTGCTAGAATTTTATTTAGGATTTTTGCATCGGTATTCATCAGAGATATTGGTCTGTAGTTTTCTTTTTTTGTGCTGTCCTTACCAGGTTTTGGTATCAGGGTAATGTTGGCCTCATAAAATGAGTTAGGGAATACTGTCTCTTCTTCAATTTTTTGGAAGAGTGTGTGCAGGATTGGTATTAGATCCTCTTTGAAGGTTTGGTAGAATTCACTAGTGAAGCCATCTGGTCCCAGACTTTTGCTTTTGGGAAGGTTTTGGATGACTGATTCAATTTCGTTACTGGTGATCGGTCTGTTTAGATTTTCCAGTTCTTCATGGTTCAGCCTTGGAAGGCTATATGTTTCTAAGAACTTATCCATTTCTTCTAGGTTTTTGAATTTGGTGGCATATAGTCCTTCATAGTATTCTTGGATGATCCTTTGTATTTCTGTGGTGTCCATGATAACGTCCCCTTTTACGTTTCTGATTTTGTTAATCAGTGTCTTCTCTCTTTTTATCTTAGTAAGTCTAGCCAAGGGTTTGTCAATTTTGTTAATCTTTTCAAAGAACCAGCTCTTTGTCACATTAATTTTTTCTATTGTCTGTTCTCTATTTCATTTAGTTCTGCTCTAATTTTTGGTATTTCGTTTCTTCTGCTGACCTTGGGTTTTACTTGTTCTTCTTTTTCTAGTTCTTTAAAGTGTAACATGAGGTTATTTATTTGGGAGTTTTCTTGTTTCTTGAGATAGGCCTGTAGTGAGATAAATTTCCCTCTTAAAACTGCTTTCGTGCATCCCAAAAATTTTGGTAGGATGTATTTTCATTGTCATTTGTTTCTATGTATCTTTTCTTCTCTCCTCTAATTTCTTCTTGACCCAGTCCTTCTTTAAAAGTATGTTGTTTAGTCTCCATGTATTTGTGTTTTTTCCCACTTTCTTTTTACAGTTGATATCCAATTTCAAAGCCTTGTGATCAGAGAATATGCATGGTATGATTTCAATCTTCTTAAATTTGTTGAGACTGATTTTATGTCCCAATATATGGTCTATCCTTGAGAATGTTCCGTGTACACTAGAAAAGAATGTATAGTCTGATGTCTTTGGATGAAGTGCTCTATATATGTCAATTATGTCCATTTTATCTAATGTGTCATTTAGGACTACTATTTCGTTATATATTTTCTGTTTGGATGATCTATCCATAGCTGTCAATGATGTATTAAATCCCCTAGTATAATTGTGTTTTGGTCCATTTCTCCCTTTAGTTCTGTTAGTAGTTGCTTGGTGTATTTCGGTGTTCCCTGATTGGGGGCATAAATATTGATGACTGCTATGTCTTCTTGTTTTACAGTCCCCTTCACCATTATGAAATGTCCATCTTTGTCCCTTGTTATCTTTTTCACCTTGAAGTCTGTTTCATCTGATATCATTATGGCTACACCTGATTTTCTCTGGGTACCATTTGCTTGGAGTGTCAATTTCCACCCTTTCACTTTGAGTCTATGTTTGTCCTTGTAGCTGAGATGTGTCTCTTGGAGACAGCATATGGTTAGGTTTAGTTTTTTTTATCCAATCTGCTACTCTGTGCCTTTTTATTGGTGAGTTCAGTCCATTTACATTTAGGGTGATTATTGATATGTGAGGATTTCCTGTCATTCTATCTTTAGTTTTCTGGTAAGGCTGTGTCTCCATTGTTTCTTTGACTTTTTGTTGTTGTCTATTATTTCTGTGTGGTGGTATTCTATGATGTTTCCCTCTGTTTCTTCTTTTATTTCAGTATATATTTCAGTTCTGGATTTTTTTTGAGTGGTTACCCTTAAGTTTATGTAAAAGAAAGTTTGACATTTAGAGTATTCCATTTTCTTCAGCACGCTTACTTTCTCCATTCCCATATTCCGGTTCAGGCCTTTACTCTCCCCCTTTTTGAGTTGGTTGCCACAAATTGTCCCTGTTGATGGTGGTCGAATAGCCTCCTTTAGTATTTCTTGTAGTGCAGGTCGTGTATTAGAAAATCCCCTCAGGTTCTGTATGTCTGGAAAGGTCTTTATTCCTCCTTCATATCTAAAGGATATCTTTGCTGGATATATTATTCTTGGCTCATGATTTCTCTCTTTCAATAGTTTGAATATTTGGTTCCACTCCCTCCTGGCTTGTAGAGTTTCTGCTGAAAAATCTGATGATAATCTAATGGGCTTTCCTTTGTAAGTTACTGTCTTCTTTTCCCTGGCTGCCTTGAGGATTCTTTCTTTGTCGTTGATTTTAGACAGCTTCAATACAATGTGCCTTGGAGAAGGCCTGTTGGGATTGAGGTAACTAGGTGTTCTATTTGCTTCTTGGATTTGAGGGTCCAGTTCTGTCCACAAGTTTGGGAAGTTCTCATCGACAATTTGTTTGAATATATTCTCTGTTCCCTTCTCTCTTTTTCTCCTTCTGGTATGCCCATTATTCTTATATTGTTCTTTCTGATGGAGTCAGAAAGTTCTTGTAGAGTTCTTTCATTTCTTTTAAGTCTCAAGTCTCTTTCTTCTTCTATCTGTGTCATTTCCAAGTTTCTATCTTCGATGTCACCGATTCTTTCCTCCATCTGGTCAACTCTACTACCTAAGCTGGTTATTTCATTCTTAATTTCTTCTATTGAGTTCTTAATCTCCAGAAATTCTATTTGGTTCTTTTTTAAAATTTCAATCTCTTTCGTAAAATGCTCATGCTGTTCTTTGATTGTGTTTCTGAGTTCATTTAACTGCCTGTCTGTGTTTTCTTGTATCTCGTTGAGTTTTTTCAGAACTGCAATCTTGAATTCTCTGTCATTTAAGTCACATATTTCTGTATCTTTAAGTTCCTTCTCTGGAGATTTTTCACTTTCTTTCTGAGCTATCTTGTTGCCTTGGTTATTCCTGGTGATTACTGGTTTACTATTTCTCTTCCTAGACATCTACAGGAGTGACTTTTGCAACAGGTTTATAGGACGAGGTCTTTCTTTTGTTTTCCAGTACTTGTTGGTAGAATGTTTTATTATTTCTCCAACTGCAATTTATTTTTCTTCTCCCACATGGTAGTGCTGTTTTCTCTGCACTATTCCTGCTTCTCACACAATGGGGGGAATCCCTGGGAGACGGGCTTCTCCTCTGTTAATAGTTTGTCTAGGTCACAGGGCGCAGTGTCCCGGTGGGTATGCGGAGAGCTTTTGATGTTCCAAAGCTCTTCCAGCTCCTGATTCAGAGCCCGTATGTTTTAGCAGTTCTGTTTACTCCTGCAGGGATCTGTCGAGATAGGTGGGGTCAGGGGTGGGGTAAGTTGTGAGAGGTGGCCCAGAGCAATGTCGGCGACCACCACCACAGCCGGTCCTGCTTCCACAGCTCTCTCCCCTTTGCCGGAACTACTTGGGCTGTGAATTTGTTTCTGAGTTCCACAGTTCTCAAAACAGCAAATTTTCTGTTGTTTTGATCTGACACTGCTACTGTTTCGCTTCTAGCACAGGGCAGGTGGGTGCGGGGCGAGATCTGGGAGGGGTGGGATGGGGCAGCTAGTCAGTGCCTAAGGCTCCGTTCTCTGCTCCGCAGTGAGGGCTTAAACCACCGCTTTCAGCCTTTTTCCCTCAGTCTTTTCTCCGAGGTCACTGCCATGAGCGTTGGGTTCAGCCGTGGTATATGCTGTCCCCTCAGCCCTGTGGAGCCCAGGCGGAGCCCTAGCAGTCCGAGTTCTTCCCTCACTGGCAGCTTCGGTAGTTTCAGGAAGCAGCGAGCTCGGAGCACTGAGCTAGGTCTGTTCCTGCGCCCGCGCGGCTCCATCTCCGCACACTTCTCCCTTTCCTCCTCCCTCCTGTTGCGCGAATTCCCACCTGTGGGTGATTTCAGTCGATAGTGGGCCTTTTCATCTTGCCTGTCTGCTGTGCAGGGAGTCCTTTGTGGGGTTTTTGTTGTTCGATTCTTTGTAAATTCCAGGGGAGCTTTACAGAGGCTCACCTCATGCTGCCATTTTTCCGGAACAGTCCCCTGTTTGTTTTTTATGCTTATCAGAGTTCCCCACAGCGATCCTCCCAACCTCTGCTTGAAGTTACATTTTCTTAACCCTTAATGCTCCAGCTCCCTACATATCCCCCTTTTTTATTTTTTTGAGATCGTGTCTGGCTTAGGTAGTCAGTACAGACACCTTTACTTACCCAACATGGGATATCGATCATCACAACGATGGATTCCTGTCTTAGGTTGTAAAAACGCTTACTGGTTACCCGTCATTGGCTACCGATCTCCTTTGGGGTTAGACAGGGGCAGTGGCTTTTGGTTTATTAGCCATGTAGAGCCTTGTTTTGTGAATTTCTCCATAAATATCTGTGACTGTCCTGATCACAGCTTTTGTGATGCAGGGGAGGAAACATAGTATCAGGAGGATCACAACAAGCGGAATTACAAGGGGTGCCATAAATTGAAGCATTGAAGAGTACGATGGAAATACATTGTGAAAGCTAGAGACAAGGTTGTTGAGCGTCTCAGCTATATCAGTATTTAAAGGAGAGGTCTCTTGCAGTGTCAAGACCTCTTTATGAAATTGGATAAGGTCAAGAGTAACATTTTCATGATGCCAGATGCCTAATAAGTGTTTTTTCACCTTATCTCAAGGTGTCTCAAATTGATTATATTGTTTTGCTGTCACACAGATCCAAGTGTACTCTGCATGACAAGATAAACTTGTCTTAATTTTTAGGGCTTGTACCTCCTCACCCATCCAAAATATCATCTTGTATAAGGCATCGATTTTTGCGCTTAATTTTTGATCTATGAGTTCTTGCGTACCTAAAGCAGTGGATACATTTTTAGACAATGAGTTTACATGAGCAGCTGTTTTAACTGTCTGGGATAGAGAAACTGCCACCGTTACAGAGGAGGCTATGAGCACAATTAAAGCAGTTATCCCAGCTGTAATAAGCCCTGCGGCTCGAATTGGTCTTGAAAGAGCCACTTCTAACTTTACTATTACTTGATATCCTTTGTCAGAATGCCATTCTTCAGACATGTTAACAGGTAACATCACAAAGGAAGATTGATGTAATACCATGACTCTCTGTTTTTTGGGGGAGCCATGTGACACAGCTATTAAGTTTACAGTTTATACAAGAAACATTGAACTGAGAATTATCTATAACATGAATGGTGACATTGCCTATCAAAAGTACATGTGGGGGTCTGACACAGGCAGTAACATTTTCTTGTCTAATAGTAACTTTACTGGAGGGGGTTTTAGCTGCCAATTCCATGGCATCTAATGCTCCGGCTATTTTCCAAATATGATGTTGGGGATAGGAATCAGCCCACCATAGGCCTGCAACTATTCCCAATTGTCCGGGGTTTTGATGTGTCCCATTTCCTCCGGACCAGTCTATGAAGGATCTATTAAACTTTGGGATGGGATACCTCCAGTGTTCAATGTAACAGTCTCTCCATAATGCAGTTTTGCTGCTTGTGCGCTTCTCTTTTTCACAAGGATCTACAGTCTGGGGGTCCTTCCCATATGGTGGGATGCAAGGGGGGGGATCAGGGATGTAAGCCCAATACGTGGTTCCATCAGCTGAGGTCAGGACCGTCAAGACTCCGAGTAGGATCTGCAGCAGAACGCACCAGCCTTTCCGGCAGCCACCGTGCTCCTCCATTATCCTGTGAATAAACACAAACATGTCCTCATCCCCATATGAGGACTGGATCTGGCCCATGCCAGTTATTGTCAAGAGGGTCCCTCCACTTTACATATGCGTAATCATGTTGAGTAGTGGGATGCCACAAGCGATCTGCGGCAGATCTGCCCCGTGCATCCAAATTTAAAAAATTTAAAATAAATAAGAGAATAATCAAACTTATAAGAGAGTACTGTTGGTTCCGGAAAAATGGCGGTGTGAGGTGAGCCTCTGTAAAGCTACCCTGGAATTTACAAAGAATCGAACAACAAAAACTCCACAAAGGACTCCCTGCACAGCAGACAGGCAAGACAAAGAGGCCCACTACTGACTGAAATCACCTACAGGTGGGAGATTTGCGCGAGTGGGGGGAGGAGGAAATGGAGAAGTTCGTGGAGATGGAGCCACGCGGGCGCAGGACTCAGACCCAGCTCAGTGCGCAGAGCTCGCTGCTTCCCGGAACTACCGCAGCTGTGGGAGATAGGACTGCTAGGGCTCCACCAGGGCTCCACAGGGCTGAGGGGACAGCATATACCACGGCTGAACCCAACGCTCACGGCAGAGACCTCGGAGAAAAGACTGAGGAAAAAAGGCTGAAAACGGTGGTTTAAGCCCGCACTGCCGAGCAGAGAACGGAGCCTTAGGCACTGAGACTAGTTGCCCCCTCCCTCCCCTCCCAGAGCTCGCCCCGCCCCCACCTCACGGTGCTAGAAGCGAAACAGTAGCAGTGTCAGATCAAAACAACAGAAAATTTGCTATATTTGAGAACTGTGGCCCACAGACACAAATTCACAGCCCAACTAGTTCCGGCAAAGGGGAGAGAGCTGTGGAAGCAGGACCGGCTGTGGTGGTGATCGCCGCCTTTGCTCTGGGCCACCTCTCACAGCTCACCCCGCCCCTGACCCCACCTATCTGGGCAGATCCCTGCAGGAGTAAACAGAACTGCTGAAACATACGGGCTCTGAATCAGGAGCTGGAAGAGCTTTGGAACATCAAAAGCTCTCCGCATACCCACCGGGACACTGCGCCCTGTGACCTGGATGAACTATTAACAGAGGAGAAGCCCGTCTCCCAGGGAATCCCCCCAGTGTGTGAGAAGCAGGAATAGTGCAGAGAAAACATAGCACTACCTTGTGAGAGAGGGGAAAAAAAGCCTGCAGTCAGAGAAAAAGTAAAACATTCTACCAACAAGTACTGGAAAACAAAAGAAAGACCTCTTCCTAGCAACTTGTTGCAGAAGTCACTCCTGTAGATGTCTAGGAAGAGAAATAGTAAACCAGTAATCACCAGGAATAACCAAGGCAACAAGATAGCTCAGAAAGAAAGTGAAAAATCTCCAGAGAAGGAACTTAAAGATACAGAAATATGTGACTTAAATGACAGAGAATTCAAGATTGCAGTTCTGAAAAAACTCAACGAGATACAAGAAAACACAGACAGGCAGTTAAATGAACTCAGAAACACAATCAAAGAACAGCATGAGCATTTTACGAAAGAGATTGAAATTTTAAAAAAGAACCAAATAGAATTTCTGGAGATTAAGAACTCAATAGAAGAAATTAAGAATGAAATAACCAGCTTAGGTAGTAGAGTTGACCAGATGGAGGAAAGAATCGGTGACATCGAAGATAGAAACTTGGAAATGACACAGATAGAAGAAGAAAGAGACTTGAGACTTAAAAGAAATGAAAGAACTCTACAAGAACTTTCTGACTCCATCAGAAAGAACAGTATAAGAATAATGGGCATACCAGAAGGAGAAGAAAGAGAGAAGGGAACAGAGAATATATTCAAACAAATTGTCGATGAGAACTTCCCAAACTTGTGGACAGAACTGGACCCTCAAATCCAAGAAGCAAATAGAACACCTAGTTACCTCAATCCCAACAGGCCTTCTCCAAGGCACATTGTATTGAAGCTGTCTAAAATCAACGACAAAGAAAGAATCCTCAAGGCAGCCAGGGAAAAGAAGACAGTAACTTACAAAGGAAAGCCCATTAGATTATCATCAGATTTTTCAGCAGAAACTCTACAAGCCAGGAGGGAGTGGAACCAAATATTCAAACTATTGAAAGAGAGAAATCATGAGCCAAGAATAATATATCCAGCAAAGATATCCTTTAGATATGAAGGAGGAATAAAGACCTTTCCAGACATACAGAACCTGAGGGGATTTTCTAATACACGACCTGCACTACAAGAAATACTAAAGGAGGCTATTCGACCACCATCAACAGGGACAATTTGTGGCAACCAACTCAAAAAGGGGGAAAGTAAAGGCCTGAACCGGAATATGGGAATGGAGAAAGTAAGCGTGCTGAAGAAAATGGAATACTCTAAATGTCAAACTTTCTTTTACATAAACTTAAGGGTAACCACTCAAAAAAAATCCAGAACTGAAATATATACTGAAATAAAAGAAGAAACAGAGGGAAACATCATAGAATACCACCACACAGAAATAATAGACAACAACAAAAAGTCAAAGAAACAATGGAGACACAGCCTTACCAGAAAACTAAAGATAGAATGACAGGAAATCCTCACATATCAATAATCACCCTAAATGTAAATGGACTGAACTCACCAATAAAAAGGCACAGAGTAGCAGATTGGATAAAAAAAACTAAACCTAACCATATGCTGTCTCCAAGAGACACATCTCAGCTACAAGGACAAACATAGACTCAAAGTGAAAGGGTGGAAATTGACACTCCAAGCAAATGGTACCCAGAGAAAATCAGGTGTAGCCATAATGATATCAGATGAAACAGACTTCAAGGTGAAAAAGATAACAAGGGACAAAGATGGACATTTCATAATGGTGAAGGGGACTGTACAACAAGAAGACATAACAGTCATCAATATTTATGCCCCCAATCAGGGAGCACCGAAATACACCAAGCAACTACTAACAGAACTAAAGGGAGAAATGGACCAAAACACAATTATACTAGGGGACTTAAATACATCATTGACAGCTATGGATAGATCATCCAAACAGAAAATATATAACGAAATAGTAGTCCTAAATGACACATTAGATGAAATGGACATAATTGACATATATAGAGCACTTCATCCAAAGACATCAGACTATACATTCTTTTCTAGTGTACACGGAACATTCTCAAGGATAGACCATATATTGGGACATAAAATCAGTCTCAACAAATTTAAGAAGATTGAAATCATACCATGCATATTCTCTGATCACAAGGCTTTGAAATTGGATATCAACTGTAAAAAGAAAGTGGGAAAAAACACAAATACATGGAGACTAAACAACATACTTTTAAAGAAGGACTGGGTCAAGAAGAAATTAGAGGAGAGATGAAAAGATACATAGAAACAAATGACAATGAAAATACATCCTACCAAAATTTTTGGATTGCAGCGAAAGCAGTTTTAAGAGGGAAATTTATCTCATTACAGGCCTATCGCAAGATTTTCACTGGACTTGTGTCTAGGAGAGAGGAGAGAAAGAATAGGAGAGAAGGGATGGGGAAAGCAATCATGTTAAGTGAGCCAGGGAGAACGGTGTATTGGAGCATGTGAAGGGTACCTTTGCAATGGGACAAAACACAAGTGAGGGATGACAAAATAGGTTTGTGTGGAAATTCTGCAAAGGCCAGACCATGGGTGAGAAAATCTATCTCCCATCATAACTCCATGATAAACAGTTTTAACTTCTTTTTGCTAATGTAATGAATTATTAATAGAACATAACATGTTTAATGCCTATTATATTCCAGGAACAATCCTTGAGATTTCACATGACATCTGATGTAATTATTATAAATAATTACGATTGAATGAGATGGCCCATATAAAGCATTCATCATAAAAGAATAGGTCCCCATTAAATGCTAGTAATGAAAAAAAAAAAAGAGAGTACTGTTAAAAACCAGAAAGGCAATTGATTAATTTATGATGTAAAATAGAAGTGTCAGTTTGACCAACTACTTGTTCACTATGCCAAGAATGATGTCTGGTATATAATAGACCTTCAATTAATATTTGCCTAATACTTGTTTTATTAACTAGCGCATTCTGTTCTTTTGGGAAAATCTATAGTGGAAAAAAAATTACTATTATCAGAAAGTTGCTTGGTGAGCACAGAGCCAGGTCAAGGAGTCAGTTAGACAATCTTAGTCATGACCATGGAGTCTGATATATCCACTTCTGCTTTAGGAATGAACTGCTCTTCAGATAATTTACTCCTCTGTTCATGGGTTAAGGCACTTCATGGACAGGCCTTGATGGTGCAGGCTTGTCACCTCTCTGGTCCTGCCTTTCTCTGCTTCCATTGCTAATCAGTTACCCTCTTCTATTTCACTCTCTTACTAACTTCCATAGGGCTACAGCTGAGTCTAGGAGCCATTTTGTTTAATTTATGTATGGTCAGTTTTGTTAGATGTAAACATAGAATGGTGGTTGTATATTTGTTAATGTCCTTGTCAATTAAAGATGCAAACTGAAGTATTTATGGGTGAAATAACATGATATCTGGATTTTGCTTAAAACACTCCAAAAAAAATCGGGGGGCAGGAAAAGAATAGATGAAATAACGTTGGCAAAGTGTTGATATTTATTGAAGCTAGCTGCTTGGTACATAGGACATTTATTGTACTATTCTTCTTACTTTGTGTATATTAGAAAATTTTCATAATAAAAAGATAATAAATATAAAAAAATAAAAAAATAAAAAAGTAAAAATAAATAAAATAAATAAAGTATGATTTAAGATTGTATGTGGAGAGACAGGGTAGGTCTCCCCCTTTTTTATTTTTTCAGTTGGGCTTTTAGCATTCTATGAACACGTTCAACAATTCCTTGTCCTTGTGGATTATAAGGAATACCCGTTTTGTGTGTGATGTTAAATTGAGATGAGAGCAGAAGTGTTGAAACCCTTTACTGGTATATCCAGTACCATTATCTGTTATAATTATTTCTGAAAGGCCCATAGCAGAGAAGCAATGCAAGCAGTGATTAATAATATGTTTCGTGGCTTCTCCTGTCTGGGCCGTAGCCATGAGAAATCCAGAGAAAGTATCTATAGTTACATGTACATATTGTAATTTTCCAAAACTAGGGACGTGTGTAACGTCCATCTGCCATGATTGATTGGGCATGATACCCCGAGGGTTAACCCCTAAATGTGGCACAGAGTGATGTACAGGACAGATAGGTCATTGTTTTACAATTTGTCTGGCTGTTTCTTTTGTAAGCTAGAATTGTCTTTGTAGACTCCGACAGTTTTGGTGGTGTGACTTGTGTGATTGTTCAGCCAATTCAATGTTAGTTAGGGCCACCAATTTTGTGAGCTGATCTGCTGTGGTATTGCCTTCAGTGAGGGGGCCAGGTAGCCCAGAATGGGCCCGAATGTGTCCGACAAAGCGAGGATTTGTACGTTGTCTAATAAGAGTTTGGATTTGAATGAACAGCCCCTGAATTTCATTATTTTGAGTTTTAATGGATGCTATAGTTTCAAGTTTATCTACGGATTGAGCTCCATAGTAGCTATCAGTATACAAATTAAAAGGAACTGAGTGTAAGGCTTGAAATACAGCACTGACAGCCCGTAATTCAACTACTTGAGCTGATGCTGGAGGTGATGAAATTGTGGTTGATCACCAATAACATAGGTAGCACTTCCATTAGAGGAGCCATCAGTAAAAACAATAAGAGCATTTTTAATGGGTTGTTGCTGAACAATCTTAGGAAAGATAAAGGCATGTGTCATAGCAAAATGCAGTAATTTGTTGTTTGGGTAATGTATACCAATTTTTCCTGAAAAATTAGCAAGTGCAATGCCCCAAGTGTTAGAATGTTGAAACAGCCAGTCTATTTGCTGCACAGTAAAGGGAACTGTAATGGTTTGTGGCTCTCTTCCAAAATATTTAATTGATTCTCCCCGACATAGCTGAATTAACAGCGCTACAGCTTCGTGATACGGATTTAACACTTTCACGGGAGAAACAGGGAGATGGATCCATCTTAGGGGTCCTTTTTGCCAAATAACTGCTGTTGGGGTGAGGTTTGTGGGTAAAATGTATGCCTCCCAGGGTTGGGTATAATCTACATATAATATTTGTTGTTCATTTATGGCGGTTTCTACTTTATCTAAAGCCTTTAATCCCTCTTTAGTCATCTCGCGGGGAGAAGTAGGATCGGCTTCCCCTCGTAATATATTAAACAAAGGTTGCAAATCTCCGGTTGTCAACCACAACTGAGGTCTAATCCAATTAATGTCTCCCAGTAGCTTTTGAAAATCATTTAATGTTTTTATACAATCTCACCGGATTTGTATTTTTTGAGGCACAATGGCCTGAGGCATTAATATCCCAGATAAGAGTAAGGAGACACTTGCTGAATTTTTTCTGGGGCTATAACCAGCCCATAATTGAGGAGTTTTTTCTGTAAATGAGCAAAAGCAGTAAGCAATCTTGGTTCACATGAATGGGCAAGGAGTATGTCATCCATGTAGTGGATGATGTAAATATCTGGAAATGCCCTTTGGGTAGGTTCTATTGCAGCTGATACAAATTTTTGACATAATGTAGGGCTATTAGCCATTCCCTGAGGTAGCACTAGCCAATGATATCTCTTAAAATGTTCTTGTAAATTAACAGAAGGAACATTGAATGCAAATCTAGGGCAATCATTAGGATTTAAAGGTATGGTATAAAAACAATCTTTTAAATCCAAAACAATTTTATATGTGTTTTTTGGTATGGCTGCAGGGCAGGGTAAGCCTGGCTGTAAATCTCCCATTAATGCCATGGTTTCATTGATTTTTCGTAAATCCTGTAACAATCTCCACTGACCAGATTTTTTCTTAATAACAAATATGGGAGAATTCCAGGGAGAATTAGAGGGAACAATGTGTCCTTTTTCAAGTTGCTCCTGTACTAGCAGTGTGGCAGCTTGAATCTTTTCTGCTGATAGGGGCCACTGATCTACCCATACTGGGGCATCACTTTTCCAAGTGATGGTGTCAGTATAGGGTACAGGACGCTCAGAGACCCCAGCTAAAAATATCCTAGTCCTGATCTAAGGGGTAAAGAAGATGGGACAATAGGTGACCTTCTTCCTTGAATGTTTGTTCTCAGTCCATTTTCAGGGAGGAAGCCTTGGTCAGACATCATATTAGTGACCTGTTGATTGGGACTATACAAATACACTCCCATCTTACTCATGATGTCTCTCCCCCATAAATTAACAGGTAATCCTGCTACAATATATGGTTGAAAAGTCCCTCGATGTCCCTCCTGATCTTTCCAATTTAAATTATCACTACTTTGTTCTGGTGATTGTGACTTTCCTATTCCTTGTAATTGAGTTATGGTTTGATGTTTTGGTCAATGTGCCAGCCATTGTTGAGCAGTTATAACAGATACATCAGTTCCCGTATCTAAAAGTCCTATAAAGGAGCGGCCATTAACAGTGCGAGTCATTTCTGGTCTTTGATGATTCATTGCTTGAACCCAATAAGCATCTGATGAGCCGAAACCATGTTCTCCCCTAGGTTCATTTTGTTTAACCTGACCTATTTTGATATATGGAATTAATAACAATTGGGCTATTCTCTGTCCTTTTTCTATAACAGCAACACCCCCAGGTGAATGAGTCAAAACCTTAATTTCTCCGGTATAGTCCATGTCTATAATGCCTGGGGCTATCATAATCCACTTTATTGTTGTACTGCTTCTCCCAAAAACCAACCCCATCGTTTGAGGTGGTAGAGCCCAAAAACCCCTGTGGGGATAGCTTGCACACCCATTTCAGGCGTTAGTTTTGTGTAGGCGGCGCTACTGAGGTCCAATCCTGCACTGCCTGGGGTGGCTCTGAAGAGCTCTTGAACGGATTTTGTTGTTGTTGGGGAACAAACTGCTGGAGCGCCCCATAACATTGTTACAGGGCCTGGGGCTGGCCCCTCTTCCCGTTTCCCGGAACGAGAGGATTACCAGAAGCATCTCTTTTGGATTTACATTCATTGGCCCAGTGGTTTCCCCTCTTACATTTTGGGCACAGACCGGGTTGTTTTGGGTTTTTTGTTTGTGGTTGGTCTGACCTATCAGGGCCATTTTTTGCCATGTCCAGATCGCCCACACCTGAAACAACTTTCAGATCCTTTTTGTCTTTTTTGTTGCTGTTGGTGTTGTAACATTTCTTTTACTGTCTTTCCTTGTAAGGCTGCGGCCATAGCTAATCCCTGGGTATAAGACGGACCAATGTCCGAGCATAAATGAACATAGTCAGATAAACCTCCCTTATTTCTGTACGGGTGGATAGCAGCCTGGCATGCTGAATTTTCATTTTCAAAAGCCAACTGTTTTACTGAGAGTAATCCTGCATCGGAATCTCCTAATATCCTACCAGCTGCCTGTAACAGTCGAGAAAGGAAATCTTGAAATGGCTCATCAGGGCCCTGTACTATTTTAGTAAATTCTTCAGCCCTTTTTCCCGGCATGGGGATTTTTCTCCATGCTTTTTGTGCTGCAGCATTAGTCTGAGCATAGGCAGCAGGGTTAAAATTTAATTGAGTTTGAAGGTCACGGTACTGCCCTTCCCCGGCAACATTTCAAAAGTGATGGGAATGCCTTGCTGATGATTGAGATCAGCGGTATTTTGGCAAAAGACTGCGAAATCAGAATTCCATAATAGGTACTCTCCTCCTGACAGACAGGCTCTAGCAAGCTGCTTCCAATCATTGGGCGGCAAAGCATCCGTTGCTAAGGATTCAAGCAATGCCTGAGTGAATGGAGCATTAGGTCCGTACTGCGCACAAGCAGTTTTTAACTCCTTCAAGCTTTTAAAGGCAAAAAGCACATGAACCCGCACTGGGTTTCCTTGGGCATCTTGTTGTTCTATCACGGGACAAGTCAGACCATATTCTGTAACATCTTCCCCTGCTCTATTGGCTGTTTGTACATTTTGCAGGGGGGACTTTTGATCTATTACATCCGGTATCTGTCTGACTGTCATAGGGGCTACAACAGGGGCCTCAGGCTGTGGATCCAGCCCTGCAATCACACTTGGAGGAGAGCTTAATTGTAATCTAGGCTTTCATTCTGATTGGGCTTCCAATAAAGGCCCAGTCTGTCGAGCCTGAACTAATTGCATTTGAACAGAGAGGGAAGTGAGTGCGGCTTGTAATCTTTGCACTTCTGCTTCCAAGGGGGATCCAGTTTGGGTTGGTCATTTTCAGAGTATCTGATTCTCTCGTGTCTAGGATCGATCATATCCTTAACTAAATTCCATAAGGAAAAAGTGTCTACTGGTACCTTAGAGGGTCCATGAGCATCATAATATCCCTGTAAATGCTCTCTCACTTTTTCCCAAGTTTCTAAGTTTAAAGTCCCTTCTTCGGGGAACCAGGGATATATTTGTTCTACAAATTCTAAGAATCGCAGCAACTGAGCTTCACTGGTTTTAACTCCTCTAGCTTTTAGCATGCTCTTTAACATGTGAGTAAACAGCCTTTTACTGTTACCCTGTCCCATTTTATTTTACTCCAGACAATGGGATCTCACCGCTTTCACCAACCTTATTCGACGTGCGTCTCACTTACAAGCGGTGTCCTTCACTTCTGATTACCCAGTATTCAGGTCCCTGTTCGGACACCACTTGTCGGAGCCTGCCGACGAGATGAACGGTTCCTGAAGTGGTGAGGGAGGATTGAGAAAAAAACACACAAGAGACAAAGATGGGATCAGGAGGGCGAACAGTTCTTATTAGACTGCTGCACCTGTTTTATTTTCCAGCTTTCTTTTATACACACAGAAACAAGAAGGTTATATAGAGCGGCTGAGGCAGCAAGTACAGATTAGTTATGTTTTTCAAAGTTTGACCCTGACTGTCTTTATCTTTTTGATAATTCCTCATCCCCAGAACAGCTGGTGTCTGTATGTTCTCTATGCTTATCGGAGTTCCCCTCAGCGATCTTCCCAACCTCTGCTTGAAGTTACATTTGCTTAACCCTTAATTATCCAGCTCCCTACACTGCCTGCAGCCAGGTGTACACTAAGTTTCGGTTCAGTGTTAGGACCTCGGTTAGCCCGAAGTTGGGGACAGTGTTGACTTGTTAGTTAAAGTGAGCTTGATTGTTTGGACAGGGTACGGATTCTGATAACAACCAAGTATAAGTTTAGGGTCGGAAGTGTGCTAGAGACACGGTTACCGCGAGGGTAGGGAAAAAGTTGGTATGTTGGTTAAGTTGAGGGTGAGGGATGCAACCGTGTTCAGCTGTTGCCTACAGCCAGGTATACATTTAGGTTCGGAACAGAGTTTGAGCCATGGTAACCGCGAGGGAAGTTAAAGGTTGGTAATTTTGTAAGGGTGAAGGTGAGGAATGGGAGAGTGTTCGGCTTTTGCTTACAGCCAGGTGTACGTTTAAGTTCGGAACACTGTTATGGCCACAGTTAGCTGGAGGGTATGGGAAAGGATTGTATAATTGTTAGTGTCAAGCTTTGGGATGGGTCAGGGTTCAGTTACTGCCTGTAGCCAGGTATACATGAAGGTTCCGGTCAGTGTTAGGGTCGGTTAGCTGGAGGGTGAGACAGGGTTGGTGTGTTAATTAAAATGAGGGTGAGTGTTCAGACAAGGTACGGTTTCGGATAACAGCAAAGTATACGTTTAGGTTCGGAAGAGTGTTAGAGCCACGGTTACCGCGACGGTAGGGAAAAGCTTGGTATGTTGCTTAAATTGAGGCTGGTTGATGGAAACGTTCGGCTGTTGCCTAGAGCCAGGTATACATTTAGGTTCGGAGCAGTGTTTGAGCCACGTTCACCCCAACGGAAATTAAAGTTGGTATGTTGGTTAGGGTGAGGGTGAGGGATGGATCAGTGTTCAGGTTCTGCTTACAACCAGGTGTACGTTTAGTTTCAGAACACAGTTAGGATCACTGTTAGCTGTAGGGTGTGGGAAAGGATTTTATGTTGGTTAGTGTGACCATTAGGGAATGGATGGGGTTCGGTTACTGCCTTCAGACAGGTTTACATTAAGGTTCGGGTGAGTGTTAGCGCCTAGGTTAGCCCAAGGCTGAGACAGGGATGGTGTGTGTTAAAGTGAGAGTGACGGTTCGGACAGGCAGACTTTACTATACCAGTCAAGTATACGTTTAGGGTCCTACGAGTGTTATACCTTCGGTTACCGACAGGGTAGGGAAAAGTTCATATGTTGGTTTAGTTGAGGGTGAGGAATGGAACCTTGTTCGGACGTTGGCTACAACCAGGTATACATTTATGTTTGGAACAGTGTTTGAGCCGCTGTAACCTTGATGCTACTTAAGGTCGGTATGATGGTTAGGGTGAGGGAGAGAAATGGGACAGGCTTGCCTTTGATTTACAGCCTTGTGTACCTCTAGACTCGCAACACTGTTAGTGCCACGGTTACCTGGAGGGTAGGGGAAAGGATTGAACGTTCCTTAGTGTCAGTCTGAGGGATGGGAGAGTGTTCCGCTACTGCCTGTATCCAGGTACACGTTAATGTTCGGTTGAGGGTTAGGAACTCGGTTAACCCGAGGGTGAACAGGGTTGGTGTGTTAGTTCAAATGACGGTGAGGGTTTGGACAGTGTAGATTTCAGATAACAGCCACGTAGGGTCGGAGCAGTATTTGAAACTTGGTCAGCGTGAGGGAAGTTAAAGGATGGTATGTTGGTTAGGGTGAGGGTGAGTGATGGGACAGTGTTCAGGTTCTGCTTACCCTGCTGTGCTTCGTTAGGCTCGGAAGACTCTTAAGGCCACGGTAGGTGGGAGGTTATAGGAAAGGATTGAACGTTGCTTAGTTGAGGCTGAGGGATGGGACATGTTTCAGCTACTGCGTGCATCCACGTATACATTAAAGTTCAGCTGAGGGTTAGGAATTCGGTAGCCATAGGGTGAGACAGGGTTGGTGTGTTAGTTAAAGTGACGGTGAGGGTTTGGACAGTGTAGGGTTTCGGATAACGGCCAAGTACATTCGAAACAGTTTTCAAACTTTGGTCAGCGTGAGGGAAGTTAAAGGTTGGTATGTTGTTTAGGGTGAGGGTGAGTGTTGGGACAGTGTTCAGGTTCTGCTTACAGCCAGGTGCACGTTTAGGCTCCTAAGACTCTTAGGTCAACGGCTAGCGGGAGGTTATGGGGAAGGATTGAATATTGGTTAGTGTGAGGTTGAGGCAAGGGACATGTTTCAGCTACTGCCTTCAGCCATGTATACATTAAGCTTCGGGTCAGGGTTAGGGCCCCGGTTAGCCCGAGTGTGAGAGAATGTTGGTGTTTTAGTTACACAGCGTGAGGGTTCAGACATTGTACGGGTTCGGAAAACAGCCAAGTATACGTTTAGAGTGCGATGAGTGTTAGAGCCTCGGTTACCGCGAGGGTAGGGAAAAGGTCAATTATTGGTTTAGTTGAGGGTGAGGAATGGAACTTGTTCGGATGGTGCCTACAACCAGGTACACATTTATGTTCGGAACAGTGTTTGAGCCACTGTAACCTTGATGCAACTTAAGGTCGGTATGATGGTTAGGGTGAGGGAGAGAAATGGGACAGGCTTGCCTTTTATTTACAGCCTTGTGTACCTCTCGACTCGCAACACGTTTAGGGCCACGGTAACCTGGAGGGTATGGGAAAGGATTGAACGTTCCTTAGTGTCAGTCTGAGGGATGGGAGTGTGTTCGGCTACTGCCTGTATCCAGGTACACGTTAATGTTCGGTTGAGGGTTAGGAACTCGGTTAACCCGAGGGTGAACAGGGTTGGTGTGTTAGTTAAAATGACGGTGAGGGTTTGGACAGTGTAGCGTTTCGGATAACGGCCAAGTACGTTCGAAACAGTATTTAAATTTGGTCAGCGTGAGGGAAGTTAAAGGTTGGTATGTTGTTTAGGGTGAGGGTGGGTGTTGGGACACTGTTCAGGTTCTGCTTACAGCCAGATGCACGTTTAGCCTCCTAAGACTCTTAGGTCCAAGGTTGGCGGGAGGTTGTGGGAAAAGATTGAATGTTGGTTAGTGTGAGGCTGAGGCATGGGACAGGTTTCAGCTACTGCCTCCACACAGGTATACATTACGGTTCGGGTCAGTTTTAGGGCCTGGGTTAGCCCTAGTGTGAGAGAGTGTTGGTGTGTTAGTTACAGAGAGGGTGAGGGTTCCGACATTGTACGGGTTCGGAAAACAGCCAAGTATACATTTAGGATCAGAGGAGTGTTAGAGTCTCGGTTATCGCCACGGTACGGAACGGTTGGTATGCTTGATATGTTGAGGGTGAGAGATGGAACTGTGTTCGGCTGCTGCCTACAGTCAGGTGTACATTTAGGTTCGGAGCAGTGTTTGAGCCACGTTCACCCCAACGGAAGTTAAAGTTGGTATGTTGGTTAGGGTGAGGGTGAGGGATGGGTCAGTGTTCGGGTTCTGCTTACAACCAGGTGTACGTTTAGTTTCAGAACACTGTTAGGATCATTGATAGCTGAGTTTATGAAAAAGGATTTTATGTTGGTTAGTGTGAGGATAAGGGAACGGACAGGGTTCGGCTACTGCCTTCAGACAGGTTTACTTAAGGTTCGGGTGAGTGTTAGCTCCTAGGTTAGCCCAAGGGTGAGACAGGATTGGTGTGTGTTATAGTGCGAGTGAGGGTTGGGACAGGCAGAGTTTAGTATAACAGCCAAGTTTAGAGTCCGATGAGTGTTAGAGCCTCGGTTACCGCGAGGGTAGGGAAAAGGTCATATATTGGTTTAGTTGAGGGTGAGTAATGGAACTTGTTCGGATGTTGCCTACAACCAGGTACACCTTTACATTCGGAACAGTGTATGAGCAGCAGTAACCGTGAGGCAACTTAAAGGTTGGTATGATGGTTAGGGTGATGGAGAGACATGGGACAGGCTTGCCTTTTATTTACCGCCTTGTGTACCTCTAGACTCTCAACACTGTTAGGGCCACGGTTACCTGGAGGGTATGGAAAAGGAGTGAAGGTTCCTTATTGTCAGTCTGAGGGATGTGAGAATGTTCCGCTACTGCCTGTATCCAGGTACACGTTAATGTTCCGTTGAGGGTTAGGAACTCGGTTCACCCGAGAGTAAACAGGGTTGGTGTGTTAGTTAAAATGACGGTGAGGGTTTGGACAGTGTGGACTTTCGGATAACATCCACGTAGGTTCGGAGCGGTATTTGAAACTTAGTCAGCGTTAGGGAAGTTAAAGTTTGGTATGTTGGTTAGGGTGAGGGTGAGTGACGGGACAGTGTTCAGGTTCTGCTTACAGCCAGATGCACGTTTAGCCTCCTAAGAGTCTAAGGTCCACGGTTGGCAGGAGGTTGTGAGAAAACATTGAATGTTGGTTAGTGTGAGGCTGAGGCATGGTACAGGTTTCAGCTACTGCCTCCAGACAGGTATACATTAAGGTTCGGGTCAGTGTTAGGGCCTTGGTTAGCCCGAGTGTGAGAGAGTGTTGATGTGTTACAGAGAGGTTGAGAGTTCAGACATTGTACGGGTTTGGGAAACAGCCGAGTATAAGTTTAGGATCGGAAGAGTGTTAGAGCTTCGGTTATCACCACGGTAACGAAAAGGTTGGTATGCTTGATATGCTGAGGGTGAGGGATGGAACTGTGTTCGGCTGCTGCCTACAGTCAGGTATACATTTAGGTTCGGAGCAGTGTTTGAGCCACGTTCACCCCAACGGAAGTTAAAGTTCGTATGTTGGTTAGGGTGAGGGTGAGGGATGGGTCAGTGTTCGGGTTCTGCTTACAACCAGGTGTACGTTTAGTTTCAGAACACTGTTAGGATCATTGATAGCTGAGTTTATGAAAAAGGATTTTATGTTGGTTAGTGTGAGGATAAGGGAACGGACAGGGTTCGGCTACTGCCTTCAGACAGGTTTACTTAAGGTTCGGGTGAGTGTTAGCTCCTAGGTTAGCCCAAGGGTGAGACAGGATTGGTGTGTGTTAAAGTGCGAGTGAGGGTTGGGACAGGCAGAGTTTAGTATAACAGCCAAGTTTAGAGTCCGATGAGTGTTAGAGCCTCGGTTACCACGAGGGTAGGGAAAAGGTCATATATTGGTTTAGTTGAGGGTGAGTAATGGAACTTGTTCGGATGTTGCCTACAACCAGGTACACCTTTTCATTCGGAACAGTGTATGAGCAGCAGTAACCGTGAGGCAACTTAAAGGTTGGTATGATGGTTAGGGTGATGGAGAGACATGGGACAGGCTTGCCTTTTATTTACCGCCTTGTGTACCTCTAGACTCTCAACACTGTTAGGGCCACGGTTACCTGGAGGGTATGGAAAAGGAGTGAAGGTTCCTTATTGTCAGTCTGAGGGATGTGAGAATGTTCCGCTACTGCCTGTATCCAGGTACACGTTAATGTTCCGTTGAGGGTTAGGAACTCGGTTCACCCGAGAGTAAACAGGGTTGGTGTGTTAGTTAAAATGACGGTGAGGGTTTGGACAGTGTGGACTTTCGGATAACATCCACGTAGGTTCGGAGCGGTATTTGAAACTTAGTCAGCGTTAGGGAAGTTAAAGTTTGGTATGTTGGTTAGGGTGAGGGTGAGTGACGGGACAGTGTTCAGGTTCTGCTTACAGCCAGATGCACGTTTAGCCTCCTAAGAGTCTAAGGTCCACGGTTGGCAGGAGGTTGTGAGAAAACATTGAATGTTGGTTAGTGTGAGGCTGAGGCATGGTACAGGTTTCAGCTACTGCCTCCAGACAGGTATACATTAAGGTTCGGGTCAGTGTTAGGGCCTTGGTTAGCCCGAGTGTGAGAGAGTGTTGATGTGTTACAGAGAGGTTGAGAGTTCAGACATTGTACGGGTTTGGGAAACAGCCGAGTATAAGTTTAGGATCGGAAGAGTGTTAGAGCTTCGGTTATCACCACGGTAAGGAAAAGGTTGGTATGCTTGATATGCTGAGGGTGAGGGATGGAACTGTGTTCGGCTGCTGCCTACAGTCAGGTATACATTTAGGTTCGGAGCAGTGTTTGAGCCACGTTCACCCCAACGGAAGTTAAAGTTCGTATGTTGGTTAGGGTGAGGGTGAGGGATGGGTCAGTGTTCGGGTTCTGCTTACAACCAGGTGTACGTTTAGGTTCAGAACACTGTTAGGATCACTGTTAGCTGGAGGTTATGGCAAAGGATTTTATGTTGGTTAGTGTGAGTATTAGGGAACGGACAAGATTCCGCTACTGCCTTCAGACAAGTTTACTTAAGGTTCGGGTGAGTGTCAGCTCCTACGTTAGCCCAAGGGTGAGACAGGGTTGGTGTGTGTTAAAGTGAGAGTGAGGGTTGGGTCAGGCAGAGTTTAGTATAACAGCCAAGAGTACGTTTAGAGTCCGATGAGTGTTAGAGCCTCGGTTACCGCGAGGGTAGCGAAAAGTTCATATATTGGTTTAGTTGAAGGTAAGCAATGGAACTTGTTCAGAATTTGGCTACCACCAGGTATACATTTACATTCGGAACAGTGTATGAGCCGCAGTAACCGTGAGGCAACTTAAAGTTTGGTATGATGGATAGGGTGATGGAGAGACATGGGACAGGCTTTGCCTTTTATTTGCAGCCTTGTGTACCTCTAGACTCACAACACTGTTAGGGCCACGGTTACCTGGAGGGTAGGGGAAAGGATTGAACGTTCCTTAGTGTCAGTCTGAGGGATGGGAGAGTGTTCCGCTACTGCCTGTATCCAGGTACACGTTAATGTTCGGTTGAGGGTTAGGAACTCGGTGAACCCGAGGGTGAACAGGGTTGGTGTGTTAGTTCAAATGACGGTGAGGGTTTGGACAGTGTAGATTTCAGATAACAGCCACGTAGGGTCGGAGCAGTATTTGAAACTTGGTCAGTGTGAGGGAAGTTAAAGGATGGTATGTTGGTTAGGGTGAGGGTGAGTGATGGGACAGTGTTCAGGTTCTGCTTACCCTGCTGTGCTTCGTTAGGCTCGGAAGACTCTTAAGGCCACGGTAGGTGGGAGGTTATAGGAAAGGATTGAACGTTGCTTAGTTGAGGCTGAGGGATGGGACATGTTTCAGCTACTGCGTGCATCCACGTATACATTAAAGTTCAGCTGAGGGTTAGGAATTCGGTAGCCATAGGGTGAGACAGGGTTGGTGTGTTAGTTAAAGTGACGGTGAGGGTTTGGACAGTGTAGGGTTTCGGATAACGGCCAAGTACGTTCGAAACAGTTTTCAAACTTTGGTCAGCGTGAGGGAAGTTAAAGGTTGGTATGTTGTTTAGGGTGAGGGTGAGTGTTGGGACAGTGTTCAGGTTCTGCTTACAGCCAGGTGCACGTTTAGGCTCCTAAGACTCTTAGGTCAACGGCTAGTGGGAGGTTATGGGGAAGGATTGAATATTGGTTAGTGTGAGGTTGAGGCAAGGGACATGTTTCAGCTACTGCCTTCAGCCATGTATACATTAAGCTTCGGGTCAGGGTTAGGGCCCCGGTTAGCCCGAGTGTGAGAGAATGTTGGTGTTTTAGTTACACAGCGTGAGGGTTCAGACATTGTACGGGTTCGGAAAACAGCCAAGTATACGTTTAGAGTGCGATGAGTGTTAGAGCCTCGGTTACCGCGAGGGTAGGGAAAAGGTCAATTATTGGTTTAGTTGAGGGTGAGGAATGGAACTTGTTCGGATGGTGCCTACAACCAGGTATACATTTATGTTCGGAACAGTGTTTGAGCCACTGTAACCTTGATGCAACTTAAGGTCGGTATGATGGTTAGGGTGAGGGAGAGAAATGGGACAGGCTTGCCTTTTATTTACAGCCTTGTGTACCTCTCGACTCGCAACACGTTTAGGGCCACGGTAACCTGGAGGGTATGGGAAAGGATTGAACGTTCCTTAGTGTCAGTCTGAGGGATGGGAGTGTGTTCGGCTACTGCCTGTATCCAGGTACACGTTAATGTTCGGTTGAGGGTTAGGAACTCGGTTAACCCGAGGGTGAACAGGGTTGGTGTGTTAGTTCAAATGACGGTGAGGGTTTGGACAGTATAGCGTTTCGGATAACGGCCAAGTACGTTCGAAACAGTATTTAAATTTGGTCAGCGTGAGGGAAGTTAAAGGTTGGTATGTTGTTTAGGGTGAGGGTGGGTGTTGGGACACTGTTCAGGTTCTGCTTACAGCCAGATGCACGTTTAGCCTCCTAAGACTCTTAGGTCCAAGGTTGGCGGGAGGTTGTGGGAAAAGATTGAATGTTGGTTAGTGTGAGGCTGAGGCATGGGACAGGTTTCAGCTACTGCCTCCACACAGGTATACATTAAGGTTCGGGTCAGTTTTAGGGCCTGGGTTAGCCCTAGTGTGAGAGAGTGTTGGTGTGTTAGTTACAGAGAGGGTGAGGGTTCCGACATTGTACGGGTTCGGAAAACAGCCAAGTATACATTTAGGATCAGACGAGTGTTAGAGTCTCGGTTATCGCCACGGTACGGAACGGTTGGTATGCTTGATATGTTGAGGGTGAGAGATGGAACTGTGTTCGGCTGCTGCCTACAGTCAGGTGTACATTTAGGTTCGGAGCAGTGTTTGAGCCACGTTCACCCCAACGGAAGTTAAAGTTGGTATGTTGGTTAGGGTGAGGGTGAGGGATGGGTCAGTGTTCGGGTTCTGCTTACAACCAGGTGTACGTTTAGTTTCAGAACACTGTTAGGATCATTGATAGCTGAGTTTATGAAAAAGGATTTTATGTTGGTTAGTGTGAGGATAAGGGAACGGACAGGGTTCGGCTACTGCCTTCAGACAGGTTTACTTAAGGTTCGGGTGAGTGTTAGCTCCTAGGTTAGCCCAAGGGTGAGACAGGATTGGTGTGTGTTAAAGTGCGAGTGAGGGTTGGGACAGGCAGAGTTTAGTATAACAGCCAAGTTTAGAGTCCGATGAGTGTTAGAGCCTCGGTTACCGCGAGGGTAGGGAAAAGGTCATATATTGGTTTAGTTGAGGGTGAGTAATGGAACTTGTTCGGATGTTGCCTACAACCAGGTACACCTTTACATTCGGAACAGTGTATGAGCAGCAGTAACCGTGAGGCAACTTAAAGGTTGGTATGATGGTTAGGGTGATGGAGAGACATGGGACAGGCTTGCCTTTTATTTACCGCCTTGTGTACCTCTAGACTCTCAACACTGTTAGGGCCACGGTTACCTGGAGGGTATGGAAAAGGAGTGAAGGTTCCTTATTGTCAGTCTGAGGGATGTGAGAATGTTCCGCTACTGCCTGTATCCAGGTACACGTTAATGTTCCGTTGAGGGTTAGGAACTCGGTTCACCCGAGAGTAAACAGGGTTGGTGTGTTAGTTAAAATGACGGTGAGGGTTTGGACAGTGTGGACTTTCGGATAACATCCACGTAGGTTCGGAGCGGTATTTGAAACTTAGTCAGCGTTAGGGAAGTTAAAGTTTGGTATGTTGGTTAGGGTGAGGGTGAGTGACGGGACAGTGTTCAGGTTCTGCTTACAGCCAGATGCACGTTTAGCCTCCTAAGAGTCTAAGGTCCACGGTTGGCAGGAGGTTGTGAGAAAACATTGAATGTTGGTTAGTGTGAGGCTGAGGCATGGTACAGGTTTCAGCTACTGCCTCCAGACAGGTATACATTAAGGTTCGGGTCAGTGTTAGGGCCTTGGTTAGCCCGAGTGTGAGAGAGTGTTGATGTGTTACAGAGAGGTTGAGAGTTCAGACATTGTACGGGTTTGGGAAACAGCCGAGTATAAGTTTAGGATCGGAAGAGTGTTAGAGCTTCGGTTATCACCACGGTAAGGAAAAGGTTGGTATGCTTGATATGCTGAGGGTGAGGGATGGAACTGTGTTCGGCTGCTGCCTACAGTCAGGTATACATTTAGGTTCGGAGCAGTGTTTGAGCCACGTTCACCCCAACGGAAGTTAAAGTTCGTATGTTGGTTAGGGTGAGGGTGAGGGATGGGTCAGTGTTCGGGTTCTGCTTACAACCAGGTGTACGTTTAGGTTCAGAACACTGTTAGGATCACTGTTAGCTGGAGGTTATGGCAAAGGATTTTATGTTGGTTAGTGTGAGGATTAGGGAACGGACAAGGTTCCGCTACTGCCTTCAGACAGGTTTACTTAAGGTTCGGGTGAGTGTTAGCTCCTACGTTAGCCCAAGGGTGAGACAGGGTTGGTGTGTGTTAAAGTGAGAGTGAGGGTTGGGTCAGGCAGAGTTTAGTATAACAGCCAAGAGTACGTTTAGAGTCCGATGAGTGTTAGAGCCTCGGTTACCGCGAGGGTAGCGAAAAGTTCATATATTGGTTTAGTTGAAGGTAAGGAATGGAACTTGTTCAGAATTTGGCTACCACCAGGTATACATTTACATTCGGAACAGTGTATGAGCCGCAGTAACCGTGAGGCAACTTAAAGGTTGGTATGATGGATAGGGTGATGGAGAGACATGGGACAGGCTTCGCCTTTTATTTGCAGCCTTGTGTACCTCTAGACTCGCAACACTGTTAGGGCCACGGTTACCTGGAGGGTAGGGGAAAGGATTGAACGTTCCTTAGTGTCAGTCTGAGGGATGGGAGAGTGTTCCGCTACTGCCTGTATCCAGGTACACGTTAATGTTCGGTTGAGGGTTAGGAACTCGGTTAACCCGAGGGTGAACAGGGTTGGTGTGTTAGTTCAAATGACGGTGAGGGTTTGGACAGTGTAGATTTCAGATAACAGCCACGTAGGTCGGAGCAGTATTTGAAACTTGGTCAGCGTGAGAGAAGTTAAAGGATGGTATGTTGGTTAGGGTGAGGGTGAGTGATGGGACAGTGTTCAGGTTCTGCTTACCCTGCTGTGCTTCGTTAGGCTCGGAAGACTCTTAAGGCCACGGTAGGTGGGAGGTTATAGGAAAGGATTGAACGTTGCTTAGTTGAGGCTGAGGGATGGGACATGTTTCAGCTACTGCGTGCATCCACGTATACATTAAAGTTCAGCTGAGGGTTAGGAATTCGGTAGCCATAGGGTGAGACAGGGTTGGTGTGTTAGTTAAAGTGACGGTGAGGGTTTGGACAGTGTAGGGTTTCGGATAACAGCCAAGTACGTTCGAAACAGTTTTCAAACTTTAGTCAGCGTGAGGGAAGTTAAAGGTTGGTATGTTGTTTAGGGTGAGGGTGAGTGTTGGGACAGTGTTCAGGTTCTGCTTACAGCCAGGTGCACGTTTAGGCTCCTAAGACTCTTAGGTCAACGGCTAGCGGGAGGTTATGGGGAAGGATTGAATATTGGTTAGTGTGAGGTTGAGGCAAGGGACATGTTTCAGCTACTGCCTTCAGCCATGTATACATTAAGCTTCGGGTCAGGGTTAGGGCCCCGGTTAGCCCGAGTGTGAGAGAATGTTGGTGTTTTACTTACACAGCGTGAGGTTTCAGACATTGTACGGGTTCGGAAAACAGCCAAGTATACGTTTAGAGTGCGATGAGTGTTAGAGCCTCGGTTACCACGAGGGTAGGGAAAAGGTCAATTATTGGTTTAGTTGAGGGTGAGGAATGGAAATTGTTCGGATGGTGCCTACAACCAGGTATACATTTATGTTCGGAACAGTGTTTGAGCCACTGTAACCTTGATGCAACTTAAGGTCGGTATGATGGTTAGGGTGAGGGAGAGAAATGGGACAGGCTTGCCTTTTATTTACAGCCTTGTGTACCTCTCGACTCGCAACACGTTTAGGGCCACGGTAACCTGGAGGGTATGGGAAAGGATTGAACGTTCCTTAGTGTCAGTCTGAGGGATGGGAGTGTGTTCGGCTACTGCCTGTATCCAGGTACACGTTAATGTTCGGTTGAGGGTTGGGAACTCGGTTAACCCGAGGGTGAACAGGGTTGGTGTGTTAGTTAAAATGACGGTGAGGGTTTGGACAGTGTAGCGTTTCGGATAACGGCCAAGTACGTTCGAAACAGTATTTAAATTTGGTCAGCGTGAGGGAAGTTAAAGGTTGGTATGTTGTTTAGGGTGAGGGTGGGTGTTGGGACACTGTTCAGGTTCTGCTTACAGCCAGATGCACGTTTAGCCTCCTAAGACTCTTAGGTCCAAGGTTGGCGGGAGGTTGTGGGAAAAGATTGAATGTTGGTTAGTGTGAGGCTGAGGCATGGGACAGGTTTCAGCTACTGCCTCAGCCAGGTATACATTAATGTTCGGGTCAGTTTTAGGGCCTGGATTAGCCCAAGTGTGAGAGAGTGTTGGTGTGTTAGGTACAGAGAGGGTGAGGTTTCCGACATTGTAAGGGTTCGGAAAACAGCCAAGTATACGTTTAGGATCAGAAGAGTGTTAGAGCCACGGTTATCGCCACGGTAAGGAAAAGGTTGGTATGCTTGATATGTTGAGGGTGATCGATGGAACTGTGTTTAGCTGCTGCCTACAGTCAGGTATACATTTAGGTTCGGAGCAATTTTTGAGCCATGTTCACCCCAACGGAATTAAAGTTGGAATGTTGGTTAGGGTGAGGGTGAGGTATGGGTCAGTGTTCGGGTTCTGCTTACAACCATGTGTACGTTTAGTTTCAGAACACTGTTAGGATCACTGTTAGCTGGAGGTTATGGCAAAGGATTTTATGTTGGTTAGTGGGAGGATTAGGGAACGGACATGGTTCGGTTACTGCCTTCAGACAGGTTTACATTAAGGTTCGGGTGAGTGTTAGCTCCTAGGTTAGCCCAAGGCTGAGACAGGGATGGTGGGTGTTAAAGTGAGAGTGAGGGTTCGGACAGGCAGACTTTAGAATACCAGTCAATTATACGTTTAGGGTCCTACGAGTGTTATAGCTTCGTTTCCGCGAGGGAAGGGAAAAGTTCATATGTTGGTTTAGTTGAGGGTGAGGAATGGAACCTTGTTCGGACGTTGGCTACAACCAGGTATACATTTATGTTCGGAACAGTGTTTGAGCCGCTGTAACCTTGATGCTACTTAAGGTCGGTATGATGGTTAGGGTGAGGGAGAAAAATGGGACAGGCTTGCCTTTGATATACAGCCTTGTGTACCTCTAGACTCGCAACACTGTTAGGGCCACGGTAACCTGGAGGGTATAGGAAAGGATTGAACGTTCCTTAGTGTCAGTCTGAGGGATGGGAGAGTGTTCGGCTACTGCCTGTATCCAGGTACACGTTAATGTTCGGTTGAGGCTTAGGAACTCGGTTAACCCGAGGGTGAACAGGGTTGGTGTGTTAGTTAAAATGACGGTGAGGGTTTGGACAGTGTGGACTTTCGGATAACAGCCACGTAGGTTCGGAGCGGTATTTGAAACTTAGCGTGAGGGAAGTTACAGGATGGTATGTTGGTTACGGTGAGGGTGAGTGACGGGACAGTGTTCAGGTTCTGCTTACAGCCAGATGCACGTTTAGGCTCCTAAGACTCTTAGGTCCACGGTTGGCGGGAGGTTGTGGGAAAACATTGAATGTTGGTTAGTGTGAGGCTGAGGCATGGGACAGGTTTCAGCTTCTGCGTTCAACCACCTGTACATTAAAGTTCAGGAGAGGGTTAGGAATTCGGTAGCCAGAGGGTGAGACTGGGTTGGTGTGTTAGTTTAAGTGATGTTGAGGGTTTGGACAGTGTAGGGTTTCGCATAACAGCGAGGTAGGTGCGGAACAGTTTTCAAACTTTGGTAGCGTGAGGGAAGGTAAGGTTGGTATGTTGTTTAGGGTGAGGGTGAGTGTTGGGACAGTGTTCAGGTTCTGCTTACAGCCAGATGCACGTTTAGCCTCCTAAGACTCTTAGGTCCAAGGTTGCGGGAGGTTGTGAGAAAAGATTGAATGTTGGTTAGTGTGAGGGTGAGGCATGGGACAGGTTTCAGCTACTGCCTCCAGCCAGGTATACATTCAGGTTCGGGTCAGTGTAGGGCCCCGGTTAGCCCGAGTGTCAGAGAGTGTTGGTGTGTTAGTTACAGAGAGGGTGAAGTTTCCGACATTGTACGGGTTCGGAAAACAGCCAAGTATACGTTTAGGATCAGAAGAGTGTTAGAGCCACGGTTATCGCCACGGTAAGGAAAAGGTTGGTATGCTTGATATGTTGAGGGTGATCGATGGAACTGTGTTTAGCTGCTGCCTACAGTCAGGTATACATTTAGGTTCGGAGCATGTGTGAGCCACGTTCACCCCAACGGAATTAAAGTTGGAATGTTGGTTAGGGTGAGGGTGAGGGATGGGTCAGTGTTCGGGTTCTGCTTACAACCAGGTGTACGTTTAGGTTCAGAACACTGTTAGTATCACTGTTAGCTGGAGGTTATTGCAAAGGATTTTATGTTGGTTAGTGGGAGGATTAGGGAACGGACAAGGTTCGGCTACTGCCTTCAGACAGGTTTACTTAAGGTTCGGGTGAGTGTTAGCTCCTAGGTTAGCCCAAGGGTGAGACAGGGTTGGTGTGTGTTAAAGTGAGAGTGAGGGTTCGGACAGGCAGAGTTTAGTATAACAGCCAAGTTTAGAGTCTGATGAGTGTTAGAGCTTCGGTTACCGCGAGGATAGGGAAATGTTCATATATTTCTTTAGTTGAGGGTGAAGAATGGAACCTTGTTCGGACGTTGGCTACAACCATGTATACATTTATGTTCGGAACAGTGTTTGAGCCGCTGTAATCTTGATGCTACTTAAGGTCGGTATGATGGTTAGGGTGAGGGAGAGAAATAGGACAGGCTTGCCTTTGATTTACAGCCTTGTGTACCTCTAGACTCGCAACACTGTTAGGGCCACGGTAACCTGGAGGGTATGGGAAAGGTTTGAACGTTCCTTAGTGTCAGTCTGAGGGATGGGAGAGTGTTCGGCTACTTCCTGTATCCAGGTACACGTTAATGTTCGGTTGAGGGTTAGGAACTCGGTTAACCCGAGGGTGAACAGGGTTGGTGTGTTAGTTCAAATGACGGTGAGGGTTTGGACAGTGTAGATTTCAGATAACAGCCACGTAGGGTCGGAGCAGTATTTGAAACTTAGTCAGCGTGAGGGAAGTTAAAGGATGGTATGTTGGTTAGGGTGAGGGTGAGTGATGGGACAGTGTTCAGGTTCTGCTTACCCTGCTGTGCTTCGTTAGGCTCGGAAGACTCTTAAACCCACGGTAGGTGGGAGGTTATAGGAAAGGATTGAACGTTGCTTAGTTGAGGCTGAGGGATGGGACATGTTTCAGCTACTGCGTGCATCCACGTATACATTAAACTTCAGCTGAGGGTTAGGAATTCGGTAGCCATAGGGTGAGACAGGGTTGGTGTGTTAGTAAACTGACGGTGAGGGTTTGGACAGTGTAGGGTTTCGGATAACAGCCAAGTACGTTCGAAACAGTTTTCAAACTTTGGTCAGCGTGAGGGAAGTTATAGGATGGTATGTTGGTTAGGGTGAGGGTGAGTGACGGGACAATGTTCAGGTTCTGCTTACAGCCAGGTTCAAGTTTAGGCTCCTAAGACTCTTAGGTCCACGGTTGGCGGGAGGTTGTGGGAAAAGATTGAATGTTGGTTAGTGTGAGGCTGAGGCATGGGACAGGTTTCAGCTACTGCGTGCATCCACATATACATTAAGTTCAGGTATAATTTAGGAATTCGGTAGCCAGAGGGTGAGACAGGGTTGGTGCGTGTTAAACTGAGAGTGGGAGTTCGGACATGCAGAGTTTAGTATACCTGCCAAGTTTACGTTTAAGATCCGATGAGTGTTAGATCCTCGGTTACCGCGAGGGTAGGGTAAAGTTCATATGTTGGTTTAGTTGAGGGTGATGAATGGAACCTTGTTCGGACGTTGGCTACAACCAGGTATACATTTATGTTCGGAACAGTGTTTGAGCTGCAGTAACCGTGAGGCAACTTAATGGTTGGTATGATGGTTAGGGTGAGGGAGAGAAATGGGTCAGGCTTTGCCTTTTATTTACAGCCTTGTGTACCTCTAGACTCGCAAGACTGTTAGGGCCACGGTTACCTGGAGGGTAGGGGAAAGGATTGAACGTTCCTTAGTGTCAGTCTGAGGGATGGGAGAGTGTTCCGCTACTGCCTGTATCCAGGTACACGTTAATGTTCGGTTGAGGGTTAGGAACTCGGTTAACCCGAGGGTGAACAGGGTTGGTGTGTTAGTTCAAATGACGGTGAGGGTTTGGACAGTGTGGCCTTTCAGATAACAGCCACGTAGGATCGGAGCTGTATTTGAAACTTGGTCAGCGTGAGGGAAGTTAAAGAATGGTATGTTGCTTACGGTGAGGGTGAGTGACGGGACAGTGTTCAGGTTCTGCTTACACCCCGGTGCTTCATTAGGCTCGGAAAGACTCTTAGGGCCACGGTAGGCGGGAGGTTATAGGAAAGGATTGAACGTTGGTTGGTTGAGGCTTAGGGATGGGACATGTTTCAGCTACTGCGTGCATCCACGTATACATTAAAGTTCAGCTGAGGGTTAGGAATTCGGTAGCCATAGGGTGAGACAGGGTTGGTGTGTTAGTTAAAGTGACGGTGAGGGTTTGGACAGTGTAGGGTTTCGGATAACGGCCAAGTACTTTCGAAACAGTTTTCAAACTTTGGTCAGCGTGAGGGAAGTTAAAGGTTGGTATGTTGTTTAGGGTGAGGGTGAGTGTTGGGACAGTGTTCAGGTTCTGCTTACAGCCAGGTGCACGTTTAGGCTCCTAAGACTCTTAGGTCAACGGCTAGCGGGAGGTTATGGGGAAGGATTGAATATTGGTTAGTGTGAGGTTGAGGCAAGGGACATGTTTCAGCTACTGCCTTCAGCCATGTATACATTAAGCTTCGGGTCAGGGTTAGGGCCCCGGTTAGCCCGAGTGTGAGAGAATGTTGGTGTTTTAGTTACACAGCGTGAGGGTTCAGACATTGTACGGGTTCGGAAAACAGCCAAGTATACGTTTAGAGTGCGATGAGTGTTAGAGCCTCGGTTACCGCGAGGGTAGGGAAAAGGTCAATTATTGGTTTAGTTGAGGGTGAGGAATGGAACTTGTTCGGATGTTGCCTACAACCAGGTATACATTTATGTTCGGAACAGTGTTTGAGCCACTGTAACCTTGATGCAACTTAAGGTCGGTATGATGGTTAGGGTGAGGGAGAGAAATGGGACAGGCTTGCCTTTTATTTACAGCCTTGTGTACCTCTCGACTCGCAACACGTTTAGGGCCACGGTAACCTGGAGGGTATGGGAAAGGATTGAACGTTCCTTAGTGTCAGTCTGAGGGATGGGAGTGTGTTCGGCTACTGCCTGTATCCCGGTACACGTTAATGTTCGGTTGAGGGTTAGGAACTCGGTTAACCCGAGGGTGAACAGGGTTGGTGTGTTAGTTAAAATGACGGTGAGGGTTTGGACAGTATAGCGTTTCGGATAACGGCCAAGTACATTCGAAACAGTATTTCAATTTGGTCAGCGTGAGGGAAGTTAAAGGTTGGTATGTTGTTTAGGGTGAGGGTGGGTGTTGGGACACTGTTCAGGTTCTGCTTACAGCCAGATGCACGTTTAGCCTCCTAAGACTCTTAGGTCCAAGGTTGGCGGGAGGTTGTGGGAAAAGATTGAATGTTGGTTAGTGTGAGGCTGAGGCATGGGACAGGTTTCAGCTACTGCCTCCACACAGGTATACATTAAGGTTCGGGTCAGTTTTAGGGCCTGGGTTAGCCCTAGTGTGAGAGAGTGTTGGTGTGTTAGTTACAGAGAGGGTGAGGGTTCCGACATTGTACGGGTTCGGAAAACAGCCAAGTATACATTTAGGATCAGACGAGTGTTAGAGTCTCGGTTATCGCCACGGTACGGAACGGTTGGTATGCTTGATATGTTGAGGGTGAGAGATGGAACTGTGTTCGGCTGCTGCCTACAGTCAGGTGTACATTTAGGTTCGGAGCAGTGTTTGAGCCACGTTCACCCCAACGGAAGTTAAAGTTGGTATGTTGGTTAGGGTGAGGGTGAGGGATGGGTCAGTGTTCGGGTTCTGCTTACAACCAGGTGTACGTTTAGTTTCAGAACACTGTTAGGATCATTGATAGCTGAGTTTATGAAAAAGGATTTTATGTTGGTTAGTGTGAGGATAAGGGAACGGACAGGGTTCGGCTACTGCCTTCAGACAGGTTTACTTAAGGTTCGGGTGAGTGTTAGCTCCTAGGTTAGCCCAAGGGTGAGACAGGATTGGTGTGTGTTAAAGTGCGAGTGAGGGTTGGGACAGGCAGAGTTTAGTATAACAGCCAAGTTTAGAGTCCGATGAGTGTTAGAGCCTCGGTTACCGCGAGGGTAGGGAAAAGGTCATATATTGGTTTACTTGAGGGTGAGTAATGGAACTTGTTCGGATGTTGCCTACAACCAGGTACACCTTTACATTCGGAACAGTGTATGAGCAGCAGTAACCGTGAGGCAACTTAAAGGTTGGTATGATGGTTAGGGTGATGGAGAGACATGGGACAGGCTTGCCTTTCATTTACCGCCTTGTGTACCTCTAGACTCTCAACACTGTTAGGGCCACGGTTACCTGGAGGGTATGGAAAAGGAGTGAAGGTTCCTTATTGTCAGTCTGAGGGATGTGAGAATGTTCCGCTACTGCCTGTATCCAGGTACACGTTAATGTTCCGTTGAGGGTTAGGAACTCGGTTCACCCGAGAGTAAACAGGGTTGGTGTGTTAGTTAAAATGACGGTGAGGGTTTGGACAGTGTGGACTTTCGGATAACATCCACGTAGGTTCGGAGCGGTATTTGAAACTTAGTCAGCGTTAGGGATGTTAAAGTTTGGTATGTTGGTTAGGGTGAGGGTGAGTGACGGGACAGTGTTCAGGTTCTGCTTACAGCCAGATGCAAGTTTAGCCTCCTAAGATTCTAAGGTCCACGGTTGGCAGGAGGTTGTGAGAAAACATTGAATGTTGGTTAGTGTGAGGCTGAGGCATGGTACAGGTTTCAGCTACTGCCTCCAGACAGGTATACATTAAGGTTCGGGTCAGTGTTAGGGCCTTGGTTAGCCCGAGTGTGAGAGAGTGTTGATGTGTTACAGAGAGGGTGAGGTTTCAGACATTGTACGGGTTTGGGAAACAGCCGAGTATAAGTTTAGGATCGGAAGAGAGTTAGAGCTTCGGTTATCACCACGGTAACGAAAAGGTTGGTATGCTTGATATGCTGAGGGTGAGGGATGGAACTGTGTTCGGCTGCTGCCTACAGTCAGGTATACATTTAGGTTCGGAGCAGTGTTTGAGCCACGTTCACCCCAACGGAAGTTAAAGTTCGTATGTTGGTTAGGGTGAGGGTGAGGGATGGGTCAGTGTTCGGGTTCTGCTTACAACCAGGTGTACGTTTAGGTTCAGAACACTGTTAGGATCACTGTTAGCTGGAGGTTATGGCAAAGGATTTTATGTTGGTTAGTGTGAGGATTAGGGAACGGACAAGGTTCCGCTACTGCCTTCAGACAGGTTTACTTAAGGTTCGGGTGAGTGTTAGCTCCTACGTTAGCCCAAGGGTGAGACAGGGTTGGTGTGTGTTAAAGTGAGAGTGAGGGTTGGGTCAGGCAGAGTTTAGTATAACAGCCAAGAGTACGTTTAGAGTCCGATGAGTGTTAGAGCCTCGGTTACCGCGAGGGTAGCGAAAAGTTCATATATTGGTTTAGTTGAAGGTAAGCAATGGAACTTGTTCAGAATTTGGCTACCACCAGGTATACATTTACATTCGGAACAGTGTATGAGCCGCAGTAACCGTGAGGCAAATTAAAGTTTGGTATGATGGATAGGGTGATGGAGAGACATGGGACAGGCTTTGCCTTTTATTTGCAGCCTTGTGTACCTCTAGACTCACAACACTGTTAGGGCCACGGTTACCTGGAGGGTAGGGGAAAGGATTGAACGTTCCTTAGTGTCAGTCTGAGGGATGGGAGGGTGTTCCGCTACTGCCTGTATCCAGGTACACGTTAATGTTCGGTTGAGGGTTAGGAACTCGGTGAACCCGAGGGTGAACAGGGTTGGTGTGTTAGTTCAAATGACGGTGAGGGTTTGGACAGTGTAGATTTCAGATAACAGCCACGTAGGGTCGGAGCAGTATTTGAAACTTGGTCAGTGTGAGGGAAGTTAAAGGATGGTATGTTGGTTAGGGTGAGGGTGAGTGATGGGACAGTGTTCAGGTTCTGCTTACCCTGCTGTGCTTCGTTAGGCTCGGAAGACTCTTAAGGCCACGGTAGGTGGGAGGTTATAGGAAAGGATTGAACGTTGCTTAGTTGAGGCTGAGGGATGGGACATGTTTCAGCTACTGCGTGCATCCACGTATACATTAAAGTTCAGCTGAGGGTTAGGAATTCGGTAGCCATAGGGTGAGACAGGGTTGGTGTGTTAGTTAAAGTGACGGTGAGGGTTTGGACAGTGTAGGGTTTCGGATAACGGCCAAGTACGTTCGAAACAGTTTTCAAACTTTGGTCAGCGTGAGGGAAGTTAAAGGTTGGTATGTTGTTTAGGGTGAGGGTGAGTGTTGGGACAGTGTTCAGGTTCTGCTTACAGCCAGGTGCACGTTTAGGCTCCTAAGACTCTTAGGTCAACGGCTAGTGGGAGGTTATGGGGAAGGATTGAATATTGGTTAGTGTGAGGTTGAGGCAAGGGACATGTTTCAGCTACTGCCTTCAGCCATGTATACATTAAGCTTCGGGTCAGGGTTAGGGCCCCGGTTAGCCCGAGTGTGAGAGAATGTTGGTGTTTTAGTTACACAGCGTGAGGGTTCAGACATTGTACGGGTTCGGAAAACAGCCAAGTATACGTTTAGAGTGCGATGAGTGTTAGAGCCTCGGTTACCGCGAGGGTAGGGAAAAGGTCAATTATTGGTTTAGTTGAGGGTGAGGAATGGAACTTGTTCGGATGTTGCCTACAACCAGGTATACATTTATGTTCGGAACAGTGTTTGAGCCACTGTAACCTTGATGCAACTTAAGGTCGGTATGATGGTTAGGGTGAGGGAGAGAAATGGGACAGGCTTGCCTTTTATTTACAGCCTTGTGTACCTCTCGACTCGCAACACGTTTAGGGCCACGGTAACCTGGAGGGTATGGGAAAGGATTGAACGTTCCTTAGTGTCAGTCTGAGGGATGGGAGTGTGTTCGGCTACTGCCTGTATCCAGGTACACGTTAATGTTCGGTTGAGGGTTAGGAACTCGGTTAACCCGAGGGTGAACAGGGTTGGTGTGTTAGTTAAAATGACGGTGAGGGTTTGGACAGTATAGCGTTTCGGATAACGGCCAAGTACGTTCGAAACAGTATTTAAATTTGGTCAGCGTGAGGGAAGTTAAAGGTTGGTATGTTGTTTAGGGTGAGGGTGGGTGTTGGGACACTGTTCAGGTTCTGCTTACAGCCAGATGCACGTTTAGCCTCCTAAGACTCTTAGGTCCAAGGTTGGCGGGAGGTGGTGGGAAAAGATTGAATGTTGGTTAGTGTGAGGCTGAGGCATGGGACAGGTTTCAGCTACTGCCTCCACACAGGTATACATTAAGGTTCGGGTCAGTTTTAGGGCCTGGGTTAGCCCTAGTGTGAGAGAGTGTTGGTGTGTTAGTTACAGAGAGGGTGAGGGTTCCGACATTGTACGGGTTCGGAAAACAGCCAAGTATACATTTAGGATCAGACGAGTGTTAGAGTCTCGGTTATCGCCACGGTACGGAACGGTTGGTATGCTTGATATGTTGACGGTGAGAGATGGAACTGTGTTCGGCTGCTGCCTACAGTCAGGTGTACATTTAGGTTCGGAGCAGCGTTTGAGCCACGTTCACCCCAACGGAAGTTAAAGTTGGTATGTTGGTTAGGGTGAGGGTGAGGGATGGGTCAGTGTTCGGGTTCTGCTTACAACCAGGTGTACGTTTAGTTTCAGAACACTGTTAGGATCATTGATAGCTGAGTTTATGAAAAAGGATTTTATGTTGGTTAGTGTGAGGATAAGGGAACGGACAGGGTTCGGCTACTGCCTTCAGACAGGTTTACTTAAGGTTCGGGTGAGTGTTAGCTCCTAGGTTAGCCCAAGGGTGAGACAGGATTGGTGTGTGTTAAAGTGCGAGTGAGGGTTGGGACAGGCAGAGTTTAGTATAACAGCCAAGTTTAGAGTCCGATGAGTGTTAGAGCCTCGGTTACCGCGAGGGTAGGGAAAAGGTCATATATTGGTTTAGTTGAGGGTGAGTAATGGAACTTGTTCGGATGTTGCCTACAACCAGGTACACCTTTACATTCGGAACAGTGTATGAGCAGCAGTAACCGTGAGGCAACTTAAAGGTTGGTATGATGGTTAGGGTGATGGAGAGACATGGGACAGGCTTGCCTTTTATTTACCGCCTTGTGTACCTCTAGACTCTCAACACTGTTAGGGCCACGGTTACCTGGAGGGTATGGAAAAGGAGTGAAGGTTCCTTATTGTCAGTCTGAGGGATGTGAGAATGTTCCGCTACTGCCTGTATCCAGGTACACGTTAATGTTCCGTTGAGGGTTAGGAACTCGGTTCACCCGAGAGTAAACAGGGTTGGTGTGTTAGTTAAAATGACGGTGAGGGTTTGGACAGTGTGGACTTTCGGATAACATCCACGTAGGTTCGGAGCGGTATTTGAAACTTAGTCAGCGTTAGGGAAGTTAAAGTTTGGTATGTTGGTTAGGGTGAGGGTGAGTGACGGGACAGTGTTCAGGTTCTGCTTACAGCCAGATGCACGTTTAGCCTCCTAAGAGTCTAAGGTCCACGGTTGGCAGGAGGTTGTGAGAAAACATTGAATGTTGGTTAGTGTGAGGCTGAGGCATGGTACAGGTTTCAGCTACTGCCTCCAGACAGGTATACATTAAGGTTCGGGTCAGTGTTAGGGCCTTGGTTAGCCCGAGTGTGAGAGAGTGTTGATGTGTTACAGAGAGGTTGAGAGTTCAGACATTGTACGGGTTTGGGAAACAGCCGAGTATAAGTTTAGGATCGGAAGAGTGTTAGAGCTTCGGTTATCACCACGGTAAGGAAAAGGTTGGTATGCTTGATATGCTGAGGGTGAGGGATGGAACTGTGTTCGGCTGCTGCCTACAGTCAGGTATACATTTAGGTTCGGAGCAGTGTTTGAGCCACGTTCACCCCAACGGAAGTTAAAGTTCGTATGTTGGTTAGGGTGAGGGTGAGGGATGGGTCAGTGTTCGGGTTCTGCTTACAACCAGGTGTACGTTTAGGTTCAGAACACTGTTAGGATCACTGTTAGCTGGAGGTTATGGCAAAGGATTTTATGTTGGTTAGTGTGAGGATTAGGGAACGGACAAGGTTCCGCTACTGCCTTCAGACAGGTTTACTTAAGGTTCGGGTGAGTGTTAGCTACTACGTTAGCCCAAGGGTGAGACAGGGTTGGTGTGTGTTAAAGTGAGAGTGAGGGTTGGGTCAGGCAGAGTTTAGTATAACAGCCAAGAGTACGTTTAGAGTCCGATGAGTGTTAGAGCCTCGGTTACCGCGAGGGTAGCGAAAAGTTCATATATTGGTTTAGTTGAAGGTAAGGAATGGAACTTGTTCAGAATTTGGCTACCACCAGGTATACATTTACATTCGGAACAGTGTATGAGCCGCAGTAACCGTGAGGCAACTTAAAGGTTGGTATGATGGATAGGGTGATGGAGAGACATGGGACAGGCTTCGCCTTTTATTTGCAGCCTTGTGTACCTCTAGACTCGCAACACTGTTAGGGCCACGGTTACCTGGAGGGTAGGGGAAAGGATTGAACGTTCCTTAGTGTCAGTCTGAGGGATGGGAGAGTGTTCCGCTACTGCCTGTATCCAGGTACACGTTAATGTTCGGTTGAGGGTTAGGAACTCGGTTAACCCGAGGGTGAACAGGGTTGGTGTGTTAGTTCAAATGACGGTGAGGGTTTGGACAGTGTAGATTTCAGATAACAGCCACGTAGGTCGGAGCAGTATTTGAAACTTGGTCAGCGTGAGAGAAGTTAAAGGATGGTATGTTGGTTAGGGTGAGGGTGAGTGATGGGACAGTGTTCAGGTTCTGCTTACCCTGCTGTGCTTCGTTAGGCTCGGAAGACTCTTAAGGCCACGGTAGGTGGGAGGTTATAGGAAAGGATTGAACGTTGCTTAGTTGAGGCTGAGGGATGGGACATGTTTCAGCTACTGCGTGCATCCACGTATACATTAAAGTTCAGCTGAGGGTTAGGAATTCGGTAGCCATAGGGTGAGACAGGGTTGGTGTGTTAGTTAAAGTGACGGTGAGGGTTTGGACAGTGTAGGGTTTCGGATAACAGCCAAGTACGTTCGAAACAGTTTTCAAACTTTGGTCAGCGTGAGGGAAGTTAAAGGTTGGTATGTTGTTTAGGGTGAGGGTGAGTGTTGGGACAGTGTTCAGGTTCTGCTTACAGCCAGGTGCACGTTTAGGCTCCTAAGACTCTTAGGTCAACGGCTAGCGGGAGGTTATGGGGAAGGATTGAATATTGGTTAGTGTGAGGTTGAGGCAAGGGACATGTTTCAGCTACTGCCTTCAGCCATGTATACATTAAGCTTCGGGTCAGGGTTAGGGCCCCGGTTAGCCCGAGTGTGAGAGAATGTTGGTGTTTTACTTACACAGCGTGAGGTTTCAGACATTGTACGGGTTCGGAAAACAGCCAAGTATACGTTTAGAGTGCGATGAGTGTTAGAGCCTCGGTTACCGCGAGGGTAGGGAAAAGGTCAATTATTGGTTTAGTTGAGGGTGAGGAATGGAACTTGTTCGGATGGTGCCTACAACCAGGTATACATTTATGTTCGGAACAGTGTTTGAGCCACTGTAACCTTGATGCAACTTAAGGTCGGTATGATGGTTAGGGTGAGGGAGAGAAATGGGACAGGCTTGCCTTTTATTTACAGCCTTGTGTACCTCTCGACTCGCAACACGTTTAGGGCCACGGTAACCTGGAGGGTATGGGAAAGGATTGAACGTTCCTTAGTGTCAGTCTGAGGGATGGGAGTGTGTTCGGCTACTGCCTGTATCCAGGTACACGTTAATGTTCGGTTGAGGGTTGGGAACTCGGTTAACCCGAGGGTGAACAGGGTTGGTGTGTTAGTTAAAATGACGGTGAGGGTTTGGACAGTGTAGCGTTTCGGATAACGGCCAAGTACGTTCGAAACAGTATTTAAATTTGGTCAGCGTGAGGGAAGTTAAAGGTTGGTATGTTGTTTAGGGTGAGGGTGGGTGTTGGGACACTGTTCAGGTTCTGCTTACAGCCAGATGCACGTTTAGCCTCCTAAGACTCTTAGGTCCAAGGTTGGCGGGAGGTTGTGGGAAAAGATTGAATGTTGGTTAGTGTGAGGCTGAGGCATGGGACAGGTTTCAGCTACTGCCTCAGCCAGGTATACATTAATGTTCGGGTCAGTTTTAGGGCCTGGATTAGCCCAAGTGTGAGAGAGTGTTGGTGTGTTAGGTACAGAGAGGGTGAGGTTTCCGACATTGTAAGGGTTCGGAAAACAGCCAAGTATACGTTTAGGATCAGAAGAGTGTTAGAGCCACGGTTATCGCCACGGTAAGGAAAAGGTTGGTATGCTTGATATGTTGAGGGTGATCGATGGAACTGTGTTTAGCTGCTGCCTACAGTCAGGTATACATTTAGGTTCGGAGCAATTTTTGAGCCATGTTCACACCAACGGAATTAAAGTTGGAATGTTGGTTAGGGTGAGGGTGAGGTATGGGTCAGTGTTCGGGTTCTGCTTACAACCATGTGTACGTTTAGTTTCAGAACACTGTTAGGATCACTGTTAGCTGGAGGTTATGGCAAAGGATTTTATGTTGGTTAGTGGGAGGATTAGGGAACGGACATGGTTCGGTTACTGCCTTCAGACAGGTTTACATTAAGGTTCGGGTGAGTGTTAGCTCCTAGGTTAGCCCAAGGCTGAGACAGGGATGGTGGGTGTTAAAGTGAGAGTGAGGGTTCGGACAGGCAGACTTTAGAATACCAGTCAATTATACGTTTAGGGTCCTACGAGTGTTATAGCTTCGTTTCCGCGAGGGAAGGGAAAAGTTCATATGTTGGTTTAGTTGAGGGTGAGGAATGGAACCTTGTTCGGACGTTGGCTACAACCAGGTATACATTTATGTTCGGAACAGTGTTTGAGCCGCTGTAACCTTGATGCTACTTAAGGTCGGTATGATGGTTAGGGTGAGGGAGAAAAATGGGACAGGCTTGCCTTTGATATACAGCCTTGTGTACCTCTAGACTCGCAACACTGTTAGGGCCACGGTAACCTGGAGGGTATAGGAAAGGATTGAACGTTCCTTAGTGTCAGTCTGAAGGATGGGAGAGTGTTCGGCTACTGCCTGTATCCAGGTACACGTTAATGTTCGGTTGAGGCTTAGGAACTCGGTTAACCCGAGGGTGAACAGGGTTGGTGTGTTAGTTAAAATGACGGTGAGGGTTTGGACAGTGTGGACTTTCGGATAACAGCCACGTAGGTTCGGAGCGGTATTTGAAACTTAGCGTGAGGGAAGTTACAGGATGATATGTTGGTTACGGTGAGGGTGAGTGACGGGACAGTGTTCAGGTTCTGCTTACAGCCAGATGCACGTTTAGGCTCCTAAGACTCTTAGGTCCACGGTTGGCGGGAGGTTGTGGGAAAACATTGAATGTTGGTTAGTGTGAGGCTGAGGCATGGGACAGGTTTCAGCTTCTGCGTTCAACCACCTGTACATTAAAGTTCAGGAGAGGGTTAGGAATTCGGTAGCCAGAGGGTGAGACTGGGTTGGTGTGTTAGTTTAAGTGATGTTGAGGGTTTGGACAGTGTAGGGTTTCGCATAACAGCGAGGTAGGTGCGGAACAGTTTTCAAACTTTGGTAGCGTGAGGGAAGGTAAGGTTGGTATGTTGTTTAGGGTGAGGGTGAGTGTTGGGACAGTGTTCAGGTTCTGCTTACAGCCAGATGCACGTTTAGCCTCCTTAGACTCTTAGGTCCAAGGTTGCGGGAGGTTGTGAGAAAAGATTGAATGTTGGTTAGTGTGAGGGTGAGGCATGGGACAGGTTTCAGCTACTGCCTCCAGCCAGGTATACATTCAGGTTCGGGTCAGTGTAGGGCCCCGGTTAGCCCGAGTGTCAGAGAGTGTTGGTGTGTTAGTTACAGAGAGGGTGAAGTTTCCGACATTGTACGGGTTCGGAAAACAGCCAAGTATACGTTTAGGATCAGAAGAGTGTTAGAGCCACGGTTATCGCCACGGTAAGGAAAAGGTTGGTATGCTTGATATGTTGAGGGTGATCGATGGAACTGTGTTTAGCTGCTGCCTACAGTCAGGTATACATTTAGGTTCGGAGCATGTGTGAGCCACGTTCACCCCAACGGAATTAAAGTTGGAATGTTGGTTAGGGTGAGGGTGAGGGATGGGTCAGTGTTCGGGTTCTGCTTACAACCAGGTGTACGTTTAGGTTCAGAACACTGTTAGGATCACTGTTAGCTGGAGGTTATTGCAAAGGATTTTATGTTGGTTAGTGGGAGGATTAGGGAACGGACAAGGTTCGGCTACTGCCTTCAGACAGGTTTACTTAAGGTTCGGGTGAGTGTTAGCTCCTAGGTTAGCCCAAGGGTGAGACAGGGTTGGTGTGTGTTAAAGTGAGAGTGAGGGTTCGGACAGGCAGAGTTTAGTATAACAGCCAAGTTTAGAGTCTGATGAGTGTTAGAGCTTCGGTTACCGCGAGGATAGGGAAATGTTCATATATTTCTTTAGTTGAGGGTGAAGAATGGAACCTTGTTCGGACGTTGGCTACAACCATGTATACATTTATGTTCGGAACAGTGTTTGAGCCGCTGTAATCTTGATGCTACTTAAGGTCGGTATGATGGTTAGGGTGAGGGAGAGAAATAGGACAGGCTTGCCTTTGATTTACAGCCTTGTGTACCTCTAGACTAGCAACACTGTTAGGGCCACGGTAACCTGGAGGGTATGGGAAAGGTTTGAACGTTCCTTAGTGTCAGTCTGAGGGATGGGAGAGTGTTCGGCTACTTCCTGTATCCAGGTACACGTTAATGTTCGGTTGAGGGTTAGGAACTCGGTTAACCCGAGGGTGAACAGGGTTGGTGTGTTAGTTCAAATGACGGTGAGGGTTTGGACAGTGTAGATTTCAGATAACAGCCACGTAGGGTCGGAGCAGTATTTGAAACTTAGTCAGCGTGAGGGAAGTTAAAGGATGGTATGTTGGTTAGGGTGAGGGTGAGTGATGGGACAGTGTTCAGGTTCTGCTTACCCTGCTGTGCTTCGTTAGGCTCGGAAGACTCTTAAACCCACGGTAGGTGGGAGGTTATAGGAAAGGATTGAACGTTGCTTAGTTGAGGCTGAGGGATGGGACATGTTTCAGCTACTGCGTGCATCCACGTATACATTAAACTTCAGCTGAGGGTTAGGAATTCGGTAGCCATAGGGTGAGACAGGGTTGGTGTGTTAGTAAACTGACGGTGAGGGTTTGGACAGTGTAGGGTTTCGGATAACAGCCAAGTACGTTCGAAACAGTTTTCAAACTTTGGTCAGCGTGAGGGAAGTTATAGGATGGTATGTTGGTTAGGGTGAGGGTGAGTGACGGGACAGTGTTCAGGTTCTGCTTACAGCCAGGTTCAAGTTTAGGCTCCTAAGACTCTTAGGTCCACGGTTGGCGGGAGGTTGTGGGAAAAGATTGAATGTTGGTTAGTGTGAGGCTGAGGCATGGGACAGGTTTCAGCTACTGCGTGCATCCACATATACATTAAGTTCAGGTATAATTTAGGAATTCGGTAGCCAGAGGGTGAGACAGGGTTGGTGCGTGTTAAACTGAGAGTGGGAGTTCGGACATGCAGAGTTTAGTATACCTGCCAAGTTTACGTTTAAGATCCGATGAGTGTTAGATCCTCGGTTACCGCGAGGGTAGGGTAAAGTTCATATGTTGGTTTAGTTGAGGGTGATGAATGGAACCTTGTTCGGACGTTGGCTACAACCAGGTATACATTTATGTTCGGAACAGTGTTTGAGCTGCAGTAACCGTGAGGCAACTTAATGGTTGGTATGATGGTTAGGGTGAGGGAGAGAAATGGGTCAGGCTTTGCCTTTTATTTACAGCCTTGTGTACCTCTAGACTCGCAAGACTGTTAGGGCCACGGTTACCTGGAGGGTAGGGGAAAGGATTGAACGTTCCTTAGTGTCAGTCTGAGGGATGGGAGAGTGTTCCGCTACTGCCTGTATCCAGGTACACGTTAATGTTCGGTTGAGGGTTAGGAACTCGGTTAACCCGAGGGTGAACAGGGTTGGTGTGTTAGTTCAAATGACGGTGAGGGTTTGGACAGTGTGGCCTTTCAGATAACAGCCACGTAGGATCGGAGCTGTATTTGAAACTTGGTCAGCGTGAGGGAAGTTAAAGAATGGTATGTTGCTTACGGTGAGGGTGAGTGACGGGACAGTGTTCAGGTTCTGCTTACACCCCGGTGCTTCATTAGGCTCGGAAAGACTCTTAGGGCCACGGTAGGCGGGAGGTTATAGGAAAGGATTGAACGTTGGTTGGTTGAGGCTTAGGGATGGGACATGTTTCAGCTACTGCGTGCATCCACGTATACATTAAAGTTCAGCTGAGGGTTAGGAATTCGGTAGCCATAGGGTGAGACAGGGTTGGTGTGTTAGTTAAAGTGACGGTGAGGGTTTGGACAGTGCAGGGTTTCGGATAACGGCCAAGTACGTTCGAAACAGTTTTCAAACTTTGGTCAGCGTGAGGGAAGTTAAAGGTTGGTATGTTGTTTAGGGTGAGGGTGAGTGTTGGGACAGTGTTCAGGTTCTGCTTACAGCCAGGTGCACGTTTAGGCTCCTAAGACTCTTAGGTCAACGGCTAGCGGGAGGTTATGGGGAAGGATTGAATATTGGTTAGTGTGAGGTTGAGGCAAGGGACATGTTTCAGCTACTGCCTTCAGCCATGTATACATTAAGCTTCGGGTCAGGGTTAGGGCCCCGGTTAGCCCGAGTGTGAGAGAATGTTGGTGTTTTAGTTACACAGCGTGAGGGTTCAGACATTGTACGGGTTCGGAAAACAGCCAAGTATACGTTTAGAGTGCGATGAGTGTTAGAGCCTCGGTTACCGCGAGGGTAGGGAAAAGGTCAATTATTGGTTTAGTTGAGGGTGAGGAATGGAACTTGTTCGGATGTTGCCTACAACCAGGTATACATTTATGTTCGGAACAGTGTTTGAGCCACTGTAACCTTCATGCAACTTAAGGTAGGTATGATGGTTAGGGTAAGGGAGAGAAATGGGAAAGGCTTGCCTTTTATTTACAGCCTTGTGTACCTCTCCACTCGCAACACGTTTAGGGCCACGGTAACCTGGAGGGTATGGGAAAGGATTGAACGTTCCTTAGTGTCAGTCTGAGGGATGGGAGTGTGTTCGGCTACTGCCTGTATCCAGGTACACGTTAATGTTCGGTTGAGGGTTAGGAACTCGGTTAACCAGAGGGTGAACAGGGTTGGTGTGTTAGTTAAAATGACGGTGAGGGTATGGATAGTGTGGACTTTCGGATAACAGCCACGTAGGTTCGGAGCGGTATTTGAAACCTAGTCAGCGTGAGGGAAGTTATAGGATGGTATGTTGGTTAGGGTGAGGGTGAGTGACGGGACAGTGTTCAGGTTCTGCTTACAGCCAGATGCACGTTTGGCTCCTAAGATTCTTAGGTCCACGGTTGGCAGGAGGTTGTGAGAAAAGATTGAATGTTGGTTAGTGTGAGGCTGAGGCATGGTACAGGTTTCAGCTACTGCCTCCAGACAGGTATACATTAAGGTTCGGGTCAGTGTTAGGGCCTTGGTTAGCCCGAGTGTGCGAGAGTGTTGATGTGTTACAGAGAGGGTGAGGGTTCAGACATTGTACGGGTTTGGGAAACAGCCGAGTATAAGTTTAGGATCGGAAGAGTGTTAGAGCTTCGGTTATCACCACGGTTAGGAAAAGGTTGGTATGCTTGATATGCTGAGGGTGAGGGATGGAACTGTGTTCGGCTGCTGCCTACAGTCAGGTATACATTTAGGTTCGGAGCAGTGTTTGAGCCACGTTCACCCCAACGGAAGTTAAAGTTCGTATGTTGGTTAGGGTGAGGGTGAGGGATGGGTCAGTGTTCGGGTTCTGCTTACAACCAGGTGTACGTTTAGGTTCAGAACACTGTTAGGATCACTGTTAGCTGGAGGTTATGGCAAAGGATTTTATGTTGGTTAGTGTGAGGATTAGGGAACGGACAAGGTTCCGCTACTGCCTTCAGACAGGTTTACTTAAGGTTCGGGTGAGTGTTAGCTCCTAGGTTAGCCCAAGGGTGAGACAGGGTTGGTGTGTGTTAAAGTGAGAGTGAGGGTTGGGTCAGGCAGAGTTTAGTATAACAGCCAAGAGTACGTTTAGAGTCCGATGAGTGTTAGAGCCTCGGTTACCGCGAGGGTAGGGAAAAGGTCATATATTGGTTTAGTTGAGGGTGAGTAATGGAACTTGTTCGGATGTTGCCTACAACCAGGTACACCTTTACATTCGGAACAGTGTATGAGCAGCAGTAACCGTGAGGCAACTTAAAGGTTGGTATGATGGTTAGGGTGATGGAGAGACATGGGACAAGCTTGCCTTTTATTTACCGCCTTGTGTACCTCTAGACTCTCAACACTGTTAGGGCCACGGTTACCTGGAGGGTATGGAAAAGGAGTGAAGGTTCCTTATTGTCAGTCTGAGGGATGTGAGAATGTTCCGCTACTGCCTGTATCCAGGTACACGTTAATGTTCCGTTGAGGGTTAGGAACTCGGTTCACCCGAGAGTAAACAGGGTTGGTGTGTTAGTTAAAATGACGGTGAGGGTTTGGACAGTGTGGACTTTCGGATAACATCCACGTAGGTTCGGAGCGGTATTTGAAACTTAGTCAGCGTTAGGGAAGTTAAAGTTTGGTATGTTGGTTAGGGTGAGGGTGAGTGACGGGACAGTGTTCAGGTTCTGCTTACAGCCAGATGCACGTTTAGCCTCCTAAGATTCTAAGGTCCACGGTTGGCAGGAGGTTGTGAGAAAAGATTGAATGTTGGTTAGTGTGAGGCTGAGGCATGGTACAGGTTTCAGCTACTGCCTCCAGACAGGTATACATTAAGGTTCGGGTCAGTGTTAGGGCCTTGGTTAGCCCGAGTGTGAGAGAGTGTTGATGTGTTACAGAGAGGGTGAGGGTTCAGACATTGTACGGGTTTGGGAAACAGCCGAGTATAAGTTTAGGATCGGAAGAATGTTAGAGCTTCGGTTATCACCACGGTAAGGAAAAGGTTGGTATGCTTGATATGCTGAGGGTGAGGGATGGAACTGTGTTCGGCTGCTGCCTACAGTCAGGTATACATTTAGGTTCGGAGCAGTGTTTGAGCCACGTTCACCCCAACGGAAGTTAAAGTTGGTATGTTGGTTAGGGTGAGGGTGAGGGATGGGTCAGTGTTCGGGTTCTGCTTACAACCAGGTGTACGTTTAGGTTCAGAACACTGTTAGGATCACTGTTAGCTGGAGGTTATGGCAAAGGATTTTATGTTGGTTAGTGTGAGGATTAGGGAACGGACAAGGTTCCGCTACTGCCTTCAGACAGGTTTACTTAAGGTTCGGGTGAGTGTTAGCTCCTAGGTTAGCCCAAGGGTGAGACAGGGTTGGTGTGTGTTAAAGTGAGAGTGAGGGTTGGGTCAGGCAGAGTTTAGTATAACAGCCAAGAGTACGTTTAGAGTCCGATGAGTGTTAGAGCCTCGGTTACCGCGAGGGTAGCGAAAAGTTCATATATTGGTTTAGTTGAAGGTAAGCAATGGAACTTGTTCAGAATTTGGCTACCACCAGGTATACATTTACATTCGGAACAGTGTATGAGCCGCAGTAACCGTGAGGCAACTTAAAGGTTGGTATGATGGATAGGGTGATGGAGAGACATGGGACAGGCTTCGCCTTTTATTTGCAGCCTTGTGTACCTCTAGACTCGCAACACTGTTAGGGCCACGGTTACCTGGAGGGTAGGGGAAAGGATTGAACGTTCCTTAGTGTCAGTCTGAGGGATGGGAGAGTGTTCCGCTACTGCCTGTATCCAGGTACACGTTAATGTTCGGTTGAGGGTTAGGAACTCGGTTAACCCGAGGGTGAACAGGGTTGGTGTGTTAGTTCAAATGACGGTGAGGGTTTGGACAGTGTAGATTTCAGATAACAGCCACGTAGGGTCGGAGCAGTATTTCAAACTTGGTCAGCGTGAGGGAAGTTAAAGGATGGTATGTTGGTTAGGGTGAGGGTGAGTGATGGGACAGTGTTCAGGTTCTGCTTACCCTGCTGTGCTTCGTTAGGCTCGGAAGACTCTTAAGGCCACGGTAGGTGGGAGGTTATAGGAAAGGATTGAACGTTGCTTAGTTGAGGCTGAGGGATGGGACATGTTTCAGCTACTGCGTGCATCCACGTATACATTAAAGTTCAGCTGAGGGTTAGGAATTCGGTAGCCATAGGGTGAGACAGGGTTGGTGTGTTAGTTAAAGTGACGGTGAGGGTTTGGACAGTGTAGGGTTTCGGATAACGGCCAAGTACGTTCGAAACAGTTTTCAAACTTTGGTCAGCGTGAGGGAAGTTAAAGGTTGGTATGTTGTTTAGGGTGAGGGTGAGTTTTGGGACAGTGTTCAGGTTCTGCTTACAGCCAGGTGCACGTTTAGGCTCCTAAGACTCTTAGGTCAACGGCTAGCGGGAGGTTATGGGGAAGGATTGAATATTGGTTAGTGTGAGGTTGAGGCAAGGGACATGTTTCAGCTACTGCCTTCAGCCATGTATACATTAAGCTTCGGGTCAGGGTTCGGGCCCCGGTTAGCCCGAGTGTGAGAGAATGTTGGTGTTTTAGTTACACAGCGTGAGGGTTCAGACATTGTATGGGTTCGGAAAACAGCCAAGTATACGTTTAGAGTGCGATGAGTGTTAGAGCCTCGGTTACCGCGAGGGTAGGGAAAAGGTCAATTATTGGTTTAGTTGAGGGTGAGGAATGGAACTTGTTCGGATGTTGCCTACAACCAGGTATACATTTATGTTCGGAACAGTGTTTGAGCCACTGTAACCTTCATGCAACTTAAGGTAGGTATGATGGTTAGGGTAAGGGAGAGAAATGGGAAAGGCTTGCCTTTTATTTACAGCCTTGTGTACCTCTCCACTCGCAACACGTTTAGGGCCACGGTAACCTGGAGGGTATGGGAAAGGATTGAACGTTCCTTAGTGTCAGTCTGAGGGATGGGAGTGTGTTCGGCTACTGCCTGTATCCAGGTACACGTTAATGTTCGGTTGAGGGTTAGGAACTCGGTTAACCAGAGGGTGAACAGGGTTGGTGTGTTAGTTAAAATGACGGTGAGGGTATGGATAGTGTGGACTTTCGGATAACAGCCACGTAGGTTCGGAGCGGTATTTGAAACCTGGTCAGCGTGAGGGAAGTTATAGGATGGTATGTTGGTTAGGGTGAGGGTGAGTGACGGGACAGTGTTCAGGTTCTGCTTACAGCCAGATGCACGTTTGGCTCCTAAGATTCTTAGGTCCACGGTTGGCAGGAGGTTGTGAGAAAAGATTGAATGTTGGTTAGTGTGAGGCTGAGGCATGGTACAGGTTTCAGCTACTGCCTCCAGACAGGTATACATTAAGGTTCGGGTCAGTGTTAGGGCCTTGGTTAGCCCGAGTGTGCGAGAGTGTTGATGTGTTACAGAGAGGGTGAGGGTTCAGACATTGTACGGGTTTGGGAAACAGCCGAGTATAAGTTTAGGATCGGAAGAGTGTTAGAGCTTCGGTTATCACCACGGTTAGGAAAAGGTTGGTATGCTTGATATGCTGAGGGTGAGGGATGGAACTGTGTTCGGCTGCTGCCTACAGTCAGGTATACATTTAGGTTCGGAGCAGTGTTTGAGCCACGTTCACCCCAACGGAAGTTAAAGTTCGTATGTTGGTTAGGGTGAGGGTGAGGGATGGGTCAGTGTTCGGGTTCTGCTTACAACCAGGTGTACGTTTAGGTTCAGAACACTGTTAGGATCACTGTTAGCTGGAGGTTATGGCAAAGGATTTTATGTTGGTTAGTGTGAGGATTAGGGAACGGACAAGGTTCCGCTACTGCCTTCAGACAGGTTTACTTAAGGTTCGGGTGAGTGTTAGCTCCTAGGTTAGCCCAAGGGTGAGACAGGGTTGGTGTGTGTTAAAGTGAGAGTGAGGGTTGGGTCAGGCAGAGTTTAGTATAACAGCCAAGAGTACGTTTAGAGTCCGATGAGTGTTAGAGCCTCGGTTACCGCGAGGGTAGGGAAAAGGTCATATATTGGTTTAGTTGAGGGTGAGTAATGGAACTTGTTCGGATGTTGCCTACAACCAGGTACACCTTTACATTCGGAACAGTGTATGAGCAGCAGTAACCGTGAGGCAACTTAAAGGTTGGTATGATGGTTAGGGTGATGGAGAGACATGGGACAAGCTTGCCTTTTATTTACCGCCTTGTGTACCTCTAGACTCTCAACACTGTTAGGGCCACGGTTACCTGGAGGGTATGGAAAAGGAGTGAAGGTTCCTTATTGTCAGTCTGAGGGATGTGAGAATGTTCCGCTACTGCCTGTATCCAGGTACACGTTAATGTTCCGTTGAGGGTTAGGAACTCGGTTCACCCGAGAGTAAACAGGGTTGGTGTGTTAGTTAAAATGACGGTGAGGGTTTGGACAGTGTGGACTTTCGGATAACATCCACGTAGGTTCGGAGCGGTATTTGAAACTTAGTCAGCGTTAGGGAAGTTAAAGTTTGGTATGTTGGTTAGGGTGAGGGTGAGTGACGGGACAGTGTTCAGGTTCTGCTTACAGCCAGATGCACGTTTAGCCTCCTAAGATTCTAAGGTCCACGGTTGGCAGGAGGTTGTGAGAAAAGATTGAATGTTGGTTAGTGTGAGGCTGAGGCATGGTACAGGTTTCAGCTACTGCCTCCAGACAGGTATACATTAAGGTTCGGGTCAGTGTTAGGGCCTTGGTTAGCCCGAGTGTGAGAGAGTGTTGATGTGTTACAGAGAGGGTGAGGGTTCAGACATTGTACGGGTTTGGGAAACAGCCGAGTATAAGTTTAGGATCGGAAGAATGTTAGAGCTTCGGTTATCACCACGGTAAGGAAAAGGTTGGTATGCTTGATATGCTGAGGGTGAGGGATGGAACTGTGTTCGGCTGCTGCCTACAGTCAGGTATACATTTAGGTTCGGAGCAGTGTTTGAGCCACGTTCACCCCAACGGAAGTTAAAGTTGGTATGTTGGTTAGGGTGAGGGTGAGGGATGGGTCAGTGTTCGGGTTCTGCTTACAACCAGGTGTACGTTTAGGTTCAGAACACTGTTAGGATCACTGTTAGCTGGAGGTTATGGCAAAGGATTTTATGTTGGTTAGTGTGAGGATTAGGGAACGGACAAGGTTCCGCTACTGCCTTCAGACAGGTTTACTTAAGGTTCGGGTGAGTGTTAGCTCCTAGGTTAGCCCAAGGGTGAGACAGGGTTGGTGTGTGTTAAAGTGAGAGTGAGGGTTGGGTCAGGCAGAGTTTAGTATAACAGCCAAGAGTACGTTTAGAGTCCGATGAGTGTTAGAGCCTCGGTTACCGCGAGGGTAGCGAAAAGTTCATATATTGGTTTAGTTGAAGGTAAGCAATGGAACTTGTTCAGAATTTGGCTACCACCAGGTATACATTTACATTCGGAACAGTGTATGAGCCGCAGTAACCGTGAGGCAACTTAAAGGTTGGTATGATGGATAGGGTGATGGAGAGACATGGGACAGGCTTCGCCTTTTATTTGCAGCCTTGTGTACCTCTAGACTCGCAACACTGTTAGGGCCACGGTTACCTGGAGGGTAGGGGAAAGGATTGAACGTTCCTTAGTGTCAGTCTGAGGGATGGGAGAGTGTTCCGCTACTGCCTGTATCCAGGTACACGTTAATGTTCGGTTGAGGGTTAGGAACTCGGTTAACCCGAGGGTGAACAGGGTTGGTGTGTTAGTTCAAATGACGGTGAGGGTTTGGACAGTGTAGATTTCAGATAACAGCCACGTAGGGTCGGAGCAGTATTTCAAACTTGGTCAGCGTGAGGGAAGTTAAAGGATGGTATGTTGGTTAGGGTGAGGGTGAGTGATGGGACAGTGTTCAGGTTCTGCTTACCCTGCTGTGCTTCGTTAGGCTCGGAAGACTCTTAAGGCCACGGTAGGTGGGAGGTTATAGGAAAGGATTGAACGTTGCTTAGTTGAGGCTGAGGGATGGGACATGTTTCAGCTACTGCGTGCATCCACGTATACATTAAAGTTCAGCTGAGGGTTAGGAATTCGGTAGCCATAGGGTGAGACAGGGTTGGTGTGTTAGTTAAAGTGACGGTGAGGGTTTGGACAGTGTAGGGTTTCGGATAACGGCCAAGTACGTTCGAAACAGTTTTCAAACTTTGGTCAGCGTGAGGGAAGTTAAAGGTTGGTATGTTGTTTAGGGTGAGGGTGAGTTTTGGGACAGTGTTCAGGTTCTGCTTACAGCCAGGTGCACGTTTAGGCTCCTAAGACTCTTAGGTCAACGGCTAGCGGGAGGTTATGGGGAAGGATTGAATATTGGTTAGTGTGAGGTTGAGGCAAGGGACATGTTTCAGCTACTGCCTTCAGCCATGTATACATTAAGCTTCGGGTCAGGGTTCGGGCCCCGGTTAGCCCGAGTGTGAGAGAATGTTGGTGTTTTAGTTACACAGCGTGAGGGTTCAGACATTGTATGGGTTCGGAAAACAGCCAAGTATACGTTTAGAGTGCGATGAGTGTTAGAGCCTCGGTTACCGCGAGGGTAGGGAAAAGGTCAATTATTGGTTTAGTTGAGGGTGAGGAATGGAACTTGTTCGGATGTTGCCTACAACCAGGTATACATTTATGTTCGGAACAGTGTTTGAGCCACTGTAACCTTCATGCAACTTAAGGTAGGTATGATGGTTAGGGTAAGGGAGAGAAATGGGAAAGGCTTGCCTTTTATTTACAGCCTTGTGTACCTCTCCACTCGCAACACGTTTAGGGCCACGGTAACCTGGAGGGTATGGGAAAGGATTGAACGTTCCTTAGTGTCAGTCTGAGGGATGGGAGTGTGTTCGGCTACTGCCTGTATCCAGGTACACGTTAATGTTCGGTTGAGGGTTAGGAACTCGGTTAACCAGAGGGTGAACAGGGTTGGTGTGTTAGTTAAAATGACGGTGAGGGTATGGATAGTGTGGACTTTCGGATAACAGCCACGTAGGTTCGGAGCGGTATTTGAAACCTGGTCAGCGTGAGGGAAGTTATAGGATGGTATGTTGGTTAGGGTGAGGGTGAGTGACGGGACAGTGTTCAGGTTCTGCTTACAGCCAGATGCACGTTTGGCTCCTAAGATTCTTAGGTCCACGGTTGGCAGGAGGTTGTGAGAAAAGATTGAATGTTGGTTAGTGTGAGGCTGAGGCATGGTACAGGTTTCAGCTACTGCCTCCAGACAGGTATACATTAAGGTTCGGGTCAGTGTTAGGGCCTTGGTTAGCCCGAGTGTGCGAGAGTGTTGATGTGTTACAGAGAGGGTGAGGGTTCAGACATTGTACGGGTTTGGGAAACAGCCGAGTATAAGTTTAGGATCGGAAGAGTGTTAGAGCTTCGGTTATCACCACGGTTAGGAAAAGGTTGGTATGCTTGATATGCTGAGGGTGAGGGATGGAACTGTGTTCGGCTGCTGCCTACAGTCAGGTATACATTTAGGTTCGGAGCAGTGTTTGAGCCACGTTCACCCCAACGGAAGTTAAAGTTCGTATGTTGGTTAGGGTGAGGGTGAGGGATGGGTCAGTGTTCGGGTTCTGCTTACAACCAGGTGTACGTTTAGGTTCAGAACACTGTTAGGATCACTGTTAGCTGGAGGTTATGGCAAAGGATTTTATGTTGGTTAGTGTGAGGATTAGGGAACGGACAAGGTTCCGCTACTGCCTTCAGACAGGTTTACTTAAGGTTCGGGTGAGTGTTAGCTCCTAGGTTAGCCCAAGGGTGAGACAGGGTTGGTGTGTGTTAAAGTGAGAGTGAGGGTTGGGTCAGGCAGAGTTTAGTATAACAGCCAAGAGTACGTTTAGAGTCCGATGAGTGTTAGAGCCTCGGTTACCGCGAGGGTAGGGAAAAGGTCATATATTGGTTTAGTTGAGGGTGAGTAATGGAACTTGTTCGGATGTTGCCTACAACCAGGTACACCTTTACATTCGGAACAGTGTATGAGCAGCAGTAACCGTGAGGCAACTTAAAGGTTGGTATGATGGTTAGGGTGATGGAGAGACATGGGACAAGCTTGCCTTTTATTTACCGCCTTGTGTACCTCTAGACTCTCAACACTGTTAGGGCCACGGTTACCTGGAGGGTATGGAAAAGGAGTGAAGGTTCCTTATTGTCAGTCTGAGGGATGTGAGAATGTTCCGCTACTGCCTGTATCCAGGTACACGTTAATGTTCCGTTGAGGGTTAGGAACTCGGTTCACCCGAGAGTAAACAGGGTTGGTGTGTTAGTTAAAATGACGGTGAGGGTTTGGACAGTGTGGACTTTCGGATAACATCCACGTAGGTTCGGAGCGGTATTTGAAACTTAGTCAGCGTTAGGGAAGTTAAAGTTTGGTATGTTGGTTAGGGTGAGGGTGAGTGACGGGACAGTGTTCAGGTTCTGCTTACAGCCAGATGCACGTTTAGCCTCCTAAGATTCTAAGGTCCACGGTTGGCAGGAGGTTGTGAGAAAAGATTGAATGTTGGTTAGTGTGAGGCTGAGGCATGGTACAGGTTTCAGCTACTGCCTCCAGACAGGTATACATTAAGGTTCGGGTCAGTGTTAGGGCCTTGGTTAGCCCGAGTGTGAGAGAGTGTTGATGTGTTACAGAGAGGGTGAGGGTTCAGACATTGTACGGGTTTGGGAAACAGCCGACTATAAGTTTAGGATCGGAAGAGTGTTAGAGCTTCGGTTATCACCACGGTAAGGAAAAGGTTGGTATGCTTGATATGCTGAGGGTGAGGGATGGAACTGTGTTCGGCTGCTGCCTACAGTCAGGTATACATTTAGGTTCGGAGCAGTGTTTGAGCCACGTTCACCCCAACGGAAGTTAAAGTTGGTATGTTGGTTAGGGTGAGGGTGAGGGATGGGTCAGTGTTCGGGTTCTGCTTACAACCAGGTGTACGTTTAGGTTCAGAACACTGTTAGGATCACTGTTAGCTGGAGGTTATGGCAAAGGATTTTATGTTGGTTAGTGTGAGGATTAGGGAACGGACAAGGTTCCGCTACTGCCTTCAGACAGGTTTACTTAAGGTTCGGTTGAGTGTTAGCTCCTAGGTTAGCCCAAGGGTGAGACAGGGTTGGTGTGTGTTAAAGTGAGAGTGAGGGTTGGGTCAGGCAGAGTTTAGTATAACAGCCAAGAGTACGTTTAGAGTCCGATGAGTGTTAGAGCCTCGGTTACCGCGAGGGTAGCGAAAAGTTCATATATTGGTTTAGTTGAAGGTAAGCAATGGAACTTGTTCAGAATTTGGCTACCACCAGGTATACATTTACATTCGGAACAGTGTATGAGCCGCAGTAACCGTGAGGCAACTTAAAGGTTGGTATGATGGATAGGGTGATGGAGAGACATGGGACAGGCTTCGCCTTTTATTTGCAGCCTTGTGTACCTCTAGACTCGCAACACTGTTAGGGCCATGGTTACCTGGAGGGTAGGGGAAAGGATTGAACGTTCCTTAGTGTCAGTCTGAGGGATGGGAGAGTGTTCCGCTACTGCCTGTATCCAGGTACACGTTAATGTTCGGTTGAGGGTTAGGAACTCGGTTAACCCGAGGGTGAACAGGGTTGGTGTGTTAGTTCAAATGACGGTGAGGGTTTGGACAGTGTAGATTTCAGATAACAGCCACGTAGGGTCGGAGCAGTATTTCAAACTTGGTCAGCGTGAGGGAAGTTAAAGGATGGTATGTTGGTTAGGGTGAGGGTGAGTGATGGGACAGTGTTCAGGTTCTGCTTACCCTGCTGTGCTTCGTTAGGCTCGGAAGACTCTTAAGGCCACGGTAGGTGGGAGGTTATAGGAAAGGATTGAACGTTGCTTAGTTGAGGCTGAGGGATGGGACATGTTTCAGCTACTGCGTGCATCCACGTATACATTAAAGTTCAGCTGAGGGTTAGGAATTCGGTAGCCATAGGGTGAGACAGGGTTGGTGTGTTAGTTAAAGTGACGGTGAGGGTTTGGACAGTGTAGGGTTTCGGATAACGGCCAAGTACGTTCGAAACAGTTTTCAAACTTTGGTCAGCGTGAGGGAAGTTAAAGGTTGGTATGTTGTTTAGGGTGAGGGTGAGTGTTGGGACAGTGTTCAGGTTCTGCTTACAGCCAGGTGCACGTTTAGGCTCCTAAGACTCTTAGGTCAACGGCTAGCGGGAGGTTATGGGGAAGGATTGAATATTGGTTAGTGTGAGGTTGAGGCAAGGGACATGTTTCAGCTACTGCCTTCAGCCATGTATACATTAAGCTTCGGGTCAGGGTTCGGGCCCCGGTTAGCCCGAGTGTGAGAGAATGTTGGTGTTTTAGTTACACAGCGTGAGGGTTCAGACATTGTATGGGTTCGGAAAACAGCCAAGTATACGTTTAGAGTGCGATGAGTGTTAGAGCCTCGGTTACCGCGAGGGTAGGGAAAAGGTCAATTATTGGTTTAGTTGAGGGTGAGGAATGGAACTTGTTCGGATGTTGCCTACAACCAGGTATACATTTATGTTCGGAACAGTGTTTGAGCCACTGTAACCTTGATGCAACTTAAGGTCGGTATGATGGTTAGGGTGAGGGAGAGAAATGGGACAGGCTTGCCTTTGATTTACAGCCTTGTGTACCTCTCGACTCGCAACACGTTTAGGGCCACGGTAACCTGGAGGGTATGGGAAAGGATTGAATGTTCCTTAGTGTCAGTCTGAGGGATGGGAGTGTGTTCGGCTACTGCCTGTATCCAGGTACACGTTAATGTTCGGTTGAGGGTTAGGAACTCGGTTAACCAGAGGGTGAACAGGGTTGGTGTGTTAGTTAAAATGACGGTGAGGGTATGGATAGTGTGGACTTTCGGATAACAGCCACGTAGGTTCGGAGCGGTATTTGAAACCTGGTCAGCGTGAGGGAAGTTATAGGATGGTATGTTGGTTAGGGTGAGGGTGAGTGACGGGACAGTGTTCAGGTTCTGCTTACAGCCAGATGCACGTTTGGCTCCTAAGATTCTTAGGTCCACGGTTGGCAGGAGGTTGTGAGAAAAGATTGAATGTTGGTTAGTGTGAGGCTGAGGCATGGGACAGGTTTCAGCTACTGCCTCCACACAGGTATACATTAAGGTTCGGGTCGGTGTTAGGGCCTTGGTTAGCCCGAGTGTGAGAGAGTGTTGACGTGTTACAGAGAGGGTGAGGGTTCAGACATTGTACGGGTTTGGGAAACAGCCGAGTATACGTTTAGGATCGGAAGAGTGTTAGAGCCTCGGTTATCACCACGGTAAGGAAAGGGTTGGTATGCTTGATATGCTGAGGGTGAGGGATGGAACTGTGTTCGGCTGCTGCCTACAGTCAGGTATACATTTAGGTTCGGAGCAGTGTTTGAGCCACGTTCACCCTCAACGGAAGTTAAAGTTGGTATGTTGGTTAGGGTGAGGGTGAGGGATGGGTCAGTGTTCGGGTTCTGCTTACAACCAGGTGTACGTTTAGGTTCAGAACACTGTTAGGATCACTGTTAGCTGGAGGTTATGGCAAAGGATTTTATGTTGGTTAGTGTGAGGATTAGGGAACGGACAGGGTTCGGCTACTGCCTTCAGACTGGTTTACTTAAGGTTCGGGTGAGTGTTAGCTCCTAGGTTAGCCCAAGGGTGAGACAGGGTTGGTGTGTGTTAAAGTGAGAGTGAGGGTTGAGACAGGCAGAGTTTAGTATAACAGCCAAGAGTACGTTTAGAGTCCGATGAGTGTTAGAGCCTCGGTTACCGCGAGGGTAGCGAAAAGTTCATATATTGGTTTAGTTGAAGGTGAGGAATGGAACTTGTTCAGAATTTGGCTACAACCAGGTGTACGTTTACATTCGGAACAGTGTATGAGCCGCAGTAACCGTGAGGCAACTTAAAGGTTGGTATGATGGTTAGGGTGATGGAGAGACATGGGACAGGCTTCGCCTTTTATTTACAGCCTTGTGTACCTCTAGACTCGCAACACTGTTAGGGCCACGGTAACCTGGAGGGTAGGGGAAAGGATTGAACGTTCCTTAGTGTCAGTCTGAGGGATGGGAGAGTGTTCGGCTACTGCCTGTATGCAGGTACACGTTAATGTTCGGTTGAGGGTTAGGAACTCGGTTAACCCGAGGGTGAACAAGGTTGGTGTGTTAGTTCAAATGACGGTGAGGGTTTGGACAGTGTGGCCTTTCGGATAACAGCCACGTAGGTTCGGAGCAGTATTTGAAACTTGGTCCGCGTGAGGGAAGTTAAAGGATGGTATGTTGGTTAGTGTGAGGGTGAGTGATGGGACAGTGTTCAGGTTCTGCTTACAGCCAGGTGCAAGTTTAGGCTCCTAAGACTCTTAGGTCCACGGTTGGCGGGAGGTTGTGGGAAAAGATTGAATGTTGGTTAGTGTGAGGCTGAGGCATGGGACAGGTTTCAACTACTGCGTGCATCCACTTATACATTAAGTTCAGGTATAATTTAGGAATTCGGTAGCCAGAGCGTGAGACAGGGTTGGGGCGTGTTAAACTGAGAGTGGGCGTTCGGACATGCAGAGTTTAGTATACCTGCCAAGTTTACGTTTAAGATCCGATGAGTGTTAGATCCTCGGTTACCGCGAGGGTAGGGTAAAGTTCATATGTTGGTTTAGTTGAGGGTGATGAATGGAACCTTGTTCGGACGTTGGCTACAACCAGGTATACATTTATGTTCGGAACAGTGTTTGAGCTGCAGTAACCGTGAGGCAACTTAATGGTTGGTATGATGGTTAGGGTGAGGGAGAGAAATGGGTCAGGCTTTGCCTTTTATTTACAGCCTTGTGTTCCTCTAGACTCGCAACACTGTTAGGACCACGGTTACCTGGAGGGTAGGGGAAAGGATTGAACGTTCCTTAGTGTCAGTCTGAGGGATGGGAGAGTGTTCCGCTACTGCCTGTATCCAGGTACACGTTAATGTTCGGTTGAGGGTTAGGAACTCGGTTAACCCGAGGGTGAACAGGGTTGGTGTGTTAGTTCAAATGACGGTGAGGGTTTGGACAGTGTGGTCTTTCAGATAACAGCCACGTAGGATCGGAGCTGTATTTGAAACTTGGTCAGCGTGAGGGAAGTTAAAGAATGGTATGTTGCTTACGGTGAGGGTGAGTGACGGGACAGTGTTCAGGTTCTGCTTACACCCCGGTGCTTCATTAGGCTCGGAAGACTCTTAGGGCCACGGTAGGCGGGAGGTTATAGGAAAGGATTGAACGTTGGTTGGTTGAGGCTTAGGGATGGGACATGTTTCAGCTACTGCGTGCATCCACGTATACATTAAAGTTCAGCTGAGGGTTAGGAATTCGGTAGCCATAGGGTGAGACAGGGTTGGTGTGTTAGTTAAAGTGACGGTGAGGGTTTGGACAGTGTAGGGTTTCGGATAACGGCCAAGTACGTTCGAAACAGTTTTCAAACTTTGGTCAGCGTGAGGGAAGTTAAAGGTTGGTATGTTGTTTAGGGTGAGGGTGAGTGTTGGGACAGTGTTCAGGTTCTGCTTACAGCCAGGTGCACGTTTAGGCTCCTAAGACTCTTAGGTCAACGGCTAGCGGGAGGTTATGGGGAAGGATTGAATATTGGTTAGTGTGAGGTTGAGGCAAGGGACATGTTTCAGCTACTGCCTTCAGCCATGTATACATTAAGCTTCGGGTCAGGGTTAGGGCCCCGGTTAGCCCGAGTGTGAGAGAATGTTGGTGTTTTAGTTACACAGCGTGAGGGTTCAGACATTGTACGGGTTCGGAAAACAGCCAAGTATACGTTTAGAGTGCGATGAGTGTTAGAGCCTCGGTTACCGCGAGGGTAGGGAAAAGGTCAATTATTGGTTTAGTTGAGGGTGAGGAATGAAACTTGTTCGGATGGTGCCTACAACCAGGTATACATTTATGTTCGGAACAGTGTTTGAGCCACTGTAACCTTGATGCAACTTAAGGTCGGTATGATGGTTAGGGTGAGGGAGAGAAATGGGACAGGCTTGCCTTTTATTTACAGCCTTGTGTACCTCTCGACTCGCAACACGTTTAGGGCCACGGTAACCTGGAGGGTATGGGAAAGGATTGAACGTTCCTTAGTGTCAGTCTGAGGGATGGGAGTGTGTTCGGCTACTGCCTGTATCCAGGTACACGTTAATGTTCGGTTGAGGGTTAGGAACTCGGTTAACCCGAGGGTGAACAGGGTTGGTGTGTTAGTTAAAATGACGGTGAGGGTTTGGACAGTGTAGCATTTCGGATAACGGCCAAGTACGTTCGAAACAGTATTTAAATTTGGTCAGCGTGAGGGAAGTTAAAGGTTGGTATGTTGTTTAGGGTTAGGGTGGGTGTTGGGACACTGTTCAGGTTCTGCTTACAGCCAGATGCACGTTTGGCTCCTAAGACTCTTAGGTCCAAGGTTGGCGGGAGGTTGTGGGAAAAGATTGAATGTTGGTTAGTGTGAGGCTGAGGCATGGGACAGGTTTCAGCTACTGCCTCCACACAGGTATACATTAAGGTTCGGGTCAGTTTTAGGGCCTGGGTTAGCCCTAGTGTGAGAGAGTGTTGGTGTGTTAGTTACAGAGAGGGTGAGGGTTCCGACATTGTACGGGTTCGGAAAACAGCCAAGTATACATTTAGGATCAGACGAGTGTTAGAGTCTCGGTTATCGCCACGGTACGGAACGGTTGGTATGCTTGATATGTTGAGGGTGAGAGATGGAACTGTGTTCGGCTGCTGCCTACAGTCAGGTGTACATTTAGGTTCGGAGCAGTGTTTGAGCCACGTTCACCCCAACGGAAGTTAAAGTTGGTATGTTGGTTAGGGTGAGGGTGAGGGATGGGTCAGTGTTCGGGTTCTGCTTACAACCAGGTGTACGTTTAGTTTCAGAAAACTGTTAGGATCATTGATAGCTGAGTTATGAAAAAGGATTTTATGTTGGTTAGTGTGTGGATAAGGGAACGGACAGGGTTCGGCTACTGCATTCAGACAGGTTTACTTAAGGTTCGGGTGAGTGTTAGCTCCTAGGTTAGCCCAAGGGTGAGACAGGATTGGTGTGTGTTAAACTGCGAGTGAGGGTTGGGACAGGCAGAGTTTAGTATAACAGCCCAGTTTAGAGTCCGATGAGTGTTAGAGCCTCGGTTACCGCGAGGGTAGGGAAAAGGTCATATATTGGTTTAGTTGAGGGTGAGTAATGGAACTTGTTCGGATGTTGCCTACAACCAGGTACACCTTTACATTCGGAACAGTGTATGAGCAGCAGTAACCGTGAGGCAACTTAAAGGTTGGTATGATGGTTAGGGTGATGGAGAGACATGGGACAGGCTTGCCTTTCATTTACCCCCTTGTGTACCTCTAGACTCTCAACACTGTTAGGGCCACGGTTACCTGGAGGGTATGGAAAAGGAGTGAAGGTTCCTTATTGTCAGTCTGAGGGATGTGAGAATGTTCCGCTACTGCCTGTACCCAGGTACACGTTAATGTTCCGTTGAGGGTTAGGAACTCGGTTCACCCGAGAGTAAACAGGGTTGGTGTGTTAGTTAAAATGACGGTGAGGGTTTGGACAGTGTGGACTTTCGGATAACATCCACGTAGGTTCGGAGCGGTATTTGAAACTTAGTCAGCGTTAGGGAAGTTAAAGTTTGGTATGTTGGTTAGGGTGAGGGTGAGTGACGGGACAGTGTTCAGGTTCTGCTTACAGCCAGATGCACGTTTAGCCTCCTAAGATTCTAAGGTCCACGGTTGGCAGGAGGTTGTGAGAAAAGATTGAATGTTGGTTAGTGTGAGGCTGAGGCATGGTACAGGTTTCAGCTACTGCCTCCAGACAGGTATACATTAAGGTTCGGGTCAGTGTTAGGGCCTTGGTTAGCCCGAGTGTGAGAGAGTGTTGATGTGTTACAGAGAGGGTGAGGGTTCAGACATTGTACGGGTTTGGGAAACAGCCGAGTATAAGTTTAGGATCGGAAGAGTGTTAGAGCTTCGGTTATCACCACGGTAAGGAAAAGGTTGGTATGCTTGATATGCTGAGGGTGAGGGATGGAACTGTGTTCGGCTGCTGCCTACAGTCAGGTATACATTTAGGTTCGGAGCAGTGTTTGAGCCACGTTCACCCCAACGGAAGTTAAAGTTCGTATGTTGGTTAGGGTGAGGGTGAGGGATGGGTCAGTGTTCGGGTTCTGCTTACAACCAGGTGTACGTTTAGGTTCAGAACACTGTTAGGATCACTGTTAGCTGGAGGTTATGGCAAAGGATTTTATGTTGGTTAGTGTGAGGATTAGGGAACGGACAAGGTTCCGCTACTGCCTTCAGACAGGTTTACTTAAGGTTCGGGTGAGTGTTAGCTCCTAGGTTAGCCCAAGGGTGAGACAGGGTTGGTGTGTGTTAAAGTGAGAGTGAGGGTTGGGTCAGGCAGAGTTTAGTATAACAGCCAAGAGTACGTTTAGAGTCCGATGAGTGTTAGAGCCTCGGTTACCGCGAGGGTAGGGAAAAGGTCATATATTGGTTTAGTTGAGGGTGAGTAATGGAACTTGTTCGGATGTTGCCTACAACCAGGTACACCTTTACATTCGGAACAGTGTATGAGCAGCAGTAACCGTGAGGCAACTTAAAGGTTGGTATGATGGTTAGGGTGATGGAGAGACATGGGACAGGCTTGCCTTTCATTTACCCCCTTGTGTACCTCTAGACTCTCAACACTGTTAGGGCCACGGTTACCTGGAGGGTATGGAAAAGGAGTGAAGGTTCCTTATTGTCAGTCTGAGGGATGTGAGAATGTTCCGCTACTGCCTGTACCCAGGTACACGTTAATGTTCCGTTGAGGGTTAGGAACTCGGTTCACCCGAGAGTAAACAGGGTTGGTGTGTTAGTTAAAATGACGGTGAGGGTTTGGACAGTGTGGACTTTCGGATAACATCCACGTAGGTTCGGAGCGGTATTTGAAACTTAGTCAGCGTTAGGGAAGTTAAAGTTTGGTATGTTGGTTAGGGTGAGGGTGAGTGACGGGACAGTGTTCAGGTTCTGCTTACAGCCAGATGCACGTTTAGCCTCCTAAGATTCTAAGGTCCACGGTTGGCAGGAGGTTGTGAGAAAAGATTGAATGTTGGTTAGTGTGAGGCTGAGGCATGGTACAGGTTTCAGCTACTGCCTCCAGACAGGTATACATTAAGGTTCGGGTCAGTGTTAGGGCCTTGGTTAGCCCGAGTGTGAGAGAGTGTTGATGTGTTACAGAGAGGGTGAGGGTTCAGACATTGTACGGGTTTGGGAAACAGCCGAGTATAAGTTTAGGATCGGAAGAGTGTTAGAGCTTCGGTTATCACCACGGTAAGGAAAAGGTTGGTATGCTTGATATGCTGAGGGTGAGGGATGGAACTGTGTTCGGCTGCTGCCTACAGTCAGGTATACATTTAGGTTCGGAGCAGTGTTTGAGCCACGTTCACCCCAACGGAAGTTAAAGTTCGTATGTTGGTTAGGGTGAGGGTGAGGGATGGGTCAGTGTTCGGGTTCTGCTTACAACCAGGTGTACGTTTAGGTTCAGAACACTGTTAGGATCACTGTTAGCTGGAGGTTATGGCAAAGGATTTTATGTTGGTTAGTGTGAGGATTAGGGAACGGACAAGGTTCCGCTACTGCCTTCAGACAGGTTTACTTAAGGTTCGGGTGAGTGTTAGCTCCTAGGTTAGCCCAAGGGTGAGACAGGGTTGGTGTGTGTTAAAGTGAGAGTGAGGGTTGGGTCAGGCAGAGTTTAGTATAACAGCCAAGAGTACGTTTAGAGTCCGATGAGTGTTAGAGCCTCGGTTACCGCGAGGGTAGGGAAAAGGTCATATATTGGTTTAGTTGAGGGTGAGTAATGGAACTTGTTCGGATGTTGCCTACAACCAGGTACACCTTTACATTCGGAACAGTGTATGAGCAGCAGTAACCGTGAGGCAACTTAAAGGTTGGTATGATGGTTAGGGTGATGGAGAGACATGGGACAGGCTTGCCTTTCATTTACCCCCTTGTGTACCTCTAGACTCTCAACACTGTTAGGGCCACGGTTACCTGGAGGGTATGGAAAAGGAGTGAAGGTTCCTTATTGTCAGTCTGAGGGATGTGAGAATGTTCCGCTACTGCCTGTACCCAGGTACACGTTAATGTTCCGTTGAGGGTTAGGAACTCGGTTCACCCGAGAGTAAACAGGGTTGGTGTGTTAGTTAAAATGACGGTGAGGGTTTGGACAGTGTGGACTTTCGGATAACATCCACGTAGGTTCGGAGCGGTATTTGAAACTTAGTCAGCGTTAGGGAAGTTAAAGTTTGGTATGTTGGTTAGGGTGAGGGTGAGTGACGGGACAGTGTTCAGGTTCTGCTTACAGCCAGATGCACGTTTAGCCTCCTAAGATTCTAAGGTCCACGGTTGGCAGGAGGTTGTGAGAAAAGATTGAATGTTGGTTAGTGTGAGGCTGAGGCATGGTACAGGTTTCAGCTACTGCCTCCAGACAGGTATACATTAAGGTTCGGGTCAGTGTTAGGGCCTTGGTTAGCCCGAGTGTGAGAGAGTGTTGATGTGTTACAGAGAGGGTGAGGGTTCAGACATTGTACGGGTTTGGGAAACAGCCGAGTATAAGTTTAGGATCGGAAGAATGTTAGAGCTTCGGTTATCACCACGGTAAGGAAAAGGTTGGTATGCTTGATATGCTGAGGGTGAGGGATGGAACTGTGTTCGGCTGCTGCCTACAGTCAGGTGTACATTTAGGTTCGGAGCAGTGTTTGAGCCACGTTCACCCCAACGGAAGTTAAAGTTGGTATGTTGGTTAGGGTGAGGGTGAGGGATGGGTCAGTGTTCGGGTTCTGCTTACAACCAGGTGTACGTTTAGTTTCAGAAAACTGTTAGGATCATTGATAGCTGAGTTATGAAAAAGGATTTTATGTTGGTTAGTGTGAGGATAAGGGAACGGACAGGGTTCGGCTACTGCCTTCAGACAGGTTTACTTCAGGTTCGGGTGAGTGTTAGCTCCTAGGTTAGCCCAAGGGTGAGACAGGATTGGTGTGTGTTAAACTGCGAGTGAGGGTTGGGACAGGCAGAGTTTAGTATAACAGCCAAGTTTAGAGTCCGATGAGTGTTAGAGCCTCGGTTACCGCGAGGGTAGGGAAAAGGTCATATATTGGTTTAGTTGAGGGTGAGTAATGGAACTTGTTCGGATGTTGCCTACAACCAGGTACACCTTTACATTCGGAACAGTGTATGAGCAGCAGTAACCGTGAGGCAACTTAAAGGTTGGTATGATGGTTAGGGTGATGGAGAGACATGGGACAGGCTTGCCTTTCATTTACCCCCTTGTGTACCTCTAGACTCTCAACACTGTTAGGGCCACGGTTACCTGGAGGGTATGGAAAAGGAGTGAAGGTTCCTTATTGTCAGTCTGAGGGATGTGAGAATGTTCCGCTACTGCCTGTACCCAGGTACACGTTAATGTTCCGTTGAGGGTTAGGAACTCGGTTCACCCGAGAGTAAACAGGGTTGGTGTGTTAGTTAAAATGACGGTGAGGGTTTGGACAGTGTGGACTTTCGGATAACATCCACGTAGGTTCGGAGCGGTATTTGAAACTTAGTCAGCGTTAGGGAAGTTAAAGTTTGGTATGTTGGTTAGGGTGAGGGTGAGTGACGGGACAGTGTTCAGGTTCTGCTTACAGCCAGATGCACGTTTAGCCTCCTAAGATTCTAAGGTCCACGGTTGGCAGGAGGTTGTGAGAAAAGATTGAATGTTGGTTAGTGTGAGGCTGAGGCATGGTACAGGTTTCAGCTACTGCCTCCAGACAGGTATACATTAAGGTTCGGGTCAGTGTTAGGGCCTTGGTTAGCCCGAGTGTGAGAGAGTGTTGATGTGTTACAGAGAGGGTGAGGGTTCAGACATTGTACGGGTTTGGGAAACAGCCGAGTATAAGTTTAGGATCGGAAGAGTGTTAGAGCTTCGGTTATCACCACGGTAAGGAAAAGGTTGGTATGCTTGATATGCTGAGGGTGAGGGATGGAACTGTGTTCGGCTGCTGCCTACAGTCAGGTATACATTTAGGTTCGGAGCAGTGTTTGAGCCACGTTCACCCCAACGGAAGTTAAAGTTGGTATGTTGGTTAGGGTGAGGGTGAGGGATGGGTCAGTGTTCGGGTTCTGCTTACAACCAGGTGTACGTTTAGGTTCAGAACACTGTTAGGATCACTGTTAGCTGGAGGTTATGGCAAAGGATTTTATGTTGGTTAGTGTGAGGATTAGGGAACGGACAAGGTTCCGCTACTGCCTTCAGACAGGTTTACTTAAGGTTCGGGTGAGTGTTAGCTCCTAGGTTAGCCCAAGGGTGAGACAGGGTTGGTGTGTGTTAAAGTGAGAGTGAGGGTTGGGTCAGGCAGAGTTTAGTATAACAGCCAAGAGTACGTTTAGAGTCCGATGAGTGTTAGAGCCTCGGTTACCGCGAGGGTAGGGAAAAGGTCATATATTGGTTTAGTTGAGGGTGAGTAATGGAACTTGTTCGGATGTTGCCTACAACCAGGTACACCTTTACATTCGGAACAGTGTATGAGCAGCAGTAACCGTGAGGCAACTTAAAGGTTGGTATGATGGTTAGGGTGATGGAGAGACATGGGACAGGCTTGCCTTTCATTTACCCCCTTGTGTACCTCTAGACTCTCAACACTGTTAGGGCCACGGTTACCTGGAGGGTATGGAAAAGGAGTGAAGGTTCCTTATTGTCAGTCTGAGGGATGTGAGAATGTTCCGCTACTGCCTGTACCCAGGTACACGTTAATGTTCCGTTGAGGGTTAGGAACTCGGTTCACCCGAGAGTAAACAGGGTTGGTGTGTTAGTTAAAATGACGGTGAGGGTTTGGACAGTGTGGACTTTCGGATAACATCCACGTAGGTTCGGAGCGGTATTTGAAACTTAGTCAGCGTTAGGGAAGTTAAAGTTTGGTATGTTGGTTAGGGTGAGGGTGAGTGACGGGACAGTGTTCAGGTTCTGCTTACAGCCAGATGCACGTTTAGCCTCCTAAGATTCTAAGGTCCACGGTTGGCAGGAGGTTGTGAGAAAAGATTGAATGTTGGTTAGTGTGAGGCTGAGGCATGGTACAGGTTTCAGCTACTGCCTCCAGACAGGTATACATTAAGGTTCGGGTCAGTGTTAGGGCCTTGGTTAGCCCGAGTGTGAGAGAGTGTTGATGTGTTACAGAGAGGGTGAGGGTTCAGACATTGTACGGGTTTGGGAAACAGCCGAGTATAAGTTTAGGATCGGAAGAGTGTTAGAGCTTCGGTTATCACCACGGTAAGGAAAAGGTTGGTATGCTTGATATGCTGAGGGTGAGGGATGGAACTGTGTTCGGCTGCTGCCTACAGTCAGGTATACATTTAGGTTCGGAGCAGTGTTTGAGCCACGTTCACCCCAACGGAAGTTAAAGTTCGTATGTTGGTTAGGGTGAGGGTGAGGGATGGGTCAGTGTTCGGGTTCTGCTTACAACCAGGTGTACGTTTAGGTTCAGAACACTGTTAGGATCACTGTTAGCTGGAGGTTATGGCAAAGGATTTTATGTTGGTTAGTGTGAGGATTAGGGAACGGACAAGGTTCCGCTACTGCCTTCAGACAGGTTTACTTAAGGTTCGGGTGAGTGTTAGCTCCTAGGTTAGCCCAAGGGTGAGACAGGGTTGGTGTGTGTTAAAGTGAGAGTGAGGGTTGGGTCAGGCAGAGTTTAGTATAACAGCCAAGAGTACGTTTAGAGTCCGATGAGTGTTAGAGCCTCGGTTACCGCGAGGGTAGGGAAAAGGTCATATATTGGTTTAGTTGAGGGTGAGTAATGGAACTTGTTCGGATGTTGCCTACAACCAGGTACACCTTTACATTCGGAACAGTGTATGAGCAGCAGTAACCGTGAGGCAACTTAAAGGTTGGTATGATGGTTAGGGTGATGGAGAGACATGGGACAGGCTTGCCTTTCATTTACCGCCTTGTGTACCTCTAGACTCTCAACACTGTTAGGGCCACGGTTACCTGGAGGGTATGGAAAAGGAGTGAAGGTTCCTTATTGTCAGTCTGAGGGATGTGAGAATGTTCCGCTACTGCCTGTATCCAGGTACACGTTAATGTTCCGTTGAGGGTTAGGAACTCGGTTCACCCGAGAGTAAACAGGGTTGGTGTGTTAGTTAAAATGACGGTGAGGGTTTGGACAGTGTGGACTTTCGGATAACATCCACGTAGGTTCGGAGCGGTATTTGAAACTTAGTCAGCGTTAGGGAAGTTAAAGTTTGGTATGTTGGTTAGGGTGAGGGTGAGTGACGGGACAGTGTTCAGGTTCTGCTTACAGCCAGATGCACGTTTAGCCTCCTAAGATTCTAAGGTCCACGGTTGGCAGGAGGTTGTGAGAAAACATTGAATGTTGGTTAGTGTGAGGCTGAGGCATGGTACAGGTTTCAGCTACTGCCTCCAGACAGGTATACATTAAGGTTCGTGTCAGTGTTAGGGCCTTGGTTAGCCCGAGTGTGAGAGAGTGTTGATGTGTTACAGAGAGGGTGAGGGTTCAGACATTGTACGGGTTTGGGAAACAGCCGAGTATAAGTTTAGGATCGGAAGAGTGTTAGAGCTTCGGTTATCACCACGGTAAGGAAAAGGTTGGTATGCTTGATATGCTGAGGGTGAGGGATGGAACTGTGTTCGGCTGCTGCCTACAGTCAGGTATACATTTAGGTTCGGAGCAGTGTTTGAGCCACGTTCACCCCAACGGAAGTTAAAGTTGGTATGTTGGTTAGGGTGAGGGTGAGGGATGGGTCAGTGTTCGGGTTCTGCTTACAACCAGGTGTACGTTTAGGTTCAGAACACTGTTAGGATCACTGTTAGCTGGAGGTTATGGCAAAGGATTTTATGTTGGTTAGTGTGAGGATTAGGGAACGGACAAGGTTCCGCTACTGCCTTCAGACAGGTTTACTTAAGGTTCGGGTGAGTGTTAGCTCCTAGGTTAGCCCAAGGGTGAGACAGGGTTGGTGTGTGTTAAAGTGAGAGTGAGGGTTGGGTCAGGCAGAGTTTAGTATAACAGCCAAGAGTACGTTTAGAGTCCGATGAGTGTTAGAGCCTCGGTTACCGCGAGGGTAGCGAAAAGTTCATATATTGGTTTAGTTGAAGGTAAGCAATGGAACTTGTTCAGAATTTGGCTACCACCAGGTATACATTTACATTCGGAACAGTGTATGAGCCGCAGTAACCGTGAGGCAACTTAAAGGTTGGTATGATGGATAGGGTGATGGAGAGACATGGGACAGGCTTCGCCTTTTATTTGCAGCCTTGTGTACCTCTAGACTCGCAACACTGTTAGGGCCACGGTTACCTGGAGGGTAGGGGAAAGGATTGAACGTTCCTTAGTGTCAGTCTGAGGGATGGGAGAGTGTTCCGCTACTGCCTGTATCCAGGTACACGTTAATGTTCGGTTGAGGGTTAGGAACTCGGTGAACCCGAGGGTGAACAGGGTTGGTGTGTTAGTTCAAATGACGGTGAGGGTTTGGACAGTGTAGATTTCAGATAACAGCCACGTAGGGTCGGAGCAGTATTTGAAACTTGGTCAGCGTGAGGGAAGTTAAAGAATGGTATGTTGGTTAGGGTGAGGGTGAGTTATGGGACAGTGTTCAGGTTCTTCTTACCCTGCTGTGCTTCGTTAGGCTCGGAAGACTCTTAAGGCCACGGTAGGAGGGAGGTTATAGGAAAGGATTGAACGTTGCTTAGTTGAGGCTGAGGGATGGGACATGTTTCAGCTACTGCGTGCATCCACGTATACATTAAAGTTCAGCTGAGGGTTAGGAATTCGGTAGCCATAGGGTGAGACAGGGTTGGTGTGTTAGTTAAAGTGACGGTGAGGGTTTGGACAGTGTAGGGTTTCGGATAACGGCCAAGTACGTTCGAAACAGTTTTCAAACTTTGGTCAGCGTGAGGGAAGTTAAAGGTTGGTATGTTGTTTAGGGTGAGGGTGAGTGTTGGGACAGTGTTCAGGTTCTGCTTACAGCCAGGTGCACGTTTAGGCTCCTAAGACTCTTAGGTCAACGGCTAGCGGGAGGTTATGGGGAAGGATTGAATATTGGTTAGTGTGAGGTTGAGGCAAGGGACATGTTTCAGCTACTGCCTTCAGCCATGTATACATTAAGCTTCGGGTCAGGGTTCGGGCCCCGGTTAGCCCGAGTGTGAGAGAATGTTGGTGTTTTAGTTACACAGCGTGAGGGTTCAGACATTGTACGGGTTCGGAAAACAGCCAAGTATACGTTTAGAGTGCGATGAGTGTTAGAGCCTCGGTTACCGCGAGGGTAGGGAAAAGGTCAATTATTGGTTTAGTTGAGGGTGAGGAATGAAACTTGTTCGGATGGTGCCTACAACCAGGTATACATTTATGTTCGGAACAGTGTTTGAGCCACTGTAACCTTGATGCAACTTAAGGTAGGTATGATGGTTAGGGTGAGGGAGAGAAATGGGACAGGCTTGCCTTTGATTTACAGCCTTGTGTACCTCTCGACTCGCAACACGTTTAGGGCCACGGTAACCTGGAGGGTATGGGAAAGGATTGAATGTTCCTTAGTGTCAGTCTGAGGGATGGGAGTGTGTTCGGCTACTGCCTGTATCCAGGTACACGTTAATGTTCGGTTGAGGGTTAGGAACTCGGTTAACCAGAGGGTGAACAGGGTTGGTGTGTTAGTTAAAATGACGGTGAGGGTATGGATAGTGTGGACTTTCGGATAACAGCCACGTAGGTTCGGAGCGGTATTTGAAACCTGGTCAGCGTGAGGGAAGTTATAGGATGGTATGTTGGTTAGGGTGAGGGTGAGTGACGGGACAGTGTTCAGGTTCTGCTTACAGCCAGATGCCTGTTTGGCTCCTAAGATTCTTAGGTCCACGGTTGGCATGAGGTTGTGAGAAAAGATTGAATGTTGGTTAGTGTGAGGCTGAGGCATGGGACAGGTTTCAGCTACTGCCTCCACACAGGTATACATTAAGGTTCGGGTCGGTGTTAGGGCCTTGGTTAGCCCGAGTGTGAGAGAGTGTTGACGTGTTACAGAGAGGGTGAGGGTTCAGACATTGTACGGGTTTGGGAAACAGCCGAGTATACGTTTAGGATCGGAAGAGTGTTAGAGCCTCGGTTATCACCACGGTAAGGAAAGGGTTGGTATGCTTGATATGCTGAGGGTGAGGGATGGAACTGTGTTCGGCTGCTGCCTACAGTCAGGTATACATTTAGGTTCGGAGCAGTGTTTGAGCCACGTTCACCCCCAACGGAAGTTAAAGTTGGTATGTTGGTTAGGGTGAGGGTGAGGGATGGGTCAGTGTTCGGGTTCTGCTTACAACCAGGTGTACGTTTAGGTTCAGAACACTGTTAGGATCACTGTTAGCTGGAGGTTATGGCAAAGGATTTTATGTTGGTTAGTGTGAGGATTAGGGAACGGACAAGGTTCCGCTACTGCCTTCAGACAGGTTTACTTAAGGTTCGGGTGAGTGTTAGCTCCTAGGTTAGCCCAAGGGTGAGACAGGGTTGGTGTGTGTTAAAGTGAGAGTGAGGGTTGGGTCAGGCAGAGTTTAGTATAACAGCCAAGAGTACGTTTAGAGTCCGATGAGTGTTAGAGCCTCGGTTACCGCGAGGGTAGGGAAAAGGTCATATATTGGTTTAGTTGAGGGTGAGTAATGGAACTTGTTCGGATGTTGCCTACAACCAGGTACACCTTTACATTCGGAACAGTGTATGAGCAGCAGTAACCGTGAGGCAACTTAAAGGTTGGTATGATGGTTAGGGTGATGGAGAGACATGGGACAGGCTTGCCTTTCATTTACCCCCTTGTGTACCTCTAGACTCTCAACACTGTTAGGGCCACGGTTACCTGGAGGGTATGGAAAAGGAGTGAAGGTTCCTTATTGTCAGTCTGAGGGATGTGAGAATGTTCCGCTACTGCCTGTACCCAGGTACACGTTAATGTTCCGTTGAGGGTTAGGAACTCGGTTCACCCGAGAGTAAACAGGGTTGGTGTGTTAGTTAAAATGACGGTGAGGGTTTGGACAGTGTGGACTTTCGGATAACATCCACGTAGGTTCGGAGCGGTATTTGAAACTTAGTCAGCGTTAGGGAAGTTAAAGTTTGGTATGTTGGTTAGGGTGAGGGTGAGTGACGGGACAGTGTTCAGGTTCTGCTTACAGCCAGATGCACGTTTAGCCTCCTAAGATTCTAAGGTCCACGGTTGGCAGGAGGTTGTGAGAAAAGATTGAATGTTGGTTAGTGTGAGGCTGAGGCATGGTACAGGTTTCAGCTACTGCCTCCAGACAGGTATACATTAAGGTTCGGGTCAGTGTTAGGGCCTTGGTTAGCCCGAGTGTGAGAGAGTGTTGATGTGTTACAGAGAGGGTGAGGGTTCAGACATTGTACGGGTTTGGGAAACAGCCGAGTATAAGTTTAGGATCGGAAGAATGTTAGAGCTTCGGTTATCACCACGGTAAGGAAAAGGTTGGTATGCTTGATATGCTGAGGGTGAGGGATGGAACTGTGTTCGGCTGCTGCCTACAGTCAGGTGTACATTTAGGTTCGGAGCAGTGTTTGAGCCACGTTCACCCCAACGGAAGTTAAAGTTGGTATGTTGGTTAGGGTGAGGGTGAGGGATGGGTCAGTGTTCGGGTTCTGCTTACAACCAGGTGTACGTTTAGTTTCAGAAAACTGTTAGGATCATTGATAGCTGAGTTATGAAAAAGGATTTTATGTTGGTTAGTGTGAGGATAAGGGAACGGACAGGGTTCGGCTACTGCCTTCAGACAGGTTTACTTCAGGTTCGGGTGAGTGTTAGCTCCTAGGTTAGCCCAAGGGTGAGACAGGATTGGTGTGTGTTAAACTGCGAGTGAGGGTTGGGACAGGCAGAGTTTAGTATAACAGCCAAGTTTAGAGTCCGATGAGTGTTAGAGCCTCGGTTACCGCGAGGGTAGGGAAAAGGTCATATATTGGTTTAGTTGAGGGTGAGTAATGGAACTTGTTCGGATGTTGCCTACAACCAGGTACACCTTTACATTCGGAACAGTGTATGAGCAGCAGTAACCGTGAGGCAACTTAAAGGTTGGTATGATGGTTAGGGTGATGGAGAGACATGGGACAGGCTTGCCTTTCATTTACCCCCTTGTGTACCTCTAGACTCTCAACACTGTTAGGGCCACGGTTACCTGGAGGGTATGGAAAAGGAGTGAAGGTTCCTTATTGTCAGTCTGAGGGATGTGAGAATGTTCCGCTACTGCCTGTACCCAGGTACACGTTAATGTTCCGTTGAGGGTTAGGAACTCGGTTCACCCGAGAGTAAACAGGGTTGGTGTGTTAGTTAAAATGACGGTGAGGGTTTGGACAGTGTGGACTTTCGGATAACATCCACGTAGGTTCGGAGCGGTATTTGAAACTTAGTCAGCGTTAGGGAAGTTAAAGTTTGGTATGTTGGTTAGGGTGAGGGTGAGTGACGGGACAGTGTTCAGGTTCTGCTTACAGCCAGATGCACGTTTAGCCTCCTAAGATTCTAAGGTCCACGGTTGGCAGGAGGTTGTGAGAAAAGATTGAATGTTGGTTAGTGTGAGGCTGAGGCATGGTACAGGTTTCAGCTACTGCCTCCAGACAGGTATACATTAAGGTTCGGGTCAGTGTTAGGGCCTTGGTTAGCCCGAGTGTGAGAGAGTGTTGATGTGTTACAGAGAGGGTGAGGGTTCAGACATTGTACGGGTTTGGGAAACAGCCGAGTATAAGTTTAGGATCGGAAGAGTGTTAGAGCTTCGGTTATCACCACGGTAAGGAAAAGGTTGGTATGCTTGATATGCTGAGGGTGAGGGATGGAACTGTGTTCGGCTGCTGCCTACAGTCAGGTATACATTTAGGTTCGGAGCAGTGTTTGAGCCACGTTCACCCCAACGGAAGTTAAAGTTCGTATGTTGGTTAGGGTGAGGGTGAGGGATGGGTCAGTGTTCGGGTTCTGCTTACAACCAGGTGTACGTTTAGGTTCAGAACACTGTTAGGATCACTGTTAGCTGGAGGTTATGGCAAAGGATTTTATGTTGGTTAGTGTGAGGATTAGGGAACGGACAAGGTTCCGCTACTGCCTTCAGACAGGTTTACTTAAGGTTCGGGTGAGTGTTAGCTCCTAGGTTAGCCCAAGGGTGAGACAGGGTTGGTGTGTGTTAAAGTGAGAGTGAGGGTTGGGTCAGGCAGAGTTTAGTATAACAGCCAAGAGTACGTTTAGAGTCCGATGAGTGTTAGAGCCTCGGTTACCGCGAGGGTAGGGAAAAGGTCATATATTGGTTTAGTTGAGGGTGAGTAATGGAACTTGTTCGGATGTTGCCTACAACCAGGTACACCTTTACATTCGGAACAGTGTATGAGCAGCAGTAACCGTGAGGCAACTTAAAGGTTGGTATGATGGTTAGGGTGATGGAGAGACATGGGACAGGCTTGCCTTTCATTTACCCCCTTGTGTACCTCTAGACTCTCAACACTGTTAGGGCCACGGTTACCTGGAGGGTATGGAAAAGGAGTGAAGGTTCCTTATTGTCAGTCTGAGGGATGTGAGAATGTTCCGCTACTGCCTGTACCCAGGTACACGTTAATGTTCCGTTGAGGGTTAGGAACTCGGTTCACCCGAGAGTAAACAGGGTTGGTGTGTTAGTTAAAATGACGGTGAGGGTTTGGACAGTGTGGACTTTCGGATAACATCCACGTAGGTTCGGAGCGGTATTTGAAACTTAGTCAGCGTTAGGGAAGTTAAAGTTTGGTATGTTGGTTAGGGTGAGGGTGAGTGACGGGACAGTGTTCAGGTTCTGCTTACAGCCAGATGCACGTTTAGCCTCCTAAGATTCTAAGGTCCACGGTTGGCAGGAGGTTGTGAGAAAAGATTGAATGTTGGTTAGTGTGAGGCTGAGGCATGGTACAGGTTTCAGCTACTGCCTCCAGACAGGTATACATTAAGGTTCGGGTCAGTGTTAGGGCCTTGGTTAGCCCGAGTGTGAGAGAGTGTTGATGTGTTACAGAGAGGGTGAGGGTTCAGACATTGTACGGGTTTGGGAAACAGCCGAGTATAAGTTTAGGATCGGAAGAGTGTTAGAGCTTCGGTTATCACCACGGTAAGGAAAAGGTTGGTATGCTTGATATGCTGAGGGTGAGGGATGGAACTGTGTTCGGCTGCTGCCTACAGTCAGGTATACATTTAGGTTCGGAGCAGTGTTTGAGCCACGTTCACCCCAACGGAAGTTAAAGTTCGTATGTTGGTTAGGGTGAGGGTGAGGGATGGGTCAGTGTTCGGGTTCTGCTTACAACCAGGTGTACGTTTAGGTTCAGAACACTGTTAGGATCACTGTTAGCTGGAGGTTATGGCAAAGGATTTTATGTTGGTTAGTGTGAGGATTAGGGAACGGACAAGGTTCCGCTACTGCCTTCAGACAGGTTTACTTAAGGTTCGGGTGAGTGTTAGCTCCTAGGTTAGCCCAAGGGTGAGACAGGGTTGGTGTGTGTTAAAGTGAGAGTGAGGGTTGGGTCAGGCAGAGTTTAGTATAACAGCCAAGAGTACGTTTAGAGTCCGATGAGTGTTAGAGCCTCGGTTACCGCGAGGGTAGGGAAAAGGTCATATATTGGTTTAGTTGAGGGTGAGTAATGGAACTTGTTCGGATGTTGCCTACAACCAGGTACACCTTTACATTCGGAACAGTGTATGAGCAGCAGTAACCGTGAGGCAACTTAAAGGTTGGTATGATGGTTAGGGTGATGGAGAGACATGGGACAGGCTTGCCTTTCATTTACCGCCTTGTGTACCTCTAGACTCTCAACACTGTTAGGGCCACGGTTACCTGGAGGGTATGGAAAAGGAGTGAAGGTTCCTTATTGTCAGTCTGAGGGATGTGAGAATGTTCCGCTACTGCCTGTATCCAGGTACACGTTAATGTTCCGTTGAGGGTTAGGAACTCGGTTCACCCGAGAGTAAACAGGGTTGGTGTGTTAGTTAAAATGACGGTGAGGGTTTGGACAGTGTGGACTTTCGGATAACATCCACGTAGGTTCGGAGCGGTATTTGAAACTTAGTCAGCGTTAGGGAAGTTAAAGTTTGGTATGTTGGTTAGGGTGAGGGTGAGTGACGGGACAGTGTTCAGGTTCTGCTTACAGCCAGATGCACGTTTAGCCTCCTAAGATTCTAAGGTCCACGGTTGGCAGGAGGTTGTGAGAAAACATTGAATGTTGGTTAGTGTGAGGCTGAGGCATGGTACAGGTTTCAGCTACTGCCTCCAGACAGGTATACATTAAGGTTCGTGTCAGTGTTAGGGCCTTGGTTAGCCCGAGTGTGAGAGAGTGTTGATGTGTTACAGAGAGGGTGAGGGTTCAGACATTGTACGGGTTTGGGAAACAGCCGAGTATAAGTTTAGGATCGGAAGAGTGTTAGAGCTTCGGTTATCACCACGGTAAGGAAAAGGTTGGTATGCTTGATATGCTGAGGGTGAGGGATGGAACTGTGTTCGGCTGCTGCCTACAGTCAGGTATACATTTAGGTTCGGAGCAGTGTTTGAGCCACGTTCACCCCAACGGAAGTTAAAGTTGGTATGTTGGTTAGGGTGAGGGTGAGGGATGGGTCAGTGTTCGGGTTCTGCTTACAACCAGGTGTACGTTTAGGTTCAGAACACTGTTAGGATCACTGTTAGCTGGAGGTTATGGCAAAGGATTTTATGTTGGTTAGTGTGAGGATTAGGGAACGGACAAGGTTCCGCTACTGCCTTCAGACAGGTTTACTTAAGGTTCGGGTGAGTGTTAGCTCCTAGGTTAGCCCAAGGGTGAGACAGGGTTGGTGTGTGTTAAAGTGAGAGTGAGGGTTGGGTCAGGCAGAGTTTAGTATAACAGCCAAGAGTACGTTTAGAGTCCGATGAGTGTTAGAGCCTCGGTTACCGCGAGGGTAGCGAAAAGTTCATATATTGGTTTAGTTGAAGGTAAGCAATGGAACTTGTTCAGAATTTGGCTACCACCAGGTATACATTTACATTCGGAACAGTGTATGAGCCGCAGTAACCGTGAGGCAACTTAAAGGTTGGTATGATGGATAGGGTGATGGAGAGACATGGGACAGGCTTCGCCTTTTATTTGCAGCCTTGTGTACCTCTAGACTCGCAACACTGTTAGGGCCACGGTTACCTGGAGGGTAGGGGAAAGGATTGAACGTTCCTTAGTGTCAGTCTGAGGGATGGGAGAGTGTTCCGCTACTGCCTGTATCCAGGTACACGTTAATGTTCGGTTGAGGGTTAGGAACTCGGTGAACCCGAGGGTGAACAGGGTTGGTGTGTTAGTTCAAATGACGGTGAGGGTTTGGACAGTGTAGATTTCAGATAACAGCCACGTAGGGTCGGAGCAGTATTTGAAACTTGGTCAGCGTGAGGGAAGTTAAAGAATGGTATGTTGGTTAGGGTGAGGGTGAGTTATGGGACAGTGTTCAGGTTCTTCTTACCCTGCTGTGCTTCGTTAGGCTCGGAAGACTCTTAAGGCCACGGTAGGAGGGAGGTTATAGGAAAGGATTGAACGTTGCTTAGTTGAGGCTGAGGGATGGGACATGTTTCAGCTACTGCGTGCATCCACGTATACATTAAAGTTCAGCTGAGGGTTAGGAATTCGGTAGCCATAGGGTGAGACAGGGTTGGTGTGTTAGTTAAAGTGACGGTGAGGGTTTGGACAGTGTAGGGTTTCGGATAACGGCCAAGTACGTTCGAAACAGTTTTCAAACTTTGGTCAGCGTGAGGGAAGTTAAAGGTTGGTATGTTGTTTAGGGTGAGGGTGAGTGTTGGGACAGTGTTCAGGTTCTGCTTACAGCCAGGTGCACGTTTAGGCTCCTAAGACTCTTAGGTCAACGGCTAGCGGGAGGTTATGGGGAAGGATTGAATATTGGTTAGTGTGAGGTTGAGGCAAGGGACATGTTTCAGCTACTGCCTTCAGCCATGTATACATTAAGCTTCGGGTCAGGGTTCGGGCCCCGGTTAGCCCGAGTGTGAGAGAATGTTGGTGTTTTAGTTACACAGCGTGAGGGTTCAGACATTGTACGGGTTCGGAAAACAGCCAAGTATACGTTTAGAGTGCGATGAGTGTTAGAGCCTCGGTTACCGCGAGGGTAGGGAAAAGGTCAATTATTGGTTTAGTTGAGGGTGAGGAATGAAACTTGTTCGGATGGTGCCTACAACCAGGTATACATTTATGTTCGGAACAGTGTTTGAGCCACTGTAACCTTGATGCAACTTAAGGTAGGTATGATGGTTAGGGTGAGGGAGAGAAATGGGACAGGCTTGCCTTTGATTTACAGCCTTGTGTACCTCTCGACTCGCAACACGTTTAGGGCCACGGTAACCTGGAGGGTATGGGAAAGGATTGAATGTTCCTTAGTGTCAGTCTGAGGGATGGGAGTGTGTTCGGCTACTGCCTGTATCCAGGTACACGTTAATGTTCGGTTGAGGGTTAGGAACTCGGTTAACCAGAGGGTGAACAGGGTTGGTGTGTTAGTTAAAATGACGGTGAGGGTATGGATAGTGTGGACTTTCGGATAACAGCCACGTAGGTTCGGAGCGGTATTTGAAACCTGGTCAGCGTGAGGGAAGTTATAGGATGGTATGTTGGTTAGGGTGAGGGTGAGTGACGGGACAGTGTTCAGGTTCTGCTTACAGCCAGATGCCTGTTTGGCTCCTAAGATTCTTAGGTCCACGGTTGGCATGAGGTTGTGAGAAAAGATTGAATGTTGGTTAGTGTGAGGCTGAGGCATGGGACAGGTTTCAGCTACTGCCTCCACACAGGTATACATTAAGGTTCGGGTCGGTGTTAGGGCCTTGGTTAGCCCGAGTGTGAGAGAGTGTTGACGTGTTACAGAGAGGGTGAGGGTTCAGACATTGTACGGGTTTGGGAAACAGCCGAGTATACGTTTAGGATCGGAAGAGTGTTAGAGCCTCGGTTATCACCACGGTAAGGAAAGGGTTGGTATGCTTGATATGCTGAGGGTGAGGGATGGAACTGTGTTCGGCTGCTGCCTACAGTCAGGTATACATTTAGGTTCGGAGCAGTGTTTGAGCCACGTTCACCCCCAACGGAAGTTAAAGTTGGTATGTTGGTTAGGGTGAGGGTGAGGGATGGGTCAGTGTTCGGGTTCTGCTTACAACCAGGTGTACGTTTAGGTTCAGAACACTGTTAGGATCACTGTTAGCTGGAGGTTATGGCAAAGGATTTTATGTTGGTTAGTGTGAGGATTAGGGAACGGACAAGGTTCCGCTACTGCCTTCAGACAGGTTTACTTAAGGTTCGGGTGAGTGTTAGCTCCTAGGTTAGCCCAAGGGTGAGACAGGGTTGGTGTGTGTTAAAGTGAGAGTGAGGGTTGGGTCAGGCAGAGTTTAGTATAACAGCCAAGAGTACGTTTAGAGTCCGATGAGTGTTAGAGCCTCGGTTACCGCGAGGGTAGGGAAAAGGTCATATATTGGTTTAGTTGAGGGTGAGTAATGGAACTTGTTCGGATGTTGCCTACAACCAGGTACACCTTTACATTCGGAACAGTGTATGAGCAGCAGTAACCGTGAGGCAACTTAAAGGTTGGTATGATGGTTAGGGTGATGGAGAGACATGGGACAGGCTTGCCTTTCATTTACCCCCTTGTGTACCTCTAGACTCTCAACACTGTTAGGGCCACGGTTACCTGGAGGGTATGGAAAAGGAGTGAAGGTTCCTTATTGTCAGTCTGAGGGATGTGAGAATGTTCCGCTACTGCCTGTACCCAGGTACACGTTAATGTTCCGTTGAGGGTTAGGAACTCGGTTCACCCGAGAGTAAACAGGGTTGGTGTGTTAGTTAAAATGACGGTGAGGGTTTGGACAGTGTGGACTTTCGGATAACATCCACGTAGGTTCGGAGCGGTATTTGAAACTTAGTCAGCGTTAGGGAAGTTAAAGTTTGGTATGTTGGTTAGGGTGAGGGTGAGTGACGGGACAGTGTTCAGGTTCTGCTTACAGCCAGATGCACGTTTAGCCTCCTAAGATTCTAAGGTCCACGGTTGGCAGGAGGTTGTGAGAAAAGATTGAATGTTGGTTAGTGTGAGGCTGAGGCATGGTACAGGTTTCAGCTACTGCCTCCAGACAGGTATACATTAAGGTTCGGGTCAGTGTTAGGGCCTTGGTTAGCCCGAGTGTGAGAGAGTGTTGATGTGTTACAGAGAGGGTGAGGGTTCAGACATTGTACGGGTTTGGGAAACAGCCGAGTATAAGTTTAGGATCGGAAGAGTGTTAGAGCTTCGGTTATCACCACGGTAAGGAAAAGGTTGGTATGCTTGATATGCTGAGGGTGAGGGATGGAACTGTGTTCGGCTGCTGCCTACAGTCAGGTATACATTTAGGTTCGGAGCAGTGTTTGAGCCACGTTCACCCCAACGGAAGTTAAAGTTCGTATGTTGGTTAGGGTGAGGGTGAGGGATGGGTCAGTGTTCGGGTTCTGCTTACAACCAGGTGTACGTTTAGGTTCAGAACACTGTTAGGATCACTGTTAGCTGGAGGTTATGGCAAAGGATTTTATGTTGGTTAGTGTGAGGATTAGGGAACGGACAAGGTTCCGCTACTGCCTTCAGACAGGTTTACTTAAGGTTCGGGTGAGTGTTAGCTCCTAGGTTAGCCCAAGGGTGAGACAGGGTTGGTGTGTGTTAAAGTGAGAGTGAGGGTTGGGTCAGGCAGAGTTTAGTATAACAGCCAAGAGTACGTTTAGAGTCCGATGAGTGTTAGAGCCTCGGTTACCGCGAGGGTAGGGAAAAGGTCATATATTGGTTTAGTTGAGGGTGAGTAATGGAACTTGTTCGGATGTTGCCTACAACCAGGTACACCTTTACATTCGGAACAGTGTATGAGCAGCAGTAACCGTGAGGCAACTTAAAGGTTGGTATGATGGTTAGGGTGATGGAGAGACATGGGACAGGCTTGCCTTTCATTTACCGCCTTGTGTACCTCTAGACTCTCAACACTGTTAGGGCCACGGTTACCTGGAGGGTATGGAAAAGGAGTGAAGGTTCCTTATTGTCAGTCTGAGGGATGTGAGAATGTTCCGCTACTGCCTGTATCCAGGTACACGTTAATGTTCCGTTGAGGGTTAGGAACTCGGTTCACCCGAGAGTAAACAGGATTGGTGTGTTAGTTAAAATGACGGTGAGGGTTTGGACAGTGTGGACTTTCGGATAACATCCACGTAGGTTCGGAGCGGTATTTGAAACTTAGTCAGCGTTAGGGAAGTTAAAGTTTGGTATGTTGGTTAGGGTGAGGGTGAGTGACGGGACAGTGTTCAGGTTCTGCTTACAGCCAGATGCACGTTTAGCCTCCTAAGATTCTAAGGTCCACGGTTGGCAGGAGGTTGTGAGAAAACATTGAATGTTGGTTAGTGTGAGGCTGAGGCATGGTACAGGTTTCAGCTACTGCCTCCAGACAGGTATACATTAAGGTTCGTGTCAGTGTTAGGGCCTTGGTTAGCCCGAGTGTGAGAGAGTGTTGATGTGTTACAGAGAGGGTGAGGGTTCAGACATTGTACGGGTTTGGGAAACAGCCGAGTATAAGTTTAGGATCGGAAGAGTGTTAGAGCTTCGGTTATCACCACGGTAAGGAAAAGGTTGGTATGCTTGATATGCTGAGGGTGAGGGATGGAACTGTGTTCGGCTGCTGCCTACAGTTAGGTATACATTTAGGTTCGGAGCAGTGTTTGAGCCACGTTCACCCCAACGGAAGTTAAAGTTGGTATGTTGGTTAGGGTGAGGGTGAGGGATGGGTCAGTGTTCGGGTTCTGCTTACAACCAGGTGTACGTTTAGGTTCAGAACACTGTTAGGATCACTGTTAGCTGGAGGTTATGGCAAAGGATTTTATGTTGGTTAGTGTGAGGATTAGGGAACGGACAAGGTTCCGCTACTGCCTTCAGACAGGTTTACTTAAGGTTCGGGTGAGTGTTAGCTCCTACGTTAGCCCAAGGGTGAGACAGGGTTGGTGTGTGTTAAAGTGAGAGTGAGGGTTGGGTCAGGCAGAGTTTAGTATAACAGCCAAGAGTACGTTTAGAGTCCGATGAGTGTTAGAGCCTCGGTTACCGCGAGGGTAGCGAAAAGTTCATATATTGGTTTAGTTGAAGGTAAGCAATGGAACTTGTTCAGAATTTGGCTACCACCAGGTATACATTTACATTCGGAACAGTGTATGAGCCGCAGTAACCGTGAGGCAACTTAAAGGTTGGTATGATGGATAGGGTGATGGAGAGACATGGGACAGGCTTCGCCTTTTATTTGCAGCCTTGTGTACCTCTAGACTCGCAACACTGTTAGGGCCACGGTTACCTGGAGGGTAGGGGAAAGGATTGAACGTTCCTTAGTGTCAGTCTGAGGGATGGGAGAGTGTTCCGCTACTGCCTGTATCCAGGTACACGTTAATGTTCGGTTGAGGGTTAGGAACTCGGTTAACCCGAGGGTGAACAGGGTTGGTGTGTTAGTTCAAATGACGGTGAGGGTTTGGACAGTGTAGATTTCAGATAACAGCCACGTAGGGTCGGAGCAGTATTTGAAACTTGGTCAGCGTGAGGGAAGTTAAAGAATGGTATGTTGGTTAGGGTGAGGGTGAGTTATGGGACAGTGTTCAGGTTCTTCTTACCCTGCTGTGCTTCGTTAGGCTCGGAAGACTCTTAAGGCCACGGTAGGAGGGAGGTTATAGGAAAGGATTGAACGTTGCTTAGTTGAGGCTGAGGGATGGGACATGTTTCAGCTACTGCGTGCATCCACGTATACATTAAAGTTCAGCTGAGGGTTAGGAATTCGGTAGCCATAGGGTGAGACAGGGTTGGTGTGTTAGTTAAAGTGACGGTGAGGGTTTGGACAGTGTAGGGTTTCGGATAACGGCCAAGTACGTTCGAAACAGTTTTCAAACTTTGGTCAGCGTGAGGGAAGTTAAAGGTTGGTATGTTGTTTAGGGTGAGGGTGAGTGTTGGGACAGTGTTCAGGTTCTGCTTACAGCCAGGTGCACGTTTAGGCTCCTAAGACTCTTAGGTCAACGGCTAGCGGGAGGTTATGGGGAAGGATTGAATATTGGTTAGTGTGAGGTTGAGGCAAGGGACATGTTTCAGCTACTGCCTTCAGCCATGTATACATTAAGCTTCGGGTCAGGGTTCGGGCCCCGGTTAGCCCGAGTGTGAGAGAATGTTGGTGTTTTAGTTACACAGCGTGAGGGTTCAGACATTGTACGGGTTCGGAAAACAGCCAAGTATACATTTAGGATCAGACGAGTGTTAGAGTCTCGGTTATCGCCACGGTACGGAACGGTTGGTATGCTTGATATGTTGAGGGTGAGAGATGGAACTGTGTTCGGCTGCTGCCTACAGTCAGGTGTACATTTAGGTTCGGAGCAGTGTTTGAGCCACGTTCACCCCAACGGAAGTTAAAGTTGGTATGTTGGTTAGGGTGAGGGTGAGGGATGGGTCAGTGTTCGGGTTCTGCTTACAACCAGGTGTACGTTTAGTTTCAGAAAACTGTTAGGATCATTGATAGCTGAGTTTATGAAAAAGGATTTTATGTTGGTTAGTGTGAGGATAAGGGAACGGACAGGGTTCGGCTACTGCCTTCAGACAGGTTTACTTAAGGTTCGGGTGAGTGTTAGCTCCTAGGTTAGCCCAAGGGTGAGACAGGATTGGTGTGTGTTAAAGTGCGAGTGAGGGTTGGGACAGGCAGAGTTTAGTATAACAGCCAAGTTTAGAGTCCGATGAGTGTTAGAGCCTCGGTTACCGCGAGGGTAGGGAAAAGGTCATATATTGGTTTAGTTGAGGGTGAGTAATGGAACTTGTTCGGATGTTGCCTACAACCAGGTACACCTTTACATTCGGAACAGTGTATGAGCAGCAGTAACCGTGAGGCAACTTAAAGGTTGGTATGATGGTTAGGGTGATGGAGAGACATGGGACAAGCTTGCCTTTTATTTACCACCTTGTGTACCTCTAGACTCTCAACACTGTTAGGGCCACGGTTACCTGGAGGGTATGGAAAAGGAGTGAAGGTTCCTTATTGTCAGTCTGAGGGATGTGAGAATGTTCCGCTACTGCCTGTATCCAGGTACACGTTAATGTTCCGTTGAGGGTTAGGAACTCGGTTCACCCGAGAGTAAACAGGGTTGGTGTGTTAGTTAAAATGACGGTGAGGGTTTGGACAGTGTGGACTTTCGGATAACATCCACGTAGGTTCGGAGCGGTATTTGAAACTTAGTCAGCGTTAGGGAAGTTAAAGTTTGGTATGTTGGTTAGGGTGAGGGTGAGTGACGGGACAGTGTTCAGGTTCTGCTTACAGCCAGATGCACGTTTAGCCTCCTAAGATTCTAAGGTCCACGGTTGGCAGGAGGTTGTGAGAAAACATTGAATGTTGGTTAGTGTGAGGCTGAGGCATGGTACAGGTTTCAGCTACTGCCTCCAGACAGGTATACATTAAGGTTCGGGTCAGTGTTAGGGCCTTGGTTAGCCCGAGTGTGAGAGAGTGTTGATGTGTTACAGAGAGGGTGAGGGTTCAGACATTGTACGGGTTTGGGAAACAGCCGAGTATAAGTTTAGGATCGGAAGAGTGTTAGAGCTTCGGTTATCACCACGGTAAGGAAAAGGTTGGTATGCTTGATATGCTGAGGGTGAGGGATGGAACTGTGTTCGGCTGCTGCCTACAGTCAGGTATACATTTAGGTTCGGAGCAGTGTTTGAGCCACGTTCACCCCAACGGAAGTTAAAGTTCGTATGTTGGTTAGGGTGAGGGTGAGGGATGGGTCAGTGTTCGGGTTCTGCTTACAACCAGGTGTACGTTTAGGTTCAGAACACTGTTAGGATCACTGTTAGCTGGAGGTTATGGCAAAGGATTTTATGTTGGTTAGTGTGAGGATTAGGGAACGGACAAGGTTCCGCTACTGCCTTCAGACAGGTTTACTTAAGGTTCGGGTGAGTGTTAGCTCCTAGGTTAGCCCAAGGGTGAGACAGGGTTGGTGTGTGTTAAAGTGAGAGTGAGGGTTGGGTCAGGCAGAGTTTAGTATAAGAGCCAAGAGTACGTTTAGAGTCCGATGAGTGTTAGAGCCTCGGTTACCGCGAGGGTAGCGAAAAGTTCATATATTGGTTTAGTTGAAGGTAAGCAATGGAACTTGTTCAGAATTTGGCTACCACCAGGTATACATTTACATTCGGAACAGTGTATGAGCCGCAGTAACCGTGAGGCAACTTAAAGGTTGGTATGATGGATAGGGTGATGGAGAGACATGGGACAGGCTTCGCCTTTTATTTGCAGCCTTGTGTACCTCTAGACTCGCAAGACTGTTAGGGCCACGGTTACCTGGAGGGTAGGGGAAAGGATTGAACGTTCCTTAGTGTCAGTCTGAGGGATGGGAGAGTGTTCCGCTACTGCCTGTATCCAGGTACACGTTAATGTTCTGTTGAGGGTTAGGAACTCGGTTAACCCGAGGGTGAACAGGGTTGGTGTGTTAGTTCAAATGACGGTGAGGGTTTGGACAGTGTAGATTTCAGATAACAGCCACGTAGGGTCGGAGCAGTATTTGAAACTTGGTCAGCGTGAGGGAAGTTAAAGAATGGTATGTTGGTTAGGGTGAGGGTGAGTGATGGGACAGTGTTCAGGTTCTTCTTACCCTGCTGTGCTTCGTTAGGCTCGGAAGACTCTTAAGGCCACGGTAGGTGGGAGGTTATAGGAAAGGATTGAACGTTGCTTAGTTGAGGCTGAGGGATGGGACATGTTTCAGCTACTGCGTGCATCCACGTATACATTAAAGTTCAGCTGAGGGTTAGGAATTCGGTAGCCATAGGGTGAGACAGGGTTGGTGTGTTAGTTAAAGTGACGGTGAGGGTTTGGACAGTGTAGGGTTTCGGATAACGGCCAAGTACGTTCGAAACAGTTTTCAAACTTTGGTCAGCGTGAGGGAAGTTAAAGGTTGGTATGTTGTTTAGGGTGAGGGTGAGTGTTGGGACAGTGTTCAGGTTCTGCTTACAGCCAGGTGCACGTTTAGGCTCCTAAGACTCTTAGGTCAACGGCTAGCGGGAGGTTATGGGGAAGGATTGAATATTGGTTAGTGTGAGGTTGAGGCAAGGGACATGTTTCAGCTACTGCCTTCAGCCATGTATACATTAAGCTTCGGGTCAGGGTTCGGGCCCCGGTTAGCCCGAGTGTGAGAGAATGTTGGTGTTTTAGTTACACAGCGTGAGGGTTCAGACATTGTACGGGTTCGGAAAACAGCCAAGTATACGTTTAGAGTGCGATGAGTGTTAGAGCCTCGGTTACCGCGAGGGTAGGGAAAAGGTCAATTATTGGTTTAGTTGAGGGTGAGGAATGGAACTTGTTCGGATGTTGCCTACAACCAGGTATACATTTATGTTCGGAACAGTGTTTGAGCCACTGTAACCTTGATGCAACTTAAGGTAGGTATGATGGTTAGGGTGAGGGAGAGAAATGGGACAGGCTTGCCTTTGATTTACAGCCTTGTGTACCTCTCGACTCGCAACACGTTTAGGGCCACGGTAACCTGGAGGGTATGGGAAAGGATTGAATGTTCCTTAGTGTCAGTCTGAGGGATGGGAGTGTGTTCGGCTACTGCCTGTATCCAGGTACACGTTAATGTTCGGTTGAGGGTTAGGAACTCGGTTAACCAGAGGGTGAACAGGGTTGGTGTGTTAGTTAAAATGACGGTGAGGGTATGGATAGTGTGGACTTTCGGATAACAGCCACGTAGGTTCGGAGCGGTATTTGAAACCTGGTCAGCGTGAGGGAAGTTATAGGATGGTATGTTGGTTAGGGTGAGGGTGAGTGACGGGACAGTGTTCAGGTTCTGCTTACAGCCAGATGCACGTTTGGCTCCTAAGATTCTTAGGTCCACGGTTGGCATGAGGTTGTGAGAAAAGATTGAATGTTGGTTAGTGTGAGGCTGAGGCATGGGACAGGTTTCAGCTACTGCCTCCACACAGGTATACATTAAGGTTCGGGTCGGTGTTAGGGCCTTGGTTAGCCCGAGTGTGAGAGAGTGTTGACGTGTTACAGAGAGGGTGAGGGTTCAGACATTGTACGGGTTTGGGAAACAGCCGAGTATACGTTTAGGATCGGAAGAGTGTTAGAGCCTCGGTTATCACCACGGTAAGGAAAGGGTTGGTATGCTTGATATGCTGAGGGTGAGGGATGGAACTGTGTTCGGCTGCTGCCTACAGTCAGGTATACATTTAGGTTCGGAGCAGTGTTTGAGCCACGTTCACCCTCAACGGAAGTTAAAGTTGGTATGTTGGTTAGGGTGAGGGTGAGGGATGGGTCAGTGTTCGGGTTCTGCTTACAACCAGGTGTACGTTTAGGTTCAGAACACTGTTAGGATCACTGTTAGCTGGAGGTTATGGCAAAGGATTTTATGTTGGTTAGTGTGAGGATTAGGGAACGGACAAGGTTCCGCTACTGCCTTCAGACAGGTTTACTTAAGGTTCGGGTGAGTGTTAGCTCCTAGGTTAGCCCAAGGGTGAGACAGGGTTGGTGTGTGTTAAAGTGAGAGTGAGGGTTGGGACAGGCAGAGTTTACTATAACAGCCAAGAGTACGTTTAGAGTCCGATGAGTGTTAGAGCCTCGGTTACCGCGAGGGTAGCGAAAAGTTCATATATTGGTTTAGTTGAAGGTGAGGAATGGAACTTGTTCAGAATTTGGCTACAACCAGGTGTACATTTACATTCGGAACAGTGTATGAGCCGCAGTAACCGTGAGGCAACTTAAAGGTTGGTATGATGGTTAGGGTGATGGAGAGACATGGGACAGGCTTCGCCTTTTATTTACAGCCTTGTGTACCTCTAGACTCGCAACACTGTTAGGGCCACGGTTACCTGGAGGGTAGGGGAAAGGATTGAACGTTCCTTAGTGTCAGTCTGAGGGATGGGAGAGTGTTCGGCTACTGCCTGTATGCAGGTACACGTTAATGTTCGGTTGAGGGTTAGGAACTCGGTTAACCCGAGGGTGAACAAGGTTGGTGTGTTAGTTCAAATGACGGTGAGTGTTTGGACAGTGTGGCCTTTCGGATAACAGCCACGTAGGTTCGGAGCAGTATTTGAAACTTGGTCCGCGTGAGGGAAGTTAAAGGATGGTATGTTGGTTAGGGTGAGGGTGAGTGATGGGACAGTGTTCAGGTTCTGCTTACCTTGCTGTGCTTCGTTAGGCTCGGAAGACTCTTAAGGCCACGGTAGGTGGGAGGTTATAGGAAAGGATTGAACGTTGCTTAGTTGAGGCTGAGGGATGGGACATGTTTCAGCTACTGCGTGCATCCACGTATACATTAAAGTTCAGCTGAGGGTTAGGAATTCGGTAGCCATAGGATGAGACAGGGTTGGTGTGTTAGTTAAAGTGACGGTGAGGGTTTGGACAGTGTAGGGTTTCGGATAACGGCCAAGTACGTTCGAAACAGTTTTCAAACTTTGGTCAGCGTGAGGGAAGTTAAAGGTTGGTATGTTGTTTAGGGTGAGGGTGAGTGTTGGGACAGTGTTCAGGTTCTGCTTACAGCCAGGTGCACGTTTAGGCTCCTAAGACTCTTAGGTCAACGGCTAGCGGGAGGTTATGGGGAAGGATTGAATATTGGTTAGTGTGAGGTTGAGGCAAGGGACATGTTTCAGCTACTGCCTTCAGCCATGTATACATTAAGCTTCGGGTCAGGGTTCGGGCCCCGGTTAGCCCGAGTGTGAGAGAATGTTGGTGTTTTAGTTACACAGCGTGAGGGTTTGACATTGTACGGGTTCGGAAAACAGCCAAGTATACATTTAGGATCAGACGAGTGTTAGAGTCTCGGTTATCGCCACGGTACGGAACGGTTGGTATGCTTGATATGTTGAGGGTGAGTGATGGAACTGTGTTCGGCTGCTGCCTACAGTCAGGTGTACATTTAGGTTCGGAGCAGTGTTTGAGCCACGTTCACCCCAACGGAAGTTAAAGTTGGTATGTTGGTTAGGGTGAGGGTGAGGGATGGGTCAGTGTTCGGGTTCTGCTTACAACCAGGTGTACGTTTAGTTTCAGAAAACTGTTAGGATCATTGATAGCTGAGTTATGAAAAAGGATTTTATGTTGGTTAGTGTGAGGATAAGGGAACGGACAGGGTTCGGCTACTGCCTTCAGACAGGTTTACTTAAGGTTCGGGTGAGTGTTAGCTCCTAGGTTAGCCCAAGGGTGAGACAGGATTGGTGTGTGTTAAAGTGCGAGTGAGGGTTGGGACAGGCAGAGTTTAGTATAACAGCCAAGTTTAGAGTCCGATGAGTGTTAGAGCCTCGGTTACCGCGAGGGTAGGGAAAAGGTCATATATTGGTTTAGTTGAGGGTGAGTAATGGATCTTGTTCAGATGTTGCCTACAACCAGGTACACCTTTACATTCGGAACAGTGTATGAGCAGCAGTAACCGTGAGGCAACTTAAAGGTTGGTATGATGGTTAGGGTGATGGAGAGACATGGGACAGGCTTGCCTTTCATTTACCGCCTTGTGTACCTCTAGACTCTCAACACTGTTAGGGCCACGGTTACCTGGAGGGTATGGAAAAGGAGTGAAGGTTCCTTATTGTCAGTCTGAGGGATGTGAGAATGTTCCGCTACTGCCTGTATCCAGGTACACGTTAATGTTCCGTTGAGGGTTAGGAACTCGGTTCACCCGAGAGTAAACAGGGTTGGTGTGTTCGTTAAAATGACGGTGAGGGTTTGGACAGTGTGGACTTTCGGGACAAGCTTGCCTTTTATTTACCGCCTTGTGTACCTCTAGACTCTCAACACTGTTAGGGCCACGGTTACCTGGAGGGTATGGAAAAGGAGTGAAGGTTCCTTATTGTCAGTCTGAAGGATGTGAGAATGTTCCGCTACTGCCTGTATCCAGGTACACGTTAATGTTCCGTTGAGGGTTAGGAACTCGGTTCACCCGAGAGTAAACAGGGTTGGTGTGTTAGTTAAAATGACGGTGAGGGTTTGACAGTGTGGACTTTCGGATAACATCCACGTAGGTTCGGAGCGGTATTTGAAACTTAGTCAGCGTTAGGGAAGTTAAAGTTTGGTATGTTGGTTAGGGTGAGGGTGAGTGACGGGACAGTGTTCAGGTTCTGCTTACAGCCAGATGCACGTTTAGCCTCCTAAGATTCTAAGGTCCACGGTTGGCAGGAGGTTGTGAGAAAAGATTGAATGTTGGTTAGTGTGAGGCTGAGGCATGGTACAGGTTTCAGCTACTGCCTCCAGACAGGTATACATTAAGGTTCGGGTCAGTGTTAGGGCCTTGGTTAGCCCGAGTGTGAGAGAGTGTTGATGTGTTACAGAGAGGGTGAGGGTTCAGACATTGTACGGGTTTGGGAAACAGCCGAGTATAAGTTTAGGATCGGAAGAGTGTTAGAGCTTCGGTTATCACCACGGTAAGGAAAAGGTTGGTATGCTTGATATGCTGAGGGTGAGGGATGGAACTGTGTTCGGCTGCTGCCTACAGTCAGGTATACATTTAGGTTCGGAGCAGTGTTTGAGCCACGTTCACCCCAACGGAAGTTAAAGTTGGTATGTTGGTTAGGGTGAGGGTGAGGGATGGGTCAGTGTTCGGGTTCTGCTTACAACCAGGTGTACGTTTAGGTTCAGAACACTGTTAGGATCACTGTTAGCTGGAGGTTATGGCAAAGGATTTTATGTTGGTTAGTGTGAGGATTAGGGAACGGACAAGGTTCCGCTACTGCCTTCAGACAGGTTTACTTAAGGTTCGGGTGAGTGTTAGCTCCTAGGTTAGCCCAAGGGTGAGACAGGGTTGGTGTGTGTTAAAGTGAGAGTGAGGGTTGGGTCAGGCAGAGTTTAGTATAACAGCCAAGAGTACGTTTAGAGTCCGATGAGTGTTAGAGCCTCGGTTACCGCGAGGGTAGCGAAAAGTTCATATATTGGTTTAGTTGAAGGTAAGCAATGGAACTTGTTCAGAATTTGGCTACCACCAGGTATACATTTACATTCGGAACAGTGTATGAGCCGCAGTAACCGTGAGGCAACTTAAAGGTTGGTATGATGGATAGGGTGATGGAGAGACATGGGACAGGCTTCGCCTTTTATTTGCAGCCTTGTGTACCTCTAGACTCGCAAGACTGTTAGGGCCACGGTTACCTGGAGGGTAGGGGAAAGGATTGAACGTTCCTTAGTGTCAGTCTGAGGGATGGGAGAGTGTTCCGCTACTGCCTGTATCCAGGTACACGTTAATGTTCTGTTGAGGGTTAGGAACTCGGTTAACCCGAGGGTGAACAGGGTTGGTGTGTTAGTTCAAATGACGGTGAGGGTTTGGACAGTGTAGATTTCAGATAACAGCCACGTAGGGTCGGAGCAGTATTTGAAACTTGGTCAGCGTGAGGGAAGTTAAAGAATGGTATGTTGGTTAGGGTGAGGGTGAGTGATGGGACAGTGTTCAGGTTCTTCTTACCCTGCTGTGCTTCGTTAGGCTCGGAAGACTCTTAAGGCCACGGTAGGTGGGAGGTTATAGGAAAGGATTGAACGTTGCTTAGTTGAGGCTGAGGGATGGGACATGTTTCAGCTACTGCGTGCATCCACGTATACATTAAAGTTCAGCTGAGGGTTAGGAATTCGGTAGCCATAGGGTGAGACAGGGTTGGTGTGTTAGTTAAAGTGACGGTGAGGGTTTGGACAGTGTAGGGTTTCGGATAACGGCCAAGTACGTTCGAAACAGTTTTCAAACTTTGGTCAGCGTGAGGGAAGTTAAAGGTTGGTATGTTGTTTAGGGTGAGGGTGAGTGTTGGGACAGTGTTCAGGTTCTGCTTACAGCCAGGTGCACGTTTAGGCTCCTAAGACTCTTAGGTCAACGGCTAGCGGGAGGTTATGGGGAAGGATTGAATATTGGTTAGTGTGAGGTTGAGGCAAGGGACATGTTTCAGCTACTGCCTTCAGCCATGTATAAATTAAGCTTCGGGTCAGGGTTCGGGCCCCGGTTAGCCCGAGTGTGAGAGAATGTTGGTGTTTTAGTTACACAGCGTGAGGGTTCAGACATTGTACGGGTTCGGAAAACAGCCAAGTATACGTTTAGAGTGCGATGAGTGTTAGAGCCTCGGTTACCGCGAGGGTAGGGAAAAGGTCAATTATTGGTTTAGTTGAGGGTGAGGAATGGAACTTGTTCGGATGGTGCCTACAACCAGGTATACATTTATGTTCGGAACAGTGTTTGAGCCACTGTAACCTTGATGCAACTTAAGGTAGGTATGATGGTTAGGGTGAGGGAGAGAAATGGGACAGGCTTGCCTTTGATTTACAGCCTTGTGTACCTCTCGACTCGCAACACGTTTAGGGCCACGGTAACCTGGAGGGTATGGGAAAGGATTGAATGTTCCTTAGTGTCAGTCTGAGGGATGGGAGTGTGTTCGGCTACTGCCTGTATCCAGGTAAATGTTAATGTTCGGTTGAGGGTTAGGAACTCGGTTAACCAGAGGGTGAACAGGGTTGGTGTGTTAGTTAAAATGACGGTGAGGGTATGGATAGTGTGGACTTTCGGATAACAGCCACGTAGGTTCGGAGCGGTATTTGAAACCTGGTCAGCGTGAGGGAAGTTATAGGATGGTATGTTGGTTAGGGTGAGGGTGAGTGACGGGACAGTGTTCAGGTTCTGCTTACAGCCAGATGCACGTTTGGCTCCTAAGATTCTTAGGTCCACGGTTGGCAGGAGGTTGTGAGAAAAGATTGAATGTTGGTTAGTGTGAGGCTGAGGCATGGGACAGGTTTCAGCTACTGCCTCCACACAGGTATACATTAAGGTTCGGGTCGGTGTTAGGGCCTTGGTTAGCCCGAGTGTGAGAGAGTGTTGACGTGTTACAGAGAGGGTGAGGGTTCAGACATTGTACGGGTTTGGGAAACAGCCGAGTATACGTTTAGGATCGGAAGAGTGTTAGAGCCTCGGTTATCACCACGGTAAGGAAAGGGTTGGTATGCTTGATATGCTGAGGGTGAGGGATGGAACTGTGTTCGGCTGCTGCCTACAGTCAGGTATACATTTAGGTTCGGAGCAGTGTTTGAGCCACGTTCACCCTCAACGGAAGTTAAAGTTGGTATGTTGGTTAGGGTGAGGGTGAGGGATGGGTCAGTGTTCGGGTTCTGCTTACAACCAGGTGTACGTTTAGGTTCAGAACACTGTTAGGATCACTGTTAGCTGGAGGTTATGGCAAAGGATTTTATGTTGGTTAGTGTGAGGATTAGGGAACGGACAGGGTTCGGCTACTGCCTTCAGACTGGTTTACTTAAGGTTCGGGTGAGTGTTAGCTCCTAGGTTAGCCCAAGGGTGAGACAGGGTTGGTGTGTGTTAAAGTGAGAGTGAGGGTTGGGACAGGCAGAGTTTAGTATAACAGCCAAGAGTACGTTTAGAGTCCGATGAGTGTTAGAGCCTCGGTTACCGCGAGGGTAGCGAAAAGTTCATATATTGGTTTAGTTGAAGGTGAGGAATGGAACTTGTTCAGAATTTGGCTACAACCAGGTGTACATTTACATTCGGAACAGTGTATGAGCCGCAGTAACCGTGAGGCAACTTAAAGGTTGGTATGATGGTTAGGGTGATGGAGAGACATGGGACAGGCTTCGCCTTTTATTTACAGCCTTGTGTACCTCTAGACTCGCAACACTGTTAGGGCCACGGTTACCTGGAGGGTAGGGGAAAGGATTGAACGTTCCTTAGTGTCAGTCTGAGGGATGGGAGAGTGTTCGGCTACTGCCTGTATGCAGGTACACGTTAATGTTCGGTTGAGGGTTAGGAACTCGGTTAACCCGAGGGTGAACAAGGTTGGTGTGTTAGTTCAAATGACGGTGAGGGTTTGGACAGTGTGGCCTTTCGGATAACAGCCACGTAGGTTCGGAGCAGTATTTGAAACTTGGTCCGCGTGAGGGAAGTTAAAGGATGGTATGTTGGTTAGGGTGAGGGTGAGTGATGGGACAGTGTTCAGGTTCTGCTTACCTTGCTGTGCTTCGTTAGGCTCGGAAGACTCTTAAGGCCACGGTAGGTGGGAGGTTATAGGAAAGGATTGAACGTTGCTTAGTTGAGGCTGAGGGATGGGACATGTTTCAGCTACTGCGTGCATCCACGTATACATTAAAGTTCAGCTGAGGGTTAGGAATTCGGTAGCCATAGGGTGAGACAGGGTTGGTGTGTTAGTTAAAGTGACGGTGAGGGTTTGGACAGTGTAGGGTTTCGGATAACGGCCAAGTACGTTCGAAACAGTTTTCAAACTTTGGTCAGCGTGAGGGAAGTTAAAGGTTGGTATGTTGTTTAGGGTGAGGGTGAGTGTTGGGACAGTGTTCAGGTTCTGCTTACAGCCAGGTGCACGTTTAGGCTCCTAAGACTCTTAGGTCAACGGCTAGCGGGAGGTTATGGGGAAGGATTGAATATTGGTTAGTGTGAGGTTGAGGCAAGGGACATGTTTCAGCTACTGCCTTCAGCCATGTATACATTAAGCTTCGGGTCAGGGTTCGGGCCCCGGTTAGCCCGAGTGTGAGAGAATGTTGGTGTTTTAGTTACACAGCGTGAGGGTTCAGACATTGTACGGGTTCGGAAAACAGCCAAGTATACATTTAGGATCAGACGAGTGTTAGAGTCTCGGTTATCGCCACGGTACGGAACGGTTGGTATGCTTGATATGTTGAGGGTGAGAGATGGAACTGTGTTCGGCTGCTGCCTACAGTCAGGTGTACATTTAGGTTCGGAGCAGTGTTTGAGCCACGTTCACCCCAACGGAAGTTAAAGTTGGTATGTTGGTTAGGGTGAGGGTGAGGGATGGGTCAGTGTTCGGGTTCTGCTTACAACCAGGTGTACGTTTAGTTTCAGAAAACTGTTAGGATCATTGATAGCTGAGTTTATGAAAAAGGATTTTATGTTGGTTAGTGTGAGGATAAGGGAACGGACAGGGTTCGGCTACTGCCTTCAGACAGGTTTACTTAAGGTTCGGGTGAGTGTTAGCTCCTAGGTTAGCCCAAGGGTGAGACAGGATTGGTGTGTGTTAAAGTGCGAGTGAGGGTTGGGACAGGCAGAGTTTAGTATAACAGCCAAGTTTAGAGTCCGATGAGTGTTAGAGCCTCGGTTACCGCGAGGGTAGGGAAAAGGTCATATATTGGTTTAGTTGAGGGTGAGTAATGGAACTTGTTCGGATGTTGCCTACAACCAGGTACACCTTTACATTCGGAACAGTGTATGAGCAGCAGTAACCGTGAGGCAACTTAAAGGTTGGTATGATGGTTAGGGTGATGGAGAGACATGGGACAAGCTTGCCTTTTATTTACCACCTTGTGTACCTCTAGACTCTCAACACTGTTAGGGCCACGGTTACCTGGAGGGTATGGAAAAGGAGTGAAGGTTCCTTATTGTCAGTCTGAGGGATGTGAGAATGTTCCGCTACTGCCTGTATCCAGGTACACGTTAATGTTCCGTTGAGGGTTAGGAACTCGGTTCACCCGAGAGTAAACAGGGTTGGTGTGTTAGTTAAAATGACGGTGAGGGTTTGGACAGTGTGGACTTTCGGATAACATCCACGTAGGTTCGGAGCGGTATTTGAAACTTAGTCAGCGTTAGGGAAGTTAAAGTTTGGTATGTTGGTTAGGGTGAGGGTGAGTGACGGGACAGTGTTCAGGTTCTGCTTACAGCCAGATGCACGTTTAGCCTCCTAAGATTCTAAGGTCCACGGTTGGCAGGAGGTTGTGAGAAAACATTGAATGTTGGTTAGTGTGAGGCTGAGGCATGGTACAGGTTTCAGCTACTGCCTCCAGACAGGTATACATTAAGGTTCGGGTCAGTGTTAGGGCCTTGGTTAGCCCGAGTGTGAGAGAGTGTTGATGTGTTACAGAGAGGGTGAGGGTTCAGACATTGTACGGGTTTGGGAAACAGCCGAGTATAAGTTTAGGATCGGAAGAGTGTTAGAGCTTCGGTTATCACCACGGTAAGGAAAAGGTTGGTATGCTTGATATGCTGAGGGTGAGGGATGGAACTGTGTTCGGCTGCTGCCTACAGTCAGGTAAACATTTAGGTTTGGAGCAGTGTTTGAGCCACGTTCACCCCAACGGAAGTTAAAGTTGGTATGTTGGTTAGGGTGAGGGTGAGGGATGGGTCAGTGTTCGGGTTCTGCTTACAACCAGGTGTACGTTTAGGTTCAGAACACTGTTAGGATCACTGTTAGCTGGAGGTTATGGCAAAGGATTTTATGTTGGTTAGTGTGAGGATTAGGGAACGGACAAGGTTCCGCTACTGCCTTCAGACAGGTTTACTTAAGGTTCGGGTGAGTGTTAGCTCCTAGGTTAGCCCAAGGGTGAGACAGGGTTGGTGTGTGTTAAAGTGAGAGTGAGGGTTGGGTCAGGCAGAGTTTAGTATAAGAGCCAAGAGTACGTTTAGAGTCCGATGAGTGTTAGAGCCTCGGTTACCGCGAGGGTAGCGAAAAGTTCATATATTGGTTTAGTTGAAGGTAAGCAATGGAACTTGTTCAGAATTTGGCTACCACCAGGTATACATTTACATTCGGAACAGTGTATGAGCCGCAGTAACCGTGAGGCAACTTAAAGGTTGGTATGATGGATAGGGTGATGGAGAGACATGGGACAGGCTTCGCCTTTTATTTGCAGCCTTGTGTACCTCTAGACTCGCAAGACTGTTAGGGCCACGGTTACCTGGAGGGTAGGGGAAAGGATTGAACGTTCCTTAGTGTCAGTCTGAGGGATGGGAGAGTGTTCCGCTACTGCCTGTATCCAGGTACACGTTAATGTTCTGTTGAGGGTTAGGAACTCGGTTAACCCGAGGGTGAACAGGGTTGGTGTGTTAGTTCAAATGACGGTGAGGGTTTGGACAGTGTAGATTTCAGATAACAGCCACGTAGGGTCGGAGCAGTATTTGAAACTTGGTCAGCGTGAGGGAAGTTAAAGAATGGTATGTTGGTTAGGGTGAGGGTGAGTGATGGGACAGTGTTCAGGTTCTTCTTACCCTGCTGTGCTTCGTTAGGCTCGGAAGACTCTTAAGGCCACGGTAGGTGGGAGGTTATAGGAAAGGATTGAACGTTGCTTAGTTGAGGCTGAGGGATGGGACATGTTTCAGCTACTGCGTGCATCCACGTATACATTAAAGTTCAGCTGAGGGTTAGGAATTCGGTAGCCATAGGGTGAGACAGGGTTGGTGTGTTAGTTAAAGTGACGGTGAGGGTTTGGACAGTGTAGGGTTTCGGATAACGGCCAAGTACGTTCGAAACAGTTTTCAAACTTTGGTCAGCGTGAGGGAAGTTAAAGGTTGGTATGTTGTTTAGGGTGAGGGTGAGTGTTGGGACAGTGTTCAGGTTCTGCTTACAGCCAGGTGCACGTTTAGGCTCCTAAGACTCTTAGGTCAACGGCTAGCGGGAGGTTATGGGGAAGGATTGAATGTTGGTTAGTGTGAGGTTGAGGCAAGGGACATGTTTCAGCTACTGCCTTCAGCCATGTATACATTAAGCTTCGGGTCAGGGTTCGGGCCCCGGTTAGCCCGAGTGTGAGAGAATGTTGGTGTTTTAGTTACACAGCGTGAGGGTTCAGACATTGTACGGGTTCGGAAAACAGCCAAGTATACGTTTAGAGTGCGATGAGTGTTAGAGCCTCGGTTACCGCGAGGGTAGGGAAAAGGTCAATTATTGGTTTAGTTGAGGGTGAGGAATGGAACTTGTTCGGATGTTGCCTACAACCAGGTATACATTTATGTTCGGAACAGTGTTTGAGCCACTGTAACCTTGATGCAACTTAAGGTAGGTATGATGGTTAGGGTGAGGGAGAGAAATGGGACAGGCTTGCCTTTGATTTACAGCCTTGTGTACCTCTCGACTCGCAACACGTTTAGGGCCACGGTAACCTGGAGGGTATGGGAAAGGATTGAATGTTCCTTAGTGTCAGTCTGAGGGATGGGAGTGTGTTCGGCTACTGCCTGTATCCAGGTACACGTTAATGTTCGGTTGAGGGTTAGGAACTCGGTTAACCAGAGGGTGAACAGGGTTGGTGTGTTAGTTAAAATGACGGTGAGGGTATGGATAGTGTGGACTTTCGGATAACAGCCACGTAGGTTCGGAGCGGTATTTGAAACCTGGTCAGCGTGAGGGAAGTTATAGGATGGTATGTTGGTTAGGGTGAGGGTGAGTGACGGGACAGTGTTCAGGTTCTGCTTACAGCCAGATGCACGTTTGGCTCCTAAGATTCTTAGGTCCACGGTTGGCAGGAGGTTGTGAGAAAAGATTGAATGTTGGTTAGTGTGAGGCTGAGGCATGGGACAGGTTTCAGCTACTGCCTCCACACAGGTATACATTAAGGTTCGGGTCGGTGTTAGGGCCTTGGTTAGCCCGAGTGTGAGAGAGTGTTGACGTGTTACAGAGAGGGTGAGGGTTCAGACATTGTACGGGTTTGGGAAACAGCCGAGTATACGTTTAGGATCGGAAGAGTGTTAGAGCCTCGGTTATCACCACGGTAAGGAAAGGGTTGGTATGCTTGATATGCTGAGGGTGAGGGATGGAACTGTGTTCGGCTGCTGCCTACAGTCAGGTATACATTTAGGTTCGGAGCAGTGTTTGAGCCACGTTCACCCTCAACGGAAGTTAAAGTTGGTATGTTGGTTAGGGTGAGGGTGAGGGATGGGTCAGTGTTCGGGTTCTGCTTACAACCAGGTGTACGTTTAGGTTCAGAACACTGTTAGGATCACTGTTAGCTGGAGGTTATGGCAAAGGATTTTATGTTGGTTAGTGTGAGGATTAGGGAACGGACAAGGTTCCGCTACTGCCTTCAGACAGGTTTACTTAAGCTTCGGGTGAGTGTTAGCTCCTACGTTAGCCCAAGGGTGAGACAGGGTTGGTGTGTGTTAAAGTGAGAGTGAGGGTTGGGTCAGGCAGAGTTTAGTATAACAGCCAAGAGTACGTTTAGAGTCCGATGAGTGTTAGAGCCTCGGTTACCGCGAGGGTAGCGAAAAGTTCATATATTGGTTTAGTTGAAGGTAAGCAATGGAACTTGTTCAGAATTTGGCTACCACCAGGTATACATTTACATTCGGAACAGTGTATGAGCCGCAGTAACCGTGAGGCAACTTAAAGGTTGGTATGATGGATAGGGTGATGGAGAGACATGGGACAGGCTTCGCCTTTTATTTGCAGCCTTGTGTACCTCTAGACTCGCAAGACTGTTAGGGCCACGGTTACCTGGAGGGTAGGGGAAAGGATTGAACGTTCCTTAGTGTCAGTCTGAGGGATGGGAGAGTGTTCCGCTACTGCCTGTATCCAGGTACACGTTAATGTTCTGTTGAGGGTTAGGAACTCGGTTAACCCGAGGGTGAACAGGGTTGGTGTGTTAGTTCAAATGACGGTGAGGGTTTGGACAGTGTAGATTTCAGATAACAGCCACGTAGGGTCGGAGCAGTATTTGAAACTTGGTCAGCGTGAGGGAAGTTAAAGAATGGTATGTTGGTTAGGGTGAGGGTGAGTGATGGGACAGTGTTCAGGTTCTTCTTACCCTGCTGTGCTTCGTTAGGCTCGGAAGACTCTTAAGGCCACGGTAGGTGGGAGGTTATAGGAAAGGATTGAACGTTGCTTAGTTGAGGCTGAGGGATGGGACATGTTTCAGCTACTGCGTGCATCCACGTATACATTAAAGTTCAGCTGAGGGTTAGGAATTCGGTAGCCATAGGGTGAGACAGGGTTGGTGTGTTAGTTAAAGTGACGGTGAGGGTTTGGACAGTGTAGGGTTTCGGATAACGGCCAAGTACGTTCGAAACAGTTTTCAAACTTTGGTCAGCGTGAGGGAAGTTAAAGGTTGGTATGTTGTTTAGGGTGAGGGTGAGTGTTGGGACAGTGTTCAGGTTCTGCTTACAGCCAGGTGCACGTTTAGGCTCCTAAGACTCTTAGGTCAACGGCTAGCGGGAGGTTATGGGGAAGGATTGAATGTTGGTTAGTGTGAGGTTGAGGCAAGGGACATGTTTCAGCTACTGCCTTCAGCCATGTATACATTAAGCTTCGGGTCAGGGTTCGGGCCCCGGTTAGCCCGAGTGTGAGAGAATGTTGGTGTTTTAGTTACACAGCGTGAGGGTTCAGACATTGTACGGGTTCGGAAAACAGCCAAGTATACGTTTAGAGTGCGATGAGTGTTAGAGCCTCGGTTACCGCGAGGGTAGGGAAAAGGTCAATTATTGGTTTAGTTGAGGGTGAGGAATGGAACTTGTTCGGATGTTGCCTACAACCAGGTATACATTTATGTTCGGAACAGTGTTTGAGCCACTGTAACCTTGATGCAACTTAAGGTAGGTATGATGGTTAGGGTGAGGGAGAGAAATGGGACAGGCTTGCCTTTGATTTACAGCCTTGTGTACCTCTCGACTCGCAACACGTTTAGGGCCACGGTAACCTGGAGGGTATGGGAAAGGATTGAATGTTCCTTAGTGTCAGTCTGAGGGATGGGAGTGTGTTCGGCTACTGCCTGTATCCAGGTACACGTTAATGTTCGGTTGAGGGTTAGGAACTCGGTTAACCAGAGGGTGAACAGGGTTGGTGTGTTAGTTAAAATGACGGTGAGGGTATGGATAGTGTGGACTTTCGGATAACAGCCACGTAGGTTCGGAGCGGTATTTGAAACCTGGTCAGCGTGAGGGAAGTTATAGGATGGTATGTTGGTTAGGGTGAGGGTGAGTGACGGGACAGTGTTCAGGTTCTGCTTACAGCCAGATGCACGTTTGGCTCCTAAGATTCTTAGGTCCACGGTTGGCAGGAGGTTGTGAGAAAAGATTGAATGTTGGTTAGTGTGAGGCTGAGGCATGGGACAGGTTTCAGCTACTGCCTCCACACAGGTATACATTAAGGTTCGGGTCGGTGTTAGGGCCTTGGTTAGCCCGAGTGTGAGAGAGTGTTGACGTGTTACAGAGAGGGTGAGGGTTCAGACATTGTACGGGTTTGGGAAACAGCCGAGTATACGTTTAGGATCGGAAGAGTGTTAGAGCCTCGGTTATCACCACGGTAAGGAAAGGGTTGGTATGCTTGATATGCTGAGGGTGAGGGATGGAACTGTGTTCGGCTGCTGCCTACAGTCAGGTATACATTTAGGTTCGGAGCAGTGTTTGAGCCACGTTCACCCTCAACGGAAGTTAAAGTTGGTATGTTGGTTAGGGTGAGGGTGAGGGATGGGTCAGTGTTCGGGTTCTGCTTACAACCAGGTGTACGTTTAGGTTCAGAACACTGTTAGGATCACTGTTAGCTGGAGGTTATGGCAAAGGATTTTATGTTGGTTAGTGTGAGGATTAGGGAACGGACAAGGTTCCGCTACTGCCTTCAGACAGGTTTACTTAAGGTTCGGGTGAGTGTTAGCTCCTAGGTTAGCCCAAGGGTGAGACAGGGTTGGTGTGTGTTAAAGTGAGAGTGAGGGTTGGGACAGGCAGAGTTTAGTATAACAGCCAAGAGTACGTTTAGAGTCCGATGAGTGTTAGAGCCTCGGTTACCGCGAGGGTAGCGAAAAGTTCATATATTGGTTTAGTTGAAGGTGAGGAATGGAACTTGTTCAGAATTTGGCTACAACCAGGTGTACATTTACATTCGGAACAGTGTATGAGCCGCAGTAACCGTGAGGCAACTTAAAGGTTGGTATGATGGTTAGGGTGATGGAGAGACATGGGACAGGCTTCGCCTTTTATTTACAGCCTGGTGTACCTCTAGACTCGCAAGACTGTTAGGGCCACGGTTACCTGGAGGGTAGGGGAAAGGATTGAACGTTCCTTAGTGTCAGTCTGAGGGATGGGAGAGTGTTCGGCTACTGCCTGTATGCAGGTACACGTTAATGTTCGGTTGAGGGTTAGGAACTCGGTTAACCCGAGGGTGAACAAGGTTGGTGTGTTAGTTCAAATGACGGTGAGGGTTTGGACAGTGTGGCCTTTCGGATAACAGCCACGTAGGTTCGGAGCAGTATTTGAAACTTGGTCCGCGTGAGGGAAGTTAAAGGATGGTATGTTGGTTAGGGTGAGGGTGAGTGATGGGACAGTGTTCAGGTTCTGCTTACCTTGCTGTGCTTCGTTAGGCTCGGAAGACTCTTAAGGCCACGGTAGGTGGGAGGTTATAGGAAAGGATTGAACGTTGCTTAGTTGAGGCTGAGGGATGGGACATGTTTCAGCTACTGCGTGCATCCACGTATACATTAAAGTTCAGCTGAGGGTTAGGAATTCGGTAGCCATAGGGTGAGACAGGGTTGGTGTGTTAGTTAAAGTGACGGTGAGGGTTTGGACAGTGTAGGGTTTCGGATAACGGCCAAGTACGTTCGAAACAGTTTTCAAACTTTGGTCAGCGTGAGGGAAGTTAAAGGTTGGTATGTTGTTTAGGGTGAGGGTGAGTGTTGGGACAGTGTTCAGGTTCTGCTTACAGCCAGGTGCACGTTTAGGCTCCTAAGACTCTTAGGTCAACGGCTAGCGGGAGGTTATGGGGAAGGATTGAATATTGGTTAGTGTGAGGTTGAGGCAAGGGACATGTTTCAGCTACTGCCTTCAGCCATGTATACATTAAGCTTCGGGTCAGGGTTCGGGCCCCGGTTAGCCCGAGTGTGAGAGAATGTTGGTGTTTTAGTTACACAGCGTGAGGGTTTGACATTGTACGGGTTCGGAAAACAGCCAAGTATACATTTAGGATCAGACGAGTGTTAGAGTCTCGGTTATCGCCACGGTACGGAACGGTTGGTATGCTTGATATGTTGAGGGTGAGAGATGGAACTGTGTTCGGCTGCTGCCTACAGTCAGGTGTACATTTAGGTTCGGAGCAGTGTTTGAGCCACGTTCACCCCAACGGAAGTTAAAGTTCGTATGTTGGTTAGGGTGAGGGTGAGGGATGGGTCAGTGTTCGGGTTCTGCTTACAACCAGGTGTACGTTTAGTTTCAGAAAACTGTTAGGATCATTGATAGCTGAGTTTATGAAAAAGGATTTTATGTTGGTTAGTGTGAGGATAAGGGAACGGACAGGGTTCGGCTACTGCCTTCAGACAGGTTTACTTAAGGTTCGGGTGAGTGTTAGCTCCTAGGTTAGCCCAAGGGTGAGACAGGATTGGTGTGTGTTAAAGTGCGAGTGAGGGTTGGGACAGGCAGAGTTTAGTATAACAGCCAAGTTTAGAGTCCGATGAGTGTTAGAGCCTCGGTTACCGCGAGGGTAGGGAAAAGGTCATATATTGGTTTAGTTGAGGGTGAGTAATGGAACTTGTTCGGATGTTGCCTACAACCAGGTACACCTTTACATTCGGAACAGTGTATGAGCAGCAGTAACCGTGAGGCAACTTAAAGGTTGGTATGATGGTTAGGGTGATGGAGAGACATGGGACAAGCTTGCCTTTTATTTACCGCCTTGTGTACCTCTAGACTCTCAACACTGTTAGGGCCACGGTTACCTGGAGGGTATGGAAAAGGAGTGAAGGTTCCTTATTGTCAGTCTGAGGGATGTGAGAATGTTCCGCTACTGCCTGTATCCAGGTACACGTTAATGTTCCGTTGAGGGTTAGGAACTCGGTTCACCCGAGAGTAAACAGGGTTGGTGTGTTAGTTAAAATGACGGTGAGGGTTTGGACAGTGTGGACTTTCGGGACAAGCTTGCCTTTTATTTACCGCCTTGTGTACCTCTAGACTCTCAACACTGTTAGGGCCACGGTTACCTGGAGGGTATGGAAAAGGAGTGAAGGTTCCTTATTGTCAGTCTGAAGGATGTGAGAATGTTCCGCTACTGCCTGTATCCAGGTACACGTTAATGTTCCGTTGAGGGTTAGGAACTCGGTTCACCCGAGAGTAAACAGGGTTGGTGTGTTAGTTAAAATGACGGTGAGGGTTTGACAGTGTGGACTTTCGGATAACATCCACGTAGGTTCGGAGCGGTATTTGAAACTTAGTCAGCGTTAGGGAAGTTAAAGTTTGGTATGTTGGTTAGGGTGAGGGTGAGTGACGGGACAGTGTTCAGGTTCTGCTTACAGCCAGATGCACGTTTAGCCTCCTAAGATTCTAAGGTCCACGGTTGGCAGGAGGTTGTGAGAAAAGATTGAATGTTGGTTAGTGTGAGGCTGAGGCATGGTACAGGTTTCAGCTACTGCCTCCAGACAGGTATACATTAAGGTTCGGGTCAGTGTTAGGGCCTTGGTTAGCCCGAGTGTGAGAGAGTGTTGATGTGTTACAGAGAGGGTGAGGGTTCAGACATTGTACGGGTTTGGGAAACAGCCGAGTATAAGTTTAGGATCGGAAGAGTGTTAGAGCTTCGGTTATCACCACGGTAAGGAAAAGGTTGGTATGCTTGATATGCTGAGGGTGAGGGATGGAACTGTGTTCGGCTGCTGCCTACAGTCAGGTATACATTTAGGTTCGGAGCAGTGTTTGAGCCACGTTCACCCCAACGGAAGTTAAAGTTGGTATGTTGGTTAGGGTGAGGGTGAGGGATGGGTCAGTGTTCGGGTTCTGCTTACAACCAGGTGTACGTTTAGGTTCAGAACACTGTTAGGATCACTGTTAGCTGGAGGTTATGGCAAAGGATTTTATGTTGGTTAGTGTGAGGATTAGGGAACGGACAAGGTTCCGCTACTGCCTTCAGACAGGTTTACTTAAGGTTCGGGTGAGTGTTAGCTCCTAGGTTAGCCCAAGGGTGAGACAGGGTTGGTGTGTGTTAAAGTGAGAGTGAGGGTTGGGTCAGGCAGAGTTTAGTATAAGAGCCAAGAGTACGTTTAGAGTCCGATGAGTGTTAGAGCCTCGGTTACCGCGAGGGTAGCGAAAAGTTCATATATTGGTTTAGTTGAAGGTAAGCAATGGAACTTGTTCAGAATTTGGCTACCACCAGGTATACATTTACATTCGGAACAGTGTATGAGCCGCAGTAACCGTGAGGCAACTTAAAGGTTGGTATGATGGATAGGGTGATGGAGAGACATGGGACAGGCTTCGCCTTTTATTTGCAGCCTTGTGTACCTCTAGACTCGCAAGACTGTTAGGGCCACGGTTACCTGGAGGGTAGGGGAAAGGATTGAACGTTCCTTAGTGTCAGTCTGAGGGATGGGAGAGTGTTCCGCTACTGCCTGTATCCAGGTACACGTTAATGTTCTGTTGAGGGTTAGGAACTCGGTTAACCCGAGGGTGAACAGGGTTGGTGTGTTAGTTCAAATGACGGTGAGGGTTTGGACAGTGTAGATTTCAGATAACAGCCACGTAGGGTCGGAGCAGTATTTGAAACTTGGTCAGCGTGAGGGAAGTTAAAGAATGGTATGTTGGTTAGGGTGAGGGTGAGTGATGGGACAGTGTTCAGGTTCTTCTTACCCTGCTGTGCTTCGTTAGGCTCGGAAGACTCTTAAGGCCACGGTAGGTGGGAGGTTATAGGAAAGGATTGAACGTTGCTTAGTTGAGGCTGAGGGATGGGACATGTTTCAGCTACTGCGTGCATCCACGTATACATTAAAGTTCAGCTGAGGGTTAGGAATTCGGTAGCCATAGGGTGAGACAGGGTTGGTGTGTTAGTTAAAGTGACGGTGAGGGTTTGGACAGTGCAGGGTTTCGGATAACGGCCAAGTACGTTCGAAACAGTTTTCAAACTTTGGTCAGCGTGAGGGAAGTTAAAGGTTGGTATGTTGTTTAGGGTGAGGGTGAGTGTTGGGACAGTGTTCAGGTTCTGCTTACAGCCAGGTGCACGTTTAGGCTCCTAAGACTCTTAGGTCAACGGCTAGCGGGAGGTTATGGGGAAGGATTGAATATTGGTTAGTGTGAGGTTGAGGCAAGGGACATGTTTCAGCTACTGCCTTCAGCCATGTATACATTAAGCTTCGGGTCAGGGTTCGGGCCCCGGTTAGCCCGAGTGTGAGAGAATGTTGGTGTTTTAGTTACACAGCGTGAGGGTTCAGACATTGTACGGGTTCGGAAAACAGCCAAGTATACGTTTAGAGTGCGATGAGTGTTAGAGCCTCGGTTACCGCGAGGGTAGGGAAAAGGTCAATTATTGGTTTAGTTGAGGGTGAGGAATGGAACTTGTTCGGATGTTGCCTACAACCAGGTATACATTTATGTTCGGAACAGTGTTTGAGCCACTGTAACCTTGATGCAACTTAAGGTAGGTATGATGGTTAGGGTGAGGGAGAGAAATGGGACAGGCTTGCCTTTGATTTACAGCCTTGTGTACCTCTCGACTCGCAACACGTTTAGGGCCACGGTAACCTGGAGGGTATGGGAAAGGATTGAATGTTCCTTAGTGTCAGTCTGAGGGATGGGAGTGTGTTCGGCTACTGCCTGTATCCAGGTACACGTTAATGTTCGGTTGAGGGTTAGGAACTCGGTTAACCAGAGGGTGAACAGGGTTGGTGTGTTAGTTAAAATGACGGTGAGGGTATGGATAGTGTGGACTTTCGGATAACAGCCACGTAGGTTCGGAGCGGTATTTGAAACCTGGTCAGCGTGAGGGAAGTTATAGGATGGTATGTTGGTTAGGGTGAGGGTGAGTGACGGGACAGTGTTCAGGTTCTGCTTACAGCCAGATGCACGTTTGGCTCCTAAGATTCTTAGGTCCACGGTTGGCAGGAGGTTGTGAGAAAAGATTGAATGTTGGTTAGTGTGAGGCTGAGGCATGGGACAGGTTTCAGCTACTGCCTCCACACAGGTATACATTAAGGTTCGGGTCGGTGTTAGGGCCTTGGTTAGCCCGAGTGTGAGAGAGTGTTGACGTGTTACAGAGAGGGTGAGGGTTCAGACATTGTACGGGTTTGGGAAACAGCCGAGTATACGTTTAGGATCGGAAGAGTGTTAGAGCCTCGGTTATCACCACGGTAAGGAAAGGGTTGGTATGCTTGATATGCTGAGGGTGAGGGATGGAACTGTGTTCGGCTGCTGCCTACAGTCAGGTATACATTTAGGTTCGGAGCAGTGTTTGAGCCACGTTCACCCTCAACGGAAGTTAAAGTTGGTATGTTGGTTAGGGTGAGGGTGAGGGATGGGTCAGTGTTCGGGTTCTGCTTACAACCAGGTGTACGTTTAGGTTCAGAACACTGTTAGGATCACTGTTAGCTGGAGGTTATGGCAAAGGATTTTATGTTGGTTAGTGTGAGGATTAGGGAACGGACAGGGTTCGGCTACTGCCTTCAGACTGGTTTACTTAAGGTTCGGGTGAGTGTTAGCTCCTAGGTTAGCCCAAGGGTGAGACAGGGTTGGTGTGTGTTAAAGTGAGTGTGAGGGTTGGGACAGGCAGAGTTTAGTATAACAGCCAAGAGTACGTTTAGAGTCCGATGAGTGTTAGAGCCTCGGTTACCGCGAGGGTAGCGAAAAGTTCATATATTGGTTTAGTTGAAGGTGAGGAATGGAACTTGTTCAGAATTTGGCTACAACCAGGTGTACATTTACATTCGGAACAGTGTATGAGCCGCAGTAACCGTGAGGCAACTTAAAGGTTGGTATGATGGTTAGGGTGATGGAGAGACATGGGACAGGCTTCGCCTTTTATTTACAGCCTTGTGTACCTCTAGACTCGCAACACTGTTAGGGCCACGGTAACCTGGAGGGTAGGGGAAAGGATTGAACGTTCCTTAGTGTCAGTCTGAGGGATGGGAGAGTGTTCGGCTACTGCCTGTATGCAGGTACACGTTAATGTTCGGTTGAGGGTTAGGAACTCGGTTAACCCGAGGGTGAACAAGGTTGGTGTGTTAGTTCAAATGACGGTGAGGGTTTGGACAGTGTGGCCTTTCGGATAACAGCCACGTAGGTTCGGAGCAGTATTTGAAACTTGGTCCGCGTGAGGGAAGTTAAAGGATGGTATGTTGGTTAGTGTGAGGGTGAGTGATGGGACAGTGTTCAGGTTCTGCTTACAGCCAGGTGCAAGTTTAGGCTCCTAAGACTCTTAGGTCCACGGTTGGCGGGAGGTTGTGGGAAAAGATTGAATGTTGGTTAGTGTGAGGCTGAGGCATGGGACAGGTTTCAACTACTGCGTGCATCCACTTATACATTAAGTTCAGGTATAATTTAGGAATTCGGTAGCCAGAGCGTGAGACAGGGTTGGGGCGTGTTAAACTGAGAGTGGGCGTTCGGACATGCAGAGTTTAGTATACCTGCCAAGTTTACGTTTAAGATCCGATGAGTGTTAGATCCTCGGTTACCGCGAGGGTAGGGTAAAGTTCATATGTTGGTTTAGTTGAGGGTGATGAATGGAACCTTGTTCGGACGTTGGCTACAACCAGGTATACATTTATGTTCGGAACAGTGTTTGAGCTGCAGTAACCGTGAGGCAACTTAATGGTTGGTATGATGGTTAGGGTGAGGGAGAGAAATGGGTCAGGCTTTGCCTTTTATTTACAGCCTTGTGTTCCTCTAGACTCGCAACACTGTTAGGACCACGGTTACCTGGAGGGTAGGGGAAAGGATTGAACGTTCCTTAGTGTCAGTCTGAGGGATGGGAGAGTGTTCCGCTACTGCCTGTATCCAGGTACACGTTAATGTTCGGTTGAGGGTTAGGAACTCGGTTAACCCGAGGGTGAACAGGGTTGGTGTGTTAGTTCAAATGACGGTGAGGGTTTGGACAGTGTGGTCTTTCAGATAACAGCCACGTAGGATCGGAGCTGTATTTGAAACTTGGTCAGCGTGAGGGAAGTTAAAGAATGGTATGTTGCTTACGGTGAGGGTGAGTGACGGGACAGTGTTCAGGTTCTGCTTACACCCCGGTGCTTCATTAGGCTCGGAAGACTCTTAGGGCCACGGTAGGCGGGAGGTTATAGGAAAGGATTGAACGTTGGTTGGTTGAGGCTTAGGGATGGGACATGTTTCAGCTACTGCGTGCATCCACGTATACATTAAAGTTCAGCTGAGGGTTAGGAATTCGGTAGCCATAGGGTGAGACAGGGTTGGTGTGTTAGTTAAAGTGACGGTGAGGGTTTGGACAGTGTAGGGTTTCGGATAACGGCCAAGTACGTTCGAAACAGTTTTCAAACTTTGGTCAGCGTGAGGGAAGTTAAAGGTTGGTATGTTGTTTAGGGTGAGGGTGAGTGTTGGGACAGTGTTCAGGTTCTGCTTACAGCCAGGTGCACGTTTAGGCTCCTAAGACTCTTAGGTCAACGGCTAGCGGGAGGTTATGGGGAAGGATTGAATATTGGTTAGTGTGAGGTTGAGGCAAGGGACATGTTTCAGCTACTGCCTTCAGCCATGTATACATTAAGCTTCGGGTCAGGGTTAGGGCCCCGGTTAGCCCTAGTGTGAGAGAATGTTGGTGTTTTAGTTACACAGCGTGAGGGTTCAGACATTGTACGGGTTCGGAAAACAGCCAAGTATACGTTTAGAGTGCGATGAGTGTTAGAGCCTCGGTTACCGCGAGGGTAGGGAAAAGGTCAATTATTGGTTTAGTTGAGGGTGAGGAATGAAACTTGTTCGGATGGTGCCTACAACCAGGTATACATTTATGTTCGGAACAGTGTTTGAGCCACTGTAACCATGATGCAACTTAAGGTCGGTATGATGGTTAGGGTGAGGGAGAGAAATGGGACAGGCTTGCCTTTTATTTACAGCCTTGTGTACCTCTCGACTCGCAACACGTTTAGGGCCACGGTAACCTGGAGGGTATGGGAAAGGATTGAACGTTCCTTAGTGTCAGTCTGAGGGATGGGAGTGTGTTCGGCTACTGCCTGTATCCAGGTACACGTTAATGTTCGGTTGAGGGTTAGGAACTCGGTTAACCCGAGGGTGAACAGGGTTGGTGTGTTAGTTAAAATGACGGTGAGGGTTTGGACAGTGTAGCGTTTCGGATAACGGCCAAGTACGTTCGAAACAGTATTTAAATTTGGTCAGCGTGAGGGAAGTTAAAGGTTGGTATGTTGTTTAGGGTTAGGGTGGGTGTTGGGACACTGTTCAGGTTCTGCTTACAGCCAGATGCACGTTTGGCTCCTAAGACTCTTAGGTCCAAGGTTGGCGGGAGGTTGTGGGAAAAGATTGAATGTTGGTTAGTGTGAGGCTGAGGCATGGGACAGGTTTCAGCTACTGCCTCCACACAGGTATACATTAAGGTTCGGGTCAGTTTTAGGGCCTGGGTTAGCCCTAGTGTGAGAGAGTGTTGGTGTGTTAGTTACAGAGAGGGTGAGGGTTCCGACATTGTACGGGTTCGGAAAACAGCCAAGTATACATTTAGGATCAGACGAGTGTTAGAGTCTCGGTTATCGCCACGGTACGGAACGGTTGGTATGCTTGATATGTTGAGGGTGAGAGATGGAACTGTGTTCGGCTGCTGCCTACAGTCAGGTGTACATTTAGGTTCGGAGCAGTGTTTGAGCCACGTTCACCCCAACGGAAGTTAAAGTTGGTATGTTGGTTAGGGTGAGGGTGAGGGATGGGTCAGTGTTCGGGTTCTGCTTACAACCAGGTGTACGTTTAGTTTCAGAAAACTGTTAGGATCATTGATAGCTGAGTTTATGAAAAAGGATTTTATGTTGGTTAGTGTGAGGATAAGGGAACGGACAGGGTTCGGCTACTGCCTTCAGACAGGTTTACTTAAGGTTCGGGTGAGTGTTAGCTCCTAGGTTAGCCCAAGGGTGAGACAGGATTGGTGTGTGTTAAAGTGCGAGTGAGGGTTGGGACAGGCAGAGTTTAGTATAACAGCCAAGTTTAGAGTCCGATGAGTGTTAGAGCCTCGGTTACCGCGAGGGTAGGGAAAAGGTCATATATTGGTTTAGTTGAGGGTGAGTAATGGAACTTGTTCGGATGTTGCCTACAACCAGGTACACCTTTACATTCGGAACAGTGTATGAGCAGCAGTAACCGTGAGGCAACTTAAAGGTTGGTATGATGGTTAGGGTGATGGAGAGACATGGGACAAGCTTGCCTTTTATTTACCACCTTGTGTACCTCTAGACTCTCAACACTGTTAGGGCCACGGTTACCTGGAGGGTATGGAAAAGGAGTGAAGGTTCCTTATTGTCAGTCTGAGGGATGTGAGAATGTTCCGCTACTGCCTGTATCCAGGTACACGTTAATGTTCCGTTGAGGGTTAGGAACTCGGTTCACCCGAGAGTAAACAGGGTTGGTGTGTTAGTTAAAATGACGGTGAGGGTTTGGACAGTGTGGACTTTCGGATAACATCCACGTAGGTTCGGAGCGGTATTTGAAACTTAGTCAGCGTTAGGGAAGTTAAAGTTTGGTATGTTGGTTAGGGTGAGGGTGAGTGACGGGACAGTGTTCAGGTTCTGCTTACAGCCAGATGCACGTTTAGCCTCCTAAGATTCTAAGGTCCACGGTTGGCAGGAGGTTGTGAGAAAACATTGAATGTTGGTTAGTGTGAGGCTGAGGCATGGTACAGGTTTCAGCTACTGCCTCCAGACAGGTATACATTAAGGTTCGGGTCAGTGTTAGGGCCTTGGTTAGCCCGAGTGTGAGAGAGTGTTGATGTGTTACAGAGAGGGTGAGGGTTCAGACATTGTACGGGTTTGGGAAACAGCCGAGTATAAGTTTAGGATCGGAAGAGTGTTAGAGCTTCGGTTATCACCACGGTAAGGAAAAGGTTGGTATGCTTGATATGCTGAGGGTGAGGGATGGAACTGTGTTCGGCTGCTGCCTACAGTCAGGTATACATTTAGGTTCGGAGCAGTGTTTGAGCCACGTTCACCCCAACGGAAGTTAAAGTTCGTATGTTGGTTAGGGTGAGGGTGAGGGATGGGTCAGTGTTCGGGTTCTGCTTACAACCAGGTGTACGTTTAGGTTCAGAACACTGTTAGGATCACTGTTAGCTGGAGGTTATGGCAAAGGATTTTATGTTGGTTAGTGTGAGGATTAGGGAACGGACAAGGTTCCGCTACTGCCTTCAGACAGGTTTACTTAAGGTTCGGGTGAGTGTTAGCTCCTAGGTTAGCCCAAGGGTGAGACAGGGTTGGTGTGTGTTAAAGTGAGAGTGAGGGTTGGGTCAGGCAGAGTTTAGTATAACAGCCAAGAGTACGTTTAGAGTCCGATGAGTGTTAGAGCCTCGGTTACCGCGAGGGTAGGGAAAAGGTCATATATTGGTTTAGTTGAGGGTGAGTAATGGAACTTGTTCGGATGTTGCCTACAACCAGGTACACCTTTACATTCGGAACAGTGTATGAGCAGCAGTAACCGTGAGGCAACTTAAAGGTTGGTATGATGGTTAGGGTGATGGAGAGACATGGGACAGGCTTGCCTTTCATTTACCCCCTTGTGTACCTCTAGACTCTCAACACTGTTAGGGCCACGGTTACCTGGAGGGTATGGAAAAGGAGTGAAGGTTCCTTATTGTCAGTCTGAGGGATGTGAGAATGTTCCGCTACTGCCTGTACCCAGGTACACGTTAATGTTCCGTTGAGGGTTAGGAACTCGGTTCACCCGAGAGTAAACAGGGTTGGTGTGTTAGTTAAAATGACGGTGAGGGTTTGGACAGTGTGGACTTTCGGATAACATCCACGTAGGTTTGGAGCGGTATTTGAAACTTAGTCAGCGTTAGGGAAGTTAAAGTTTGGTATGTTGGTTAGGGTGAGGGTGAGTGACGGGACAGTGTTCAGGTTCTGCTTACAGCCAGATGCACGTTTAGCCTCCTAAGATTCTAAGGTCCACGGTTGGCAGGAGGTTGTGAGAAAACATTGAATGTTGGTTAGTGTGAGGCTGAGGCATGGTACAGGTTTCAGCTACTGCCTCCAGACAGGTATACATTAAGGTTCGGGTCAGTGTTAGGGCCTTGGTTAGCCCGAGTGTGAGAGAGTGTTGATGTGTTACAGAGAGGGTGAGGGTTCAGACATTGTACGGGTTTGGGAAACAGCCGAGTATAAGTTTAGGATCGGAAGAGTGTTAGAGCTTCGGTTATCACCACGGTAAGGAAAAGGTTGGTATGCTTGATATGCTGAGGGTGAGGGATGGAACTGTGTTCGGCTGCTGCCTACAGTCAGGTATACATTTAGGTTCGGAGCAGTGTTTGAGCCACGTTCACCCCAACGGAAGTTAAAGTTCGTATGTTGGTTAGGGTGAGGGTGAGGGATGGGTCAGTGTTCGGGTTCTGCTTACAACCAGGTGTACGTTTAGGTTCAGAACACTGTTAGGATCACTGTTAGCTGGAGGTTATGGCAAAGGATTTTATGTTGGTTAGTGTGAGGATTAGGGAACGGACAAGGTTCCGCTACTGCCTTCAGACAGGTTTACTTAAGGTTCGGGTGAGTGTTAGCTCCTAGGTTAGCCCAAGGGTGAGACAGGGTTGGTGTGTGTTAAAGTGAGAGTGAGGGTTGGGTCAGGCAGAGTTTAGTATAACAGCCAAGAGTACGTTTAGAGTCCGATGAGTGTTAGAGCCTCGGTTACCGCGAGGGTAGGGAAAAGGTCATATATTGGTTTAGTTGAGGGTGAGTAATGGAACTTGTTCGGATGTTGCCTACAACCAGGTACACCTTTACATTCGGAACAGTGTATGAGCAGCAGTAACCGTGAGGCAACTTAAAGGTTGGTATGATGGTTAGGGTGATGGAGAGACATGGGACAGGCTTGCCTTTCATTTACCCCTTTGTGTACCTCTAGACTCTCAACACTGTTAGGGCCACGGTTACCTGGAGGGTATGGAAAAGTAGTGAAGGTTCCTTATTGTCAGTCTGAGGGATGTGAGAATGTTCCGCTACTGCCTGTACCCAGGTACACGTTAATGTTCCGTTGAGGGTTAGGAACTCGGTTCACCCGAGAGTAAACAGGGTTGGTGTGTTAGTTAAAATGACGGTGAGGGTTTGGACAGTGTGGACTTTCGGATAACATCCACGTAGGTTCGGAGCGGTATTTGAAACTTAGTCAGCGTTAGGGAAGTTAAAGTTTGGTATGTTGGTTAGGGTGAGGATGAGTGACGGGACAGTGTTCAGGTTCTGCTTACAGCCAGATGCACGTTTAGCCTCCTAAGATTCTAAGGTCCACGGTTGGCAGGAGGTTGTGAGAAAAGATTGAATGTTGGTTAGTGTGAGGCTGAGGCATGGTACAGGTTTCAGCTACTGCCTCCAGACAGGTATACATTAAGGTTCGGGTCAGTGTTAGGGCCTTGGTTAGCCCGAGTGTGAGAGAGTGTTGATGTGTTACAGAGAGGGTGAGGGTTCAGACATTGTACGGGTTTGGGAAACAGCCGAGTATAAGTTTAGGATCGGAAGAGTGTTAGAGCTTCGGTTATCACCACGGTAAGGAAAAGGTTGGTATGCTTGATATGCTGAGGGTGAGGGATGGAACTGTGTTCGGCTGCTGCCTACAGTCAGGTATACATTTAGGTTCGGAGCAGTGTTTGAGCCACGTTCACCCCAACGGAAGTTAAAGTTCGTATGTTGGTTAGGGTGAGGGTGAGGGATGGGTCAGTGTTCGGGTTCTGCTTACAACCAGGTGTACGTTTAGGTTCAGAACACTGTTAGGATCACTGTTAGCTGGAGGTTATGGCAAAGGATTTTATGTTGGTTAGTGTGAGGATTAGGGAACGGACAAGGTTCCGCTACTGCCTTCAGACAGGTTTACTTAAGGTTCGGGTGAGTGTTAGCTCCTAGGTTAGCCCAAGGGTGAGACAAGGTTGGTGTGTGTTAAAGTGAGAGTGAGGGTTGGGTCAGGCAGAGTTTAGTATAACAGCCAAGAGTACGTTTAGAGTCCGATGAGTGTTAGAGCCTCGGTTACCGCGAGGGTAGGGAAAAGGTCATATATTGGTTTAGTTGAGGGTGAGTAATGGAACTTGTTCGGATGTTGCCTACAACCAGGTACACCTTTACATTCGGAACAGTGTATGAGCAGCAGTAACCGTGAGGCAACTTAAAGGTTGGTATGATGGTTAGGGTGATGGAGAGACATGGGACAGGCTTGCCTTTCATTTACCGCCTTGTGTACCTCTAGACTCTCAACACTGTTAGGGCCACGGTTACCTGGAGGGTATGGAAAAGGAGTGAAGGTTCCTTATTGTCAGTCTGAGGGATGTGAGAATGTTCCGCTACTGCCTGTACCCAGGTACACGTTAATGTTCCGTTGAGGGTTAGGAACTCGGTTCACCCGAGAGTAAACAGGGTTGGTGTGTTAGTTAAAATGACGGTGAGGGTTTGGACAGTGTGGACTTTCGGATAACATCCACGTAGGTTCGGAGCGGTATTTGAAACTTAGTCAGCGTTAGGGAAGTTAAAGTTTGGTATGTTGGTTAGGGTGAGGGTGAGTGACGGGACAGTGTTCAGGTTCTGCTTACAGCCAGATGCACGTTTAGCCTCCTAAGATTCTAAGGTCCACGGTTGGCAGGAGGTTGTGAGAAAACATTGAATGTTGGTTAGTGTGAGGCTGAGGCATGGTACAGGTTTCAGCTACTGCCTCCAGACAGGTATACATTAAGGTTCGGGTCAGTGTTAGGGCCTTGGTTAGCCCGAGTGTGAGAGAGTGTTGATGTGTTACAGAGAGGGTGAGGGTTCAGACATTGTACGGGTTTGGGAAACAGCCGAGTATAAGTTTAGGATCGGAAGAGTGTTAGAGCTTCGGTTATCACCACGGTAAGGAAAAGGTTGGTATGCTTGATATGCTGAGGGTGAGGGATGGAACTGTGTTCGGCTGCTGCCTACAGTCAGGTATACATTTAGGTTCGGAGCAGTGTTTGAGCCACGTTCACCCCAACGGAAGTTAAAGTTGGTATGTTGGTTAGGGTGAGGGTGAGGGATGGGTCAGTGTTCAGGTTCTGCTTACCTTGCTGTGCTTCGTTAGGCTCGGAAGACTCTTAAGGCCACGGTAGGTGGGAGGTTATAGGAAAGGATTGAACGTTGCTTAGTTGAGGCTGAGGGATGGGACATGTTTCAGCTACTGCGTGCATCCACGTATACATTAAAGTTCAGCTGAGGGTTAGGAATTCGGTAGCCATAGGGTGAGACAGGGTTGGTGTGTTAGTTAAAGTGACGGTGAGGGTTTGGACAGTGTAGGGTTTCGGATAACGGCCAAGTACGTTCGAAACAGTTTTCAAACTTTGGTCAGCGTGAGGGAAGTTAAAGGTTGGTATGTTGTTTAGGGTGAGGGTGAGTGTTGGGACAGTGTTCAGGTTCTGCTTACAGCCAGGTGCACGTTTAGGCTCCTAAGACTCTTAGGTCAACGGCTAGCGGGAGGTTATGGGGAAGGATTGAATATTGGTTAGTGTGAGGTTGAGGCAAGGGACATGTTTCAGCTACTGCCTTCAGCCATGTATACATTAAGCTTCGGGTCAGGGTTCGGGCCCCGGTTAGCCCGAGTGTGAGAGAATGTTGGTGTTTTAGTTACACAGCGTGAGGGTTCAGACATTGTACGGGTTCGGAAAACAGCCAAGTATACATTTAGGATCAGACGAGTGTTAGAGTCTCGGTTATCGCCACGGTACGGAACGGTTGGTATGCTTGATATGTTGAGGGTGAGAGATGGAACTGTGTTCGGCTGCTGCCTACAGTCAGGTGTACATTTAGGTTCGGAGCAGTGTTTGAGCCACGTTCACCCCAACGGAAGTTAAAGTTGGTATGTTGGTTAGGGTGAGGGTGAGGGATGGGTCAGTGTTCGGGTTCTGCTTACAACCAGGTGTACGTTTAGTTTCAGAAAACTGTTAGGATCATTGATAGCTGAGTTTATGAAAAAGGATTTTATGTTGGTTAGTGTGAGGATAAGGGAACGGACAGGGTTCGGCTACTGCCTTCAGACAGGTTTACTTAAGGTTCGGGTGAGTGTTAGCTCCTAGGTTAGCCCAAGGGTGAGACAGGATTGGTGTGTGTTAAAGTGCGAGTGAGGGTTGGGACAGGCAGAGTTTAGTATAACAGCCAAGTTTAGAGTCCGATGAGTGTTAGAGCCTCGGTTACCGCGAGGGTAGGGAAAAGGTCATATATTGGTTTAGTTGAGGGTGAGTAATGGAACTTGTTCGGATGTTGCCTACAACCAGGTACACCTTTACATTCGGAACAGTGTATGAGCAGCAGTAACCGTGAGGCAACTTAAAGGTTGGTATGATGGTTAGGGTGATGGAGAGACATGGGACAAGCTTGCCTTTT